>NW_020174057.1:6336605-6521057 GCF_003031525.2 Neophocaena asiaeorientalis asiaeorientalis | reverse complement strand
AAGATAAACAAAATTGATAAACCATTAGCCAGACTCATGAAGGAAAAAAGGGAGAAGACTCAAATCAATAGAATTAGAAATGAAAAAGGAGAAGTAAGAACTGACACTGCCGGAATACAAAGGATCCTGAGAAATTACTACAGTCAATTGTATGCCAATGAAATGGACAACCTGGAAGAAATGGACAAATTCTTAGAAAAGCAGTCTTCTGAGACTGAACCAGGAAGAAACAGAAAATATAAACAGACTGATTACAAGCACTGAAATTGACACTGTGATTAAAAATCTTCCAACAAACAAAAGCCCAGGACCAGATGGATTCACAGGTGAATTCTTTCAAACATTTAGAGAAGAGCTAACACCTATCCTTCTCAAACTCTTCCAAAATATTGCAGAGGGAGGAACACTCCCAAACTCATTCTACGTGGCCACCATTACCCTGATACCAAAACCAGACAATGACGTCACAAAAAAAGAAAACTTCAGGCCAGTATCACTGATGAACATAGATGCAAAAATCCTCAACAAAATACTAGCAAACAGAATCCAGCAGCACATTAAAAGGATCATACACCAATGATCAAGTAGGGTTTATCCCAGGAATGCAAGGATTCTTCAATATATGCAAATCAATCAATGTGATACACCATATTAACAAACTGAAGGATAAAAACCATATGAAAATCTCAATAGATGCAGAAAAAGTTTCTGACAAAATTCAACACTCATTTATGATAAAAACTCTATAGAAAGTGGGCATAGAGGGAACCTACCTCAACATAATAAAGGCTATATATGACACCCACAGCCAGCATCATCCTTAATGGTGAAAAACTGAAACCATTTCCTCTAAGATCAGGAACAAGACAAGGTTGTCCACTCTCACCACTATCATTCAACATAGTTTTGGAAATTTTAGCCATGGCAATCAGAGAAGAAAAAGAAATAAAAGGAATCCAAATCGGAAAAGAAGAAGTAAAACTGTCACTGTTTGCAGATGACATGATACTGTACATAGAGTATCCTAAAAATGCTACCAGAAGACTACTAGAGCTAATCAATAAATTTGGTAGAGTAGCAGGATACAAAATTAATGCACAGAAATCTCTTACATTCCTATACACTAATGATGAAAAATCTGAACGAGAAATTAAGGAAACACACCCATTTACCATTGCAACAAAAAGAATAAAATACCTAGGAATAAACCTACCTAAGGAGACAAAAGACCTGTAGGCAGAAAACTATAAGACACTGGTGAAAGAAATTAAAGATGACACAAACAGATGGAGAGATATACCATGTTCTTGGGTTGGAAGAATCAACATTGTGAAAATGACTATCCTACCCAAAGCAATCTAGGGATTCATTGCAATCCCTATCAAACTACCAATGTCATTTTTCACAGAAGTAGAACAAACAATTTCACAATTTGTATGGAAACACAAAAGACCCCAAATAGTCAAGGCAATCTTGAGAAAGAAAGACAGAGTTGGAGGAACCAGCTTCCGGACTTCAGACTATGTTACAAAGCTACAGTAATCAAGAAGTATGGTAATGGCAAAGAGCAGAAAGAGGATAGATCAGTGGAAGAGGATAGAAAGCCCAGAGATAAACCCACGCACCTACTTTTGATAAAGGTCACCTTACTTATATGGAATCTAAAAATAAAAAAAGGTTCTGAAGAACCTAGGTGCAGGACAGGAATAAAGATGTAGAGAATGGACTTGAGGACATGGGGAGGGGGAAAGGTAAGCTGGGACGAAGTGAGAGAGTGGCATGGAGTTATATATACTACCAATGTAAAACAGATAGCTAGTGGGAAGCAGCCACATAGCACAGGGAGATCAGCTCGGTGCTTTGTGACCACCTAGAGGGGTGGGATATGGAGGGTGGGAGAGAGATGCAAGAGGGAGGAGATATGGCGATATATGTATATGTGATTCACTTTGTTATAAAGCAGAAACTAATACACCATTATAAAGCAATTATACTCCAATAAAGATGTAGAAAAAGAAACGAAAACAAATTTAACCACTGAATCATGTTTTCATAACATGCAACCAAATATACTCCCCCTAGATTTCCCTCTATCAGGACTAATTTCAGGCAGTCTGTTTATAGAGTGAAGGTGAATTTTTTTGGTGACAAATGCACTCCTGCATTAACAAATTAAGTACACTCTCAAAGGAGAAAAAAGAGAAAATTGGGTTGTCTGTTTTTGAAGTCAAAAAAAGGACTTCTGTCCTCAGGGGATATTCAGCATTTTTGTAATCACATGGAAAGGAAAACATGTGCCTCTGGGGTATAACATTAAAATAAATTCATTTTGCTGCCTTATTCATAATGGCTAATGGCAAACTGGGAGCATTTATTTCTTGACTCCTCTTGTTCATAAAACTATGTTTTTCTATGACCTTCATTTCACTAAAGATGAACAGCTGTGTCAACTTATAGCAGATGAAGGATGCAGTCTCTGTTTCTCTATTTTTGGTATTTTATTAATAGATGAGTGGTCATGGGGCATAACAGGACCCTCAAACATTAGGATCTTGACTTCATGTCACTAGAATATTATGTTTTGCCTTTTTCTCTGTTCTTCTTGGGATGTACGATGTCTTCTATTCCTTGGAAATATGCTGCCTTATGATCAGACCCTGCTAACAGCTATTATCATTCTCCTCTGTTCAGCCCAAATTATGGTTAGTTTTTCCCCTGTTTTCTTATAACACACACCAGATTTTCCTTCATCTGTTCTTCCACAATTAGCCTCTGTCTGTATACCCATTCTCCTGAAATACTAGATAATTTATTCAGTCATGTATATTTCTTTGACATTCTCCAAGTCTAGTGTGGAGAAGAAACAATTCATTGCAGATATAGGTTACTATACACGATAGCTTCTAGTAAGATGAGATTCCTGTTATTTTTTTTTTACTGCAGAGTATTATAATTTTAAATGCTTGACTTTCATGATGTTCAACGTGTTGGCGAGGTATGAATGAGGTCTGCAATTGACACAGGAGCCACTGAAAGATTCAGAAAAACAGTAGACCTTCCAGGAGTTTCCCCAGCTGACAATGTTGTAGTCATTAATGGGAACCCTAATATTTTCTCGGAAAATAGATAAGCTTTTGTAAATCAATAGTTGTCATGTCATCACAAGTAGATTTGCAGGGACTTCCCTGGTTGCACAATGGTTAAGACTCTTCACTCCCAATGCAGGGGCCCTGGGTTCGATCCCTGGTCAGGAAACTAGATCCCACATGCATGCTGCAACTAAGAGTTTGCATGTTGCAACTAAGGAGCCCATGAGCCGCAACTAAGGAGCCCATGAGCCGCAACTAAGGAGCACATGTGCTGCAACCAAGGAGCAGATGAGCCAAAACTAAGGGGCCCGCCAGCCGCAACTAAGACCTGGGGTGACTAAATAAATATTAAAAAAATCAACAACAAAAACAAGTAGATTCACACAAGTCTGGGACTATTTTGAGGGTCCATAAATGTGACCATTAGTTTTGTGCCCTCTCTGACTTTTTTTTTCTAAAGTTATTAACAGTGATGACATTTAGCTAAAAAGCAATACTAACCAAGCCTGTTTTATAAATAGCTACATGCCCACTTACTCAGGGTAAATAAAGCTTCCTAATAGGTTGACTGCAGAATACACATTTATTTTTTAAAGTACTTAATTTCATTGGACTTATTTGAAGGAATAGTTCTTATTCGCAAGGCAGAGTTAAGCCTGGGCAAAACCAGTATAATTACCCTTTACTGGAGAGACTGGGAACAAAATGCTAAGCTGAGCTTCCTTTTGGAAATGAATCTCCCTAATTTCTTGTCAGCTAGAAATTGGCTGAGCTGCAGCACAAATGTTGGATTCTTTTGCCTTGTCCTACCAAGGGGCAGAGGTAAGTGGCCAAATATGGGAGATGAGAAGCACAGGGAAGAGACTGCTATCTGCAGGGATACCCAAGCAAGTGTAGGGGGATGTGTCATCTAATCCCAAAGAATTCTTCATGTTAGAAGAGAACCTATTCTTCAGTAAAAATGCTAACATGTTTCTTGGAGCCATTTTTCTGACCTACAGATTACGTTTTAAGTCAAGATTAAGAGGAAGTTGTTTTTTCACAATATATTTCTGGCCTCTAACCTGTTACTGTTAGTTTTAAACATGATTAACCATTTGACATGACTACTCAAATGATAGACTGTTTGTATTAAACACATATTACAATTTATTTTCCCATATAGAATTAGGAATAATCATTGCTGCCAGAACGTAAAATGACACATCAACGATAAGTAGGGATAATGGCAGCTACATGCAAGAAAAGGTGTACAAAACACCTGAAGCTTATAATTACCTCTCTCTCCACCTCATGTGTTTGCATCATGATGCATCTTAGGTAGCATAGACCTTAGGTAGTCATTAAAATCACGTGAATATTCTACTAGGATTACTGCAAAAATATCCCATGGGTACATGGATATTTAATATTAAAAAAGGTTAATAATTTGGAGTGCATTTTACCAAAACAAGATTTCTTTTCAGGAAGCTTGAACTTATACACTTAACAGGGTACCCACTCTGTGCTAGTCACTTTGAAGGATACACAGAACAAAGAGACACCGACTCTCTTCAAGAAACTTATGATCCGCCCCCCCCGCCAAGTGTGGAGCAAGACAGATGAAGCAAGAAGAAATAATATCATACCCATTGCTTTTTTCTTAGTTGTATAGTCTGGAGGGCATAAGTATTGTAGGAATTTTGAGAGAGATCAGGAGAGATGTGCAGAGGATGTAGTTGGAGCTAAATTTTGATGGTGAAGAACATTTATATAGATGTAGATAAAGTTAGGTGTCAGAGATGTTGTCCATGATTCACAGGTGTTTCCTGACTTAGTCTTTTATTTTAAATTTTATTTATTTATTTTTGGCTGTGTTGGGTCTTCGTTGCTGCATGTGGGCTTTCTCTAGTTGCAGTGAGCGGGGGCTACGCTTCGTTGCAGTGCGTGGGCTTCTCACTGCAGAGCACCAGCTCTAGGTGCACGGGCTTAAGGAGCTGCAGCACATGGGTTCAGTAGTTGTGGCACGCGGGATCTAGAGCGCAGGCTCAGTAGTTGTGGAGCATGGGCTTAGCTGCTCCACGGTATGTGGGATCTTCCCGGACCAGGGCTTGAACCCGTGTTCCCTGCAGTGGCAGGTGGATTCTTAACCACTGCGCCACTGGGGAAGTCCCCTGACTTAGTCTTAATTAGATTCTCTTCCTATTATCTGAGCTTTATTACATTCTTTCATTTAACCAGCATTATCTAACATACACAGATAACTGCATTTAGTTTGAGACAGATTCCAAAAAAATAAGAGACTCCCCAATCTGATCTGAGCAACAAAATACAGATTCATCAAACTACTAGACAACAAATACAAAGTAAAGGTCTTTGGTTTTATCTCTGTTTTAACTCCATGGGTATGTGAACCATATGGCTCTAATGTTCCTAACATTTTCTCTATTCATAAGTCAGGAAATCCTGCATAGTAGGCCAAACAAGTTTTGGACAACCCAAAAATGTTCACTACTTTCATTCTGGGGCAGTTTGGCAGGTATGTTTGTCAGAGGTTTGCTTTCATTTGACTTGTTGAAAGTGAAACTTAAACAACATATAACCAAAGTGGTTTAAATAAGACCTTATAAAGTCATAGTTGACTCACTTAAAATGTTCTGTAGGTTATGTTTTAATCTATGTAAAGACAGAGATTTTTACAAAGATCTGTGAAAATTACATTTTATATTTGATATTAAATATTATTTTGTTCTTCTTGGCTGATTATATACTTCTATCTGCAAAACACGGATTTGGCATTTTAAGTCAATGACTTCATTGAGTTATTTATGCAAAATATCTTAATCCAATCTTGCCTAACATTATAGCTAAAGGCAGGCTTAATTTTAGCAACTTAAAATGCTTTATAACTGATGTATGCTGACTTGTGTAAGAATAACACACTCCCTGGAGAGGTTCGATTAGAAAACTGTGACCCTGATTTTATCTTTAAGCTATCTGTGGTCTTAACGGTCTTTTTCAGGCTTTTCACAAAAAGTTGCCTCCAAAGTCCCTACTCATCCAGATGTTACAGAGTAGTAATGCCTAAGAAAAGTAGACCCCGCAGTTCAGGGTAGACATAATTGTTTCTGTGAGAGCAGCAAATGCAGGCGTATCCTCTTTTTTAACCTGGTAGAGCTATGATATAAGCCTACTTGTGATTTTGCAAGGGGACAATCTGAGAGCAGCACACAATATAATCTCTTGGAGAGGCCTGTCACAGAATCATCTTTGTGCATTGGTACGAGTGTTTTCATGGTTCCCATGACTTCAGAACCACAGCTTATGTCATCCAGATGTACCATGAGAATCAAATAAAAAACATGTATTTTATTTTAGGCTCCTGTGTAATTGCATCACTTAGACCTGTTGGGATAGCTTGGTATCACTACTCACTCATATAAATACTCCTGTAGGAAATAACATAATGTTGAACTAATTAATTAGATTAACATTGATTCAACTCAGCAAGTAACATAATGCTTACTGCTAAGATATTAAGTATTATGAGCAATATGCAGATGATAAAAGAAAATCCTAACCTCAAAAGAATTTAAAATTTGGTAGGAGATATTAGGACAATTACTTACCAGGTGCTAATTAAAAAGAGGAAAGCTAAGTGCTTTGAAGTTATGATAAGGTCCATGAAGGAGGTAGAATTATAGAAGAGAGATACTGAAAAGAAGGAGAGAGAAAGAGATCATTCTGAGTTGGAAACATCAGAAAAGGCTTCACAACGGAGGCAGAACTAGAAATAAAACAGAAAGGGTGAGCAAAGCAAATGATGTGATCTTATGATTTTGCATTCAACTTTTCATTCTTCTTCTTCCTCTTCCTCTTCTCCTCCCTCTCCCTCTCCTTCTTCTTCTTCTTTCTATAAAGCTCCATTCCTGGAAATGGTTTGAAAAACCAGTCCTAGAGGCCCATAACTTAATGATTGTGCTGTGTAGTAATAGCATCCACTATTTTGCAGATCACTAAGCACAAAAACATGATACAGATTTTAATACTATGAATATCTGGCTACCCCGGACACTGCCTACACCTTAAGAGAGAAATAAAGGGATGTGTGTGTATATTGCTCATTTGGTTTATAATTATAGTTACAACTTATTATATTGGTTATTGTCACTGAATCTTTTCATGATAGAGCTGTGCTGCTGTTGATGCCCTTTCCGCAGAATGACAGCACTGCAAGTCTTGAACAGGTCTTAGAAGTCATCTTGTACACCCTTTTCTCTTTTATTGCAGATGTCCAAACTAAAGCCCAAAGAGAGGCAAGGTCTCATCTTCAGTAGCAGAACTCAGATGCTAATTCAATTTTGTAGAGTTCCGTTTCCTAGAACTCATTTCACTGGACATAAAATAAGATACTTCCTTTACTTGATTTAGCTTAATTGAGCATCTCTCAGCTACACAAATGTATAGTATCTGCAGTAACTGCAGTAATTTAATAACTTTCTATTTTGACTAATTTGTTCTTCATAAAAGCACTACAAACCCACAAATACATTTCTAAAATAAAAATGTCTGTGTCATTTTGACACTGGTCTTCCTGTTAATGGGTTAGACATATATGGAAATAGTTTTGCATAGTGCAGTTAAGATTAAATACATTCTGAAAAGTTCTAGAAAAGCCTAGTGTTGACACAAAAGGCTACATTTCAAATTTCTAAGAAGCCTATATATTTGAAGACACACACACATATACAGATACAGAACTTATCAGTACTTTCCCTGGTTATTCAGGTCTAATATGTAATACACCCCAAATAGCCAAAGCAATCTTGAGGAAAAAAAAAAAAAAAAACGGAGCTAGAGGAATCAGGCTCCCTGACTTCAGACTATAATACAAAGTTACAGTAATCAAGACAGTATGGTACTGGCACAGAAACAGAAATATAGATCAATGCAACAGGATAGAAAGCTCAGAGATAAACCCACACACCTATGGTCAAATAATCTATGACAAAGGAGGCAAGAATATACAATGGAGGAAGAAAGTCTCTTCAATAAGTGCTGCTGGGAAAACTGGACAGCTATGTGCAAAAGAATGAAATTAGAACACTCCCTAACACCATATAGAAAAATAAACTCAAAATGGATTAAAGACCTAAACATAAGACCAGACACTATAAAACTCCTAGAGGAAAACATAGGAAGAACACACTTTGACATAAATCACAGCAAGATCTTTTTTGACCCACCTTCTAGAGTAATGGAGATAAAAACAAAAATAAACAAATGGGACCTAATGAAACCTAAAAGCTTCTGGATAGCAAAGGAAACTGTACAGAAGATGAAAAGACAACCCTCAGAATAGGAAAAAATAATTGCAAATGAATCAACAAAGGATTAACCTCCAAAATATATAAACAACTCATGCAGCTCAATATCAAAAAAACAAATAACTGAATCAAAAAATGGGCAGAAAACCTAAATAGATATTTCTCCAAAGAAGACATACAGATGGCCAAGAAGCACATGAAAAGATGCTCAACATCACTAATTATTAGAGAAATGCAAATCAAAACTTCAATGATCACCTCACACTGGTCATAATGGCCATCATCAAAAAATCTACAAACAACAAATGCTGGAGAGGGTGCACTGTTGGCGGGAATGTAAATTGATACAGCCACTATGGAGAACAGTATGGAGGTTCCTTAAAAAACTAAAAATAGAATTACCATATGACCCAGCAATTCCACTACTGGGCATATACCCAGAGAAAACCATAACTCAAAAAGATACATGCACCCCAATGTTCAGTGCAGTACTATTTACAATAGTCAGATCATGGAAGCAACCTAGATGCCCATCAGCAGACGAATGGATAAAGAAGATGTGGTACATATATACAATGGAATATTACTCATCCATAAAAGGAACGAAATTGAGTCATTTGTAGAGACGTGGATGGACCTAGAGACTGTCATACAGAGTGAAGTTAAGTCAGAAAGAGAAAAACAAATATCGTATATTAACCCATATATGTGGAATCTAGAAAAACGGTACAGATTAACCTGTTTGCAAGGCAGAAATAGAGACACAGATGTACAGAACAAATGTACGGACACCAAGGCGGGGGAAGGGGGGATGGGATGAATGATGAGAGTGGGATTGACATATATACACTAACTAATATGTATAAAATAGATAACTAATGAGAACCTGCTAGCCCAGGGAACTCTACTTCACTTTGCTGTACAGTAGGAACTAACACAACATTGTAAAACAACTATACCCCAATTAAAAAAATATATATATATACATGCAAAATAAAGTACTACAGTGATACAAGTTAAATAGAATAAATTATAGAAGTAATCACATTTTATAATTTTACTATCTATTTTAAGGTATACTTATTCTCATTTAGTGTTTTACCTACATGAAAGGACACATGTAAAACTTGTCTTACTTTGCAGTTTGACTCATATTATGTGGCAATAAGTTAATTTGAACTGTGAAACTGTTAGAAAAAATGATTGTAGATAGCATGGGTTACTGGGTTTAAACCCATTCAACTTCTGAGGCTGTTTTATAATATATTGTGTAAATAGAAAAAAAAAGTAGAAGGTCACTTTCTTGTAAAAAAAAAAAAAGTAATGCCTTCTTTTATAAAAACTTTTTTTTTATTGCAGTTAACTTCATAAAAAAAGCTCAGAGGCAGTATTACAGGGCACTGAATTTAGCAAGGGAAGGCACAGGGATAACCTCTGTATCTTGTGGAGACACATTAATTGGAGCCAATTCTACCCTTTGACTCAATAATCAAAAACTTGGTATTTGATCACAAATAAGTAATCTAATAAAGAAAACATGTATGCAAAGTTATTCATTATGTCATAATCCATAGCCAGGCATAATTAGAAAAACCACTGGTTTAGTTTAGTAACTTATAGCATACCCCTTAGCCACATAAGATGGTGAAGCTAAAAGTGACTCTAAATTTTTTTTATTAAATATTGCTATTATACTATTTCAACAAGAAATGTGACAAAATGTAAAAATAATAAAGTAATCTGCAAAATACACATGCCTTTTTTGAACAGTATTATTAATTGTGATATTCTACATTATAGCCGACTTTAAATGTTTGACTCTGAAATCAAAATGAATAAATAAGTTCATTATTTTGATTTCAAAACTAAACAAAATAAAGAAATTTAAGCACTATCTTTTTCAAGATATGTCCAAATAGCACCATTATAATAATGGCATCATATAAAGTTATAAACCATATCATAAGCCTAGATTACAATATTTACATAATGTTTCAAAATGCAGTATCTTTAAAATGCTAACTGATGCTTCTTTCATTTCTAGTAATTCCTAATTATGGTTCAAGGCCCCCCCGTCCATTGAAACAGTGGCATTTGTTTCTCCCGAAGGAAGGCTGACACAACTACTGGGAACAAAGTTGTCCTCACCTGGCTCCAGATTTTGTCTCTTTTTTGAAGTCCATAGCAGACAGAATACTCTAAAAGCCACAATACCTTTATGAGCCACTTTGGAGAAAAAAGATTTCATTGAAATTCAAAAATTTGACTTGGTAAACTAAGAGCAAAACCTAGCGATGGAGAAGTTGAGTTTATACCCTGAATCAGTGGAGGAATCATAATGCCTTAGGGGCAGCTTTCCTTCCCCACTTGGACATGGAGGACCTTTGGACCTTTCTTAGTCTTAATGAAGGGAGGAACTTAGGGAGGATTTTCAAGAAAGAACAAGAGTGTGGATGTTGGTTATCTCATTATATTGTGAGGTAAGAGGGTCTTGCTCTTGTCTCCCTGCAGTGAAAGCCTGGAGCAAGAGACTGAGACCCCTAGATGGCTGAAGTTTCTGAAAGGAGGAGGGGCTGGTGTTTCACTTGCTATCTGGAATTCTGGAAGGGACACCTCTCAGGCTCCATATCTGTGTGTGGGCTGCCTTAGTAGATAGAGATGGTAGTACAATGCTTCAAACAGAGAATGTCTGAGTCACCCCCTTCCACTGCCCCACCTTCATATCCCCTCCTCCTTGGGTGCATTTAAGAATTGCAAAACATTGTCCATGTTTGCGGGAATATAAAATGTAGTTGAGAACTGTGAACGTTCCGTTTGATGGGGTCAGCATGGTGTTAAGAGGGTGGGCCCCATAGTAGAGGCTCAGGTGAGAGAGCTTCAGAGAATCAACAGCTGTAGCAAGTGCTGAGGGGGCAGCAAGACAGCAGAGCCCCCTGAACAGAGCTTGACAGATGCTTGATCTGGAGACAGAGCCCCGTCACCATCTGGAAACACCAATGCTGGATGTGGCAGAAAGAGGTTAAAACCTAAGACAGTAAGATGAGGTATACAGACTAGGACACAGAAGGGCTCTCAGACCAGAAGCCCCTGCCCTACAAGCCAGGATCATATCAATACATAAGCCCTGAGAACTTCCATCTCTCCTAGAAGAGGAGAACTGGGGATGAGGGCAGGGAGAAATTGCTAAGAGACTAAGTTTGAAAACAGAAGAATGCCTTTTCCACCATTAGCATAAATGAAGGCTTAAGGCCTAGGTTACTTTTAACTATAAGAAATAAAGAAGTTTCTATTTCTGCACACCTGTGTTTTTGTGCCTCAAGAAATATTCAGTAAATACTTGTAAAAGTTTGTGTGTGTGTGCATATATAAATCTTAAAGAGAGTAAGATTTTGTTAGGGATCCCTGACCTCAGGAAACACACTGAGACCTAAGTTACAGTGGATCAAATCTGGACAGACCAGTGGTAAAGATGCAGCAGGAGAAGATGCAGAGGCTGGAGAGAGAGCTTTGTAGGATGAATAAGACATGGCCAGTAATGTCAGATTCATTTTTCACCTAGATGAGGTTGTAGCTCTGGAAACCAGGAAATTGCTGGAAATTTGTCTAATCTGAAGTAAATCACGGTTAGTTTGGTGTGGAGGAGAAACCAACCTGTTTTGATAGCTTTGGGCTAGGATCTAAAATTTCAGAAGATTAAAGAAAGATCACGCACCGCACCACGGTATTTGAGGCATATTGCCTTATGGATTATTTTTATGTTTACTTCCTACAGAAGCCAGGAACACAATTGGTTGGTCCCTGGGTATATGGGGGGAAATTTTGCACCTGGTTAAGAGCAAAAAAAAAAAAAAAAAACAATTGGCTACAATATGCTCTGCAATTGGATGGGGAGGCTAGAGGCGAAGTACAGGTGGCAGTAGAGTCTTGCATCTGGAAAATTTGGAGATGAATGCATCTAGGTTTAAATCCTGGGAATTCTGTTTACTTACACTGTTATGACCTTGGGTGAGTCAATTTCTTCATCTGCAAAATGGAGACAATCACATTTGCATTGCATAGGTTTTTGGAAGTGTTAGGATGATGTACATAAAGCATGTAACTCCTTTTCTGGCACCTATCTGGTGGTGCTTAGGGAATGGTACGTATCAATAGGAAGAGATATAGTTGGCGCTCTGTATTCGTGGGTTCTGCATCCATGGATTCAACCAACCACGGATCAAAAATATTAGGAAAATAATTCCAGAAAGTTCCAAAAAGCAGAAGTTGAAATTTCCGTGCACCAGCAACTATCTTAATAGCATTTACATTGTACTTACAACTATTTACATAGTGTTTATATTGTATTAGGTATTATAAGTAATCTAGAGATGATTTAAAGCATATGGGAGGATATGGGCAGGTTACATTCAAATACTACACCATTTTGTATAGGGACTTGAGTATCTATGGATTTTGGTATCTGTGGCGTGGTCCTGGAACCAAACTCCTGTGGATACCAATGGAGGACTATATTCATTTTGGGGGGAACTTTTTTTTTTATCACGTCTCTTTTTGTTTCCTATGTTTTTACTCATTGTATAGGTACCTGTGACTGCTGTAACAAATTACCACGAATTTGGTGGCTTAAAAAATCAAATTTATTCTCTCACAATTCTAAAATCAAGATGTAGGCTCCCTGAAGAGGCTCTAGGGGGAGAATCCATTCCTTACCTTTTTCAGTTTCTGGTGGCTGTTGGCATTTCTTGGTTTTCGGCTGCATTTCTCTCTGCTCCATCTTCATATAACCTTCTCCAGTGTCTAATCTCCCTCTGCTTCTCTTTTATAAGGGTCCACGTGATCGAATTTGCGGCTAACCCAGATAATCATGGATAAACTCCTCTGAAGATCCTTAATTTAATCACATCTATTGCCATATAAGGTAATGTTAACAGGTTCCCAGGATTAGGAAGTGAATACATATTTATGGAGCTATTTTTTTCTGCCAACCACACCTACCTGTCTAAATTTTGTGCTATTGTCTGAATGTCTGTATCTCTGTTGAAATTCTAATGCCTAATGTGTTGGCATTGGGAGGTGGGGCCTTTGGGAGGTGCTTAGGTCATGAGGGTGGAGGTGTCATGGACGGCATTAGTGTCCTTATAAAAGAGACCTCATTGAGATCCCTCTCATCTTCTGCAATGTGCAGATACGAGAAGTCTGTGACCTGGAAGACTGCCTTCACCTGACCATCCTAGCGCTCTGATCTAAAACTTCCAGACTCCAGAAATGTGAGAAATAAATTTCTCTTGTTTCTAAGCCACCCAGTCTATGGTATTTTGCTATAGCAACTGGTTTGGACTAATACCTCTTGTAAGAAATTTTTATGAAAGCTAAAGCTTAACAACTGTGACTTCAGAAATAATTTTGACTTTGCTTTAAAGTGGGCTGAAGGAAGAGCATGAATGGGAACAGGGGACCTAGTTGCCATAATTAGATAGAAAACCCCAAAGATGGGTGAGTACCTGAAATAAAACACCACTATTTAGAAAAGTGAGAAGATTTAGAATAAAGATAATATCTTAAAAAATGCAATATCACTTACTTTCTAAGTTATTCCAACACATTTAGCTCTAAAGTAAATCCCTAGAAATCAAATCCTATTTTGCTACTGATTTCTGCTATATAATTGGAATTACGCATCTGTGGAAAAATCTCTGTCATCTGAACTGAAACTTTTTTCAAAGAAATTTACAGCCATGCCCATTCTCATAGCATTGTGTCTGTTTATATGCTGGCATTCTAAAGTTGCAGTGCTTTCCTTACTCTCTGCCTCTAAAATTTCCCCTGAATTACGAGTATTTCTTGACTGGGGAATCGCTAAACTGTGTATTTGTAGCCTCTTTGATGATCATCTATATCTAATATTTAAATATGACCTTGGAACTTAAGTGACTTAAAAATATATATCCGCCCTGTTTATTATTCTGTTTCATAATTCTGTATTTAAAGCTATATTTAAAGTGAAGGACATTGATGCAACTAGTATCAAAATAAAACTAATATTTTATTTTGTGTGTTGTCAGATTTTTGCCTGTAAAGAAATACAGGCATACTTTGGAGGTATCGCAGGTTTGGTTCCAGATCATCGCAAATAAGTGAATGCCATAATAAAACGAGTCACATGAATTTGGGGGGATAAAAACAAAGTACTTACCTAATTAAAAAATACTTTGTTGCTAAAAAATGCTAACCTTCATCTGAGCCTTCAGTGAGCTGCAGTAGTAACATCAAAGATCACTGATCACAGATCACCATAACAAATATAATAATAATGCAAAAGCTTGAAGTATTGCAAGAATTACCAAAATGTGACACAGAGACACAGAGAGCAAATGCTACTGGAAAAATAGTGCCGATAGACTTAATGCTGAGTTGCCACAAACCTTCAATTTATAAAAAAAAAAAAATAAGTGCAATATCTGCAAAAAGCAATAAAGTGAAGCACAATAAACCAGGTATGTTTGTAATCTTACACATATTCTTTAATTAGAGATTTATTTCTTTCTGGTCTTGGTATTAGCAATACTTGTGCTTTTCCATAGCACTAATTTTTTTTTTAATCTCATGGACACCATGGATTGTGTAAATAATCAGATTTCCCTTTTTATGTTGATAATTAAGTTTACTGCTTATCTATAAGAGTAGAAGAAAATTTTGATATATTTTTTGCAATAATTTTCTTTGGCTTCATATTATATCACTATCCTCATTTTTCGTTTGTGTTTGTCTGCTGTAGGTTGAATTAAGTCCCCTCAAAAGATATGTTAAAGTCCCAATCCCTGATACCTATGAACATGACTTTGTTTAGAAATAGGGTCTTTGCAGATATAATCAAATTAAGAAGAAGTCATGTTGGATTCGGGTGGGCCCTAATCCAATGACTAGTGTCCTTATAAGTAAAGGAAAATTTGGACATACAGACATAAATGCAGACAGAATGCCACGTGATGATGGAACCAGAGATTGGAGTGCTAGGTTTACAAGACAGGGAACCCATGGAGAGTGGGACAGCCATTCTGGAGGGCCCAAAGGATAGAGCACTGAGCCATAGAAGGTCATTCCCAAGCCTTGAAAACCTAATGGAATTTGCCCTGCTGTGTTTGGAACTTGTTTTAGACCACAGATCCCTTTATTCCTTCCATTTTTTCCCC
The DNA here is from genome assembly GCF_003031525.2 of Neophocaena asiaeorientalis asiaeorientalis. NCBI lineage: Eukaryota > Metazoa > Chordata > Mammalia > Artiodactyla > Phocoenidae > Neophocaena > Neophocaena asiaeorientalis. The sequence continues at coordinate 6,505,472 of NW_020174057.1, read as the reverse complement.
CTCTCAGAATGAGAATATCTATCCAATACCTGTCCTATCATTGTATTTTTTTAAACAAATATTTATTTATTTATTTGGCTGCATCAGGTCTTAGTTGCAGCATGCACGATCTTCGTTGCAGCCCGCAGGCTTCTCTCTAGTTGTGGCACGCAGGCTCTAGAGCGCATGGGCTTAGTTGTCCCATGGCATGTGGGATCTCAGAACCCACGTCCCCTGCATTGGAAAGCGGGTTCTGAACCACCGGACAACAAGGGAAGTCCCCTATCATTGTATTTTTTTAAACAAATATTTATTTATTTATTTGGCTGCATCAGGTCTTAGTTGCAGCATGCACGATCTTCGGTGCAGCCCGCAGGCTTCTCTCTAGTTGTGGCACGCAGGCTCTAGAGCGCATGGGCTTAGTTGTCCCATGGCATGTGGGATCTCAGAACCCACGTCCCCTGCATTGGAAAGCGGGTTCTGAACCACCGGACAACAAGGGAAGTCCCCTATCATTGTATTTTGGAAGCAGATAACTTCTTTTCTAGTTTCATGGGTTTGTGGGCAGAGAGAGACTTTGCCCCAGGATGGACCATACCCAGAGTCTCACCCATACCTGATTTAGATAAAGAGATTTGAAACTTCTGACTTGGTGGCATTTAGATGAGATTTTGGGATTTAGAGTTAATGTGAGAATGGACTAAGTCTTTGGGGGATGTTGGGATGGACTGAATCTATTTTGCACATGGAAAAGACATGAATTTTGAGGGAAAGAGGCAGACTGTACTGGTGTGAATAGCGTCTCTCAAAACTTCATGTCCACTTGTAACCTGTGATCTTATTTAGAAACCAGCTCTTTGCAGATATAATCAAGTTAAGATAAGCTTATACTGGATTAGAGTAAGCCCTAAATTCAATATGACTGGTGTTCTTATAAGAATAGGAAAGGACAGATAGACACAGAGACACATGGAGGAAAGACCACCGTGTGAAGATGGAGGCAGAGATTGTAGTGATGCATCTATATGCCAGAGAATGCCGAAGATTGCAGTCGACTATCAGAAGGTAGGAAGGATCAAGGAAGGATTATTTCCTAGCGTCTTCAGAGGAATCATGACTCTCAGACAGTTTGATTTTGAACTTCCAACTTCTCATATCTGTGAGAGAATAAATGTTGTTTTTTTTTTAAGCCACCTGGTCTGTAGTATGTTGCTACTGCAACCGTATGAAATTAATAGTTTCCATGTATTTGAGTGTGTGTCTGTGCGTAAAACATGCATGTATGTGTGGTTAAACACGTGAGAGAAGTTGTCATTTACTTCAGGCGAGATTGGGCACATTCAGGGTGGTATGGCCATAGACTGTCATTTACTTCAAATACTTCAAATTCCTGATATCTAATTAAATTTTTAAAGTGAAATTACTGAATAAATAAATATTCGTCTCATTTACTAAGTTTATACCTGCTTGTTCAAGGTAGTTATTAGAATATATCCTCTTTGGATAAAAATGTAAGTTGTTTTATTGCTTCTAGGAAAATGACCCAGAATAGATTTTCTTAACCTATGCATTTTCCTGACTCTGCTAACAGTAAACTTGATGGCATTTTGCAGGAAACTGCCTCAAAATTCCCAAGAAGACAACATGATTAGGGAGCAAGAAAGTTCTGGACTTGAAAAACCCAAGATTCCCTTTGTGTGGGTGTTTCATTAAGGTGGAATGTACCTGGAATTTGCTAAGAGATGGGTCAAGCTAGCACACATCCAGGTTTGTCCCTCTATGGCATCTGCCCTATTTAATGTGGTCACATAAAGACTTTGGGTAAGAGAGCAAGCAGAAGCACTGTAGATACTTCCTAAGACAGAAACAGAGGTGTGGCAAAGGCACTGCCCTTCTCATTTCCGTTTTATGCATTTCAGGGTTTGGCAAGGGTGAGGCTCTGTATTCATGTGGATGATAAAGCAATGTCGTAAAGGAATTGAATCAAGCAAGATTCTCTCTGAGCTGTTGACTGGCTTCCTGTTATTTGCTTGAATGTTTTCTTTTACCTTTGAAAATAGACAACAGTGAAGCTTAAAAGCAGGGAAGCAGCTTTTAAGCTTGCTATCTTCTTCAGATCAATTTGGAACCAAGTCCCACTTCCCATCTCTCTAATTTTGATGTACATTCTCCACTGGCCACTGGCCAGAGCAGAATTCAGGAAATGATAAATACTTATTCCCAGACTCAGCAGTTTCTGCTGAAATAGGAGAGATTTACAGTCATTAAACCTATTGTATTGTGTGTGTGTGTGTGTGTGTGTGTGTGTGTGTGTCTCTATTAATATCAGCTGAGGTTAATCTTGGTGTCATCTGCATTAGGGATGGTTAACTTCTGCTATCTTTGGAAACAGGTTTGTCATTCTTAGTGGCTTTCCTGCTCAATAGTTCACACTTGCTTTCTTCAACCTTCAGCAATAATTTATAATATGAATGTCAAATTAAGTTTAACTCATGTGGTTTAACACCAAATGGCCAGGTATTACACAGCTGAGATATCAGAGAAACCTAGCGAATACTAAAGAAAATAACTTTGGAAAAGGAGAAAACCTTGTTTGTTCTAATGCTCAGGAAAGAAGTGTCTCTGATTCTTAAAATTCTGAATGTCTTTTGACAAACAGGTCAATTAAATAGCACAGTGCTATTTTTTCCTTTCTTTTCTTTTTTTTTTTTGCGGTACACGGGCCTCTCACCGCTGTGGCCTCTCCTGTTGTGGACAGGCTCCGGACACGCAGGCTCAGCAGCCATGGCTCACGGGCCCAGCCGCTCTGCGGCATGTGGGATCCTCCCGGACCGGGGCACGAACCCGTGTCCCCTGCATCAGCAGGCAGACTCTCAACCACTGTGCCACCAGGGAAGTCCTATTTTTTCCTTTTTAAAAAAAAGGTAATGACAACTCAAAATTTCTTTCTTAGCCTATCACTGGACAATTGAGTTGGCCATCAAATTGAAGTTGGTGGAAGAAATATAAACCTGAGAGTTCTCAATATCTATGTTTTGGTACATCTGATACTCTGAACTGGCCTCAACCAGATATCACATAGCTCAGAAACACATTCTTGTATTTGACAAGCACCGAGAGCATCCGAGGCAGTGAGTTGGCACAAATACAGCATGCCTAGGCAAAAGCATGGCCAGACTAGATATGGTGTCCACGTGTACAGCACCTGCCCCTGAAATCAGGCCCACCACTCTTCAAAGGACAGCTCCTCCCCCACAAATATGTCCTTTTATTTGTTAGTTTTTAAATTGACGACTGACTAAAGAAAAGAGAAAGTGCAATTACTTTGGTTTGAACAAACATGCAGCCACACAATTTAACTTGAAATTACACAGGTAAAAAGCACACTGACTAAATTATCATTTAATGGCTTATAATGAAGAGAGATGCTTGCTTGCTTTCAAAACAGAATCAAGAAACGGGAAATACAAGGTATATGAGCGTGACATGAAAGCACAGAGTGATATTTTGCTGGATTAACCAAGACAAAGCACTTGAAAAATTGATTCCAAGTAATGTGTAAATATACACCTTATACATTGAAACCAGTCCCTGTACCTGGAAACATAAAACATCTTTAAACTAACAAATTTGTGTTTACTAAAAAGATTGAATCCTGTTTCCTCACCGTATTTTTTCCCTTCTGAAAATTATGCAGACTTATTTTTTTATTCTTTCATGTACTGTAAGCTCAGTGACACTATTAATAAGAGGAGATATTCATCTAAATCCGAAGAATGGAAAGAATCAAACCTTTAGGTAGTAATGACGGAAACAGAAGAAGAAGATACTTCATGGTCAAATTATTATAAACTATGCCTTGCACTTTTTTTTCCTTTTAGACAGTTGCTTATTACAGTATTTTCAAATAGCATCAGATGATTGCTAAGCTACAACATAGTCCTAAAAATACTTCAGAATGCTGATTCTAAGACATACTTGATGCTTTCAGGCATCTGATACCAAGCATGGTACACAGAAGCAGAAACAATGCATAAAATATTGTATGTTTTTAAGGTAGAATATTTTAGTGAGGTAAGTGCAGCAGCTTTGGAGTCAGACTACTTGAGTTTGAAACATGCTGCTATTCAATAGCTGTGATCTGGGGCATTTTACTTGACTATATAAACTCTTTCCTCATCTGTGAAATTAGGATAATAGTAAACCTATCACATGAAATTGTTGGGAAGACTAAATGAAGTAATGCATGTAAAGGTTAAAACAATACCTAGCACATTATAATGGCTTGATAAATATTAGCCAAAATTAGTGTTGGTGTGCTTGCTTAAACACTAGTTTTCAAATGAGCCACGCGAAGCTTGAACATCATTTGGGAACTGAGCCATGATGCTGATGAAATCACCAAGGATTTGTTTTTGTTATTTGCAAGAAAAGGAAAAATGGCATCTAACATTAGTGTGTCCGTATTGTGAGCAAGACAGAATCTGTGTTGGCCCTTGACACACTTGACACCTCCTCCTTTGCTTTACCCGGTATTACAAGGGTTGGAAGTCTAAGAACCATACATTTCTTTCTCTTCTTTGCCAACAGGTTCTGAATTTGTATTAAGTTCCATCAATGAGATACATTTTGTAATATTTGTAAGGCAGAGAGAAGGCAGAGGTGTGCTGACCTGGCTTATAAAGCTCAAAGAAGCCAGTCGTGTGCATCTCTACCCAACTCTGCATTTGGTAGCTTTAAATCAGCCATAGTGGGAGTATTTACACCAGGGAAGTTGGTTAGTACTACAAATTAGCACTTTATTCCTATCCAGTGAGCCAGTTGTTAGATATTTTTAGCATACCACTGGGTAGACATCATACTATTATTTTACTATTACTGGCAGGCAAATAACTAGGCAATGATAGAGTGAGGTTTTGCAGTGATTTCTGGATGTTCCATTGTATCATCACCTGTCTCAGTGCTGCAGACATCTGTGACCACTGAGAGCAGTTAAGTGGAAATCCTAACCTGGGTCACAGAAGCAATTTTCTGATTGAATCCAGTGGTAAAGCTGTGCAAGTGGAGCCTTCTCTGGCCTTTGCCCTTCCATCAGCTTTGTAAGCACCAAATTCTGGTTAAGTTTCTTCCTGCCTAAAATACCTAGAATACTTTGTTTTCCTGATGAAACTCTGATAATACATTATGATGTAAATGTGTCAACACAGATATAGTTATCTTAGCAGGACTTATGTCTACATGAAAAAAATTAATAAAGGTTTTGAAAAAATTAGTGATAACAAACATTGAGTATACATATATTTATGAGGATGACGTCGCTGAATTTACCTGAATGTGAAGACAGATTCAATGGAACAAAGGAAACAAGTGAACCTATAAAAAGTACTCGTAGGACATTTAAACTTGAAGATTTTGGCATTTATAGGTTTTAGAAAATTTTAAATCATAGAAATGCCTGTTAGTACTTTGAGTAAGAAAGTTTTCCTTTTGCTTTTCTGAAGTAAAAAAGAATAAAGCTAGCTCTTTTGAATTTGAATAAACTTAACTCTTTCTAATAGAGTGGAACATATAAATCAGTAAATAATCCAGATTTACACATTAAATGAATATTTAATGAAAATCTATTTTGAGTTTTGTGGTTGCCTTCTAGGGGGATATAAAGGTAAAAAGATATAATTCTTATTCTTAAAGAAATTATAAAAGAAATAGTCAAGTATAATATAAGCTAGGAAGATACAAATTTCTTACCAAAAATCAGGTAAAGAGCTATGTGAATAGTAATATAAGAAGGGATTTCTTCCAGATGAGTGATTCAATATTCCTTAGTTTTCAGGCTGAAGCATGAATCAATTTTCAAGGACTAAGTGGAAGTGAGCACAGAGGTTGTTGGATGAAATGATAATGAGATAGAAAATCTTGGTAAAAATTGAGAGGAAGGAAAGTATTCATTCCAAAGGTATTTCTTAAGTGTATACTATGTGTCAAGCTGACTCTGCATTGATGGCCAATGTGGATATAATTCCTGCCTTCACAGAGTTTATAATCCAGTGAATAAAACTGAAAAGTGATTTGGGTTGAATAGTATCCACCCAAAATTCATGTCCACCAGGAACCTCAGAATGTGACCTTATTTGGGAATAGTGTCCTTGCAGATATAATTATTTAAGGATCTTGAGATTAAATCCTCCTGGGTTTAGAATGTCTTTATAGGAAGAAGAGAAAACACAGAAAAAAAGGCCACGTGAAGACTGAGACAGAGATTAGAGTTATGCTGATATAAACCAAGGAACACCAAGAACCACCAGAAGCTGAAAGAGGCAAGAAAGGATACTCCCCCAGAGATTTTGGAGGGAGTGTGGCCCTGCTGAAACATTGATTATGGTCTTTGGCATCCAGAACTGTGACAGAATAAATTTCTGTATTTTAAAGTCACTAGGTTTGTGGTATTTTGTTGCAGCAGTCCTAGAAACTAGTAATATCAAATAAATAAATATGTAGAATGCTGTATGATAAATGCTATGATAGAAGATTAAGTTACTCTATAAGAATGGGTAGGAAAGTTGCTAATCTAAAGTAGGTAGGGTAAAACTTAACTAAAGTTTCCTCAAAAAAAGACAGATAAAATGAGATCTGAAATGTGATTCAGAGTTAATAAGGCCAAGTGAGTACACAAAGTATTCCAGGTAGAAAAATTGCTTGTGTGTAGCTGAACTGGTGGCATCATTTGATAAGACAAGGAATAAAGATGAAGGAACAGGTTTGTGAGGGAAAATCATGCATTTGGTTTTAACATGTTGATTCTGAGGTATGGAGAAAGAGAGAGAAAGAGTGTATGCATGTGCATGTGAGAGAGAGAGAGAATGAGCAGGGTTGGGAATATAGACTTGGGAGACATCAGTATGAAAATATGAATTAAAAACCATGAGATTCAATGAGATGGTTCAGGGAAATGGGAAAAATGAATTATCCAGGACAGATTCCCAGGAATGTTGAAAGTTAAGGTCTTGGCAAAGGCAAAGGAGACGAGAAAGGGACTAATGAGGAGCTGTTAGACAATGAAGATGCCTGAATATATTTAAATGCTTACGGGAAGATGACAGTGGGAACAGAAATGGTGGAAGTTTGAGAAAGGGGGAAAACAGTAGAACATATACCTTGGGAGTCCTGGAGAAGGTGTGATCCAAACATGAACATAAGGATTAGACTTAAATAGGAAATACCTCATCCATTTTAATAGAAGGTGCTATCAACAGCAGAGGAGTAAGTTTGAAGGTTTGATGGCTAGATGTTGGATTGCTTGTATTTTTCTCTGGGAAATAAGATGCTAGGTTGCCCAGCAAGTAGGAGGTTTGAGAAGAGTGAAGAAAGTTTGGAATTGCTGCTGTGCTGAACATGAGTGCTTACTATGAAAGGTCAGCACTCATGGAAATAAGGAACTCTGGAACTCTGGAATGACATCTGGGCAGCATCAATATGCCAGATAAAGGAGATGCACTGAAATTAAAGTGGCAGCAATTTTCCCAACTGAATTATTTTTTCCAACAATACTCAGCAGATTAGTCATTGGATTAACCACAACTCTGGTGGTTTGCTAGGTAGTTACAACGAAAGGACAAGGTAACAGACAAGAGAGCTGTGAATGCTGGCAAGGGAGTGAGCGAAGTAAAAGCCAGAGTAATGGGGAAATGAATGGAGAAGTGAGTAAAAAGAATAGATGATTCAAATCTTAGGTTCTGTCCCAGGTTTTCCATTAACTAATTGGGTCATATTGGGAATATCTCTTAAACTTTGTGGGCTTCCGCTTTCCTTTTCTGTAAAGTGAAGAACTGGATTCCATGACTAATTTCTAAGGTTTATTTCAGCTTGAAAATTGTGTGAATCAGTGACCACTACAGGAAGGAGTGAAGGCAGAAAGGGAGGTGAAGGGTCAAAGTGGGCTGTGAATTCACACAAAGGATTTGAGACTCTCAACTGAATGCATTTATTCCAACAGATGTCCATAAGCCAAAATACATTTTTTTGCTAAGTTTCAGCAAAAACTCAGTATTTTAATCAGAATTTTACTTGAAAATAAAAGAAACCTTGGCAACTCTTTGCTCCCTTTAGTAAAATAATCTTTATGTTCAGGAGTTTAAAGTGAGATTTATGAAGACAGTGGGATAAGGACATGTCCATGATGGGGGAAGGTATTAAATAAAGGATAAAACTGAAACTGTGAAACCCCTCCCTAACTCAGCTACATCCGCACAGGAAATGATACCGCCCATCACCTCACTTTGCAAGTGGATAGTGAATAATTTGGTAAAATGCTAGTAACACCATATTGGCTATGTAATTTACAATTCCTTTTTTTTTTTAAGCTGCTCAGATCCTAATTTAAACTGGTTAAGATGAGAGAAAAGGCTTTTAAAAGCTAATTCTGGAGGTTTAGACCACTTTTCTGTGACTACCACTTACCATTATCAAATTAAGTGAATTCTTATAAAAAGTAGAGATAAGGATCAGAGCCTACGATTATAAGCAATATGTCCATCTCCTTTTGTCCTAAATGGGAACAGAATTTTGGAGAAGACTGAGCCCAGTCATCCTTCAGTTTGGATCTTTAGTGACCCCATTTCAATACTGATACACATATCTGGGGGTGCATTTTGGAATGAAACATCCTTCTGTGTAACCTCAATATGTTATGACTCACTCCAGGAAGACTCTATAAGGAAATAAAATGAAAAAGAAATAAAATTCTCAAGCTGCAGTTAAAGAAATATTTTTTTCTCTGTGAAAGACAGATGATTGTATTATTAATAGTGAAGGGTAAGATCTGAAACATTTGAATGTTCAGCTAAACATCCCTAAATTTCTCATCTCAGTGTGGATAGAAATAACCACTCTTGAGGTATTTCTGTAATCTCAGTTTCAACTCCAGCCAGGAATCAAGAGGAAAAAAATCCCTTCTCGAGCAGTTTATAAACTAAAAATAAAGATGACAAAAAGTCAGATTCAGATTAAATTGGAAAAGCTGGTGGTTCAGAGCAGTAGTTTTATCTCCCTAAGACAGAAATATATAGGCTACAGTAAGAACCATAAGTACTTACTGATATATATATAGAGAAATAACTAGTGCCCAGCTTTATTCAATACACACTGACACATGATCAATTAAACTTTGGCAATCAACACTGATTATTAATGAGTCCAAAATGGCCACATTTTCTGATTACTGATAGCTAGAATCTAAAGGAAATGATGTATGCCACTTGTTATACAATCTCTTCTTGAATATCTTCCAGGGCTTTGGTGAGCTAAGACAGAAAAATATAGCTCCAGTTCTGCTGAGTTGTTACCAAGGACTATAATTATATTTTATAGTATTTAGCTCAACCAAATCATTTTTTCATTTTAAGTTTAATGTAGCAACAATAGCTCGAAACCTTTAAATTTTTCCTCAAATATTACTGTTTTGTCATATATGTCCTAAAGCCCCACCCGTACCACAAAAGAACCCCAATAATATGCTCTTCCCGTAATGTAACTCTGAGAAGGGGCTGTCCTGGTAGAATTCCAACCTTAGAAATTATATTTTTGTCTTTACTAAGGAAGGCAACATTTTGGACTAGAAAGAACATTGAATCTTTAAGTTATCTGGCTTCCAGTTTTGGTTTTATCTATATCTGCTGTGTGATCTTTGGGAACTCATACAACTTCTCTGGACCTTACTGGCTCCTATAAAATGAAGGATTTTCTACGATTCCCTGAATACATAGGCAACTTATGAATGTAGATGATATTTACCAGCATACACTGTACTTTCCTGTTAAACAGATCTATGAGAAGTGGTAGAAATCAGAACTATTGGCTTCTGCTTTTGATTTGATTTGATTATTAAAAAGAATCTCTGACAGAGTTTTGGGTGATTTATTTCAAGAAAGTGTAGAGAGTTAAGAGCAAATAACTCTGAATAGAGGAATGAGCGTCATTAAAAACAAAATTTAGACTTGGGGAAAAGCATTTACGTGATCAAGACAAACTTTGAAGTGCTACAAAAAAATTATAAAGAAAGATGTAGGGCTTACATATTTGGTGAAAGTAGTAAGAAGATTAAAAATATCATTTAGGAAGATGCTATTTTCAACTTTGTGTGTGTGTGTGTGTGTGTATATATATATATATATCAACATGTGTATACATGTATAATCTATGTGTATATATACATTAATAATATATGTATCTACACATAAATATATAAATACAGTCTCTTTAATGTATACACATACTGTAACCATGGAAAACAGAGGGAATCAAAAACTCCTTTGTTCCCTGTCACCTGAAGTTGAATTGCCCATGGTAGGCGATAACTGGCTTCTTCAGTCTAACCGACAGTTGACATCAGAGATAGGGCATAGGGTTGGGTGCTAAGGTATGATCATACTAATTATGCTCATTTGCTTTCCACTGTCCTAGACTTACTGAGAAGGTGTGCCATCTTACACAGCAAGAAACAAATCTTACTGGCAGAATTTCAGTGACTCAGGTGAGTATGGCCTATTTAGCAGAAGAGAAGTGTGAATTGGAGATCCTTAGGAGCTTGTGATGCATTACTATTTGTTCTGGAGCAAAAGAAGAGAGCGATCAGACCTGGTGATCCCTGGATCTGGTGACCAGTCACAGCAATAAGAATATAATGAATGCCTTAAATGTACAGAGTACATTTTACAAACTGTACAATATGGCTGTATTTTAAGCTTCGCGATAGCAAGATTAAAAGAACTTGAGATGGACTAGTGATAGTGGAAGAATGATAATTCCAGACAGCAATATGGTGGGCCAAGGGTGACATGGTTGACCAGGCATCCAGATTAACACTGACTCAAAACCATAAATGACTTTGACCAGTTTGATTTTTAGGTGAGGACCCAGGATTTCTGGACAACTGTATTTTGTATTCTACGATGAGACTTATAGCTTCCACTGGGGACTTTGCTGATGGTGTCTGCAAGGAGTAGTACAAAAACATTCAATTCATTCATTCATTCACTTATTCACTAACTCATCTATCTAATTTTGTACCAGTCATGACACTAAGGCACTTGATGGCCTAAAAATTTAGGTCATCAAGAGTTTATAATTTAACAATGTATGTAACTTAATAATGTCAATTGAATGAGATAAATGCTAATATATACATACACACACTATATATAATGTACTATTTATAACATGTATATGTTACATATTGTATTTATAGATTATATACACATGCCCACATATACACAAAGAGTATATTCTTTTTCTTTTTTACATCTTTATTGGAGTATAATTGCTTTACAATGGTGTGTTAGTTTCTGCTTTATAACAAAGTGAATCAATTATACATATACATATGTTCCCATATCTCTTCCCTCTTGCGTCTCCCTCCCTCCCACCCTCCTTAGCCCACCCCTCTAGGTGGTCACAAAGCACCGAACTGTGTATATATGTCCATGCCACTATCTGGCTTTGTCACAGCTTACCCTTCCCCCTCCCCATATCCTCAAGTCCATTCTCTAGTAGGTCTGTGTCTTTATTCCTGTCTTACCCGTAGGTTCTTTAGGACTTTTTTCCCCTTAAATTCCATATATATGTGTTAGCATACAGTATTCATCTTTCTATTTCTGACTTACTTCACTCTGTATAACAGACTCTAGGTCCATCCACCTCATTACAAATATCTCAATTTCGTTTCTTTTTCTGGCTGAGTAATATTCCACGGTATATATGTGCCCCATCTTCTTTATCCATTCATCCGATGATGGACACTTATGTTGTTTCCATCTCTGGGCTATTGTAAAGAGCTACAATGAACATTTTGGTACAATCTTTAGGATTCTCTATGTATAGTATCATGTCATCTGCAAAAAGTGACATCTTTACTTCTTCTTTTCCGATTTCGATTCCTATTATCTCCTTTTCTTCTCTGACTGCTGTGGCTAAAACTTCCAAAACTATGTTGAATAAGAGTGGTGAGAGTAGGCAACCTGGTCACGTTCCTGATCTTAGTGGAAATGCTTTCAGTTTTTCACCATTGAGGACTATGTTGGCTGTGGGTTTGTCATATATGGCCTTTATTATGTTGAGAAAAGTTCCCTCTATGCATACTTTCTACAGAGTTTTTCTTTTAGGCAGCCTCTCTGGTAATGGGTGGGGTTGTGTTCCTATTCTTTTTTTTAAAAAAAGTATCTTTATTGGAGTATAATTGCTTTACAATGGTGGGTTAGTTTCTGCTTTATAACAAAGTGAAACAGTTATACATATACATATGTCCCCATATAAGATTATATTCTTAAGTGTATTCTCTGATCCTCAGTCTCTCTTCTCTCAGACCCCAGAGAACAAGGGCAGCAATGAATTAAATATTTCTTGAAGTGTTCTCGTATGAGGAAAAATGAAATAGTCGACTAAAATGAAATTGTTAAAGGAAAGAAGTAGATGTAGCAAACTGGTCTTGGGTGAACTGGTTTTCAGTGAAGTGGGCAGTTGGTGGATTGGTCACTGGGGAAACTGGCTTAACACAAATGGGTCTTTGGTAATTTGACCTAGAACCAAATGATTAATAGGCACTCTGTATAAGAACCATGACAAATGTCATCCAGCCTCAGCTGGAACAACCAATAATAAGTAACATACTGCTATACAAGACAATCTAAAACAACTAAAGACACTTGCTTTTCAATACTTGCATTATATATGTTTCCTTATTTTGCAGTAGATTTTGTCCTCCTGGCCTTATCTGGCCCTCAGGGACAACACAGAATTTTTTCTAGTCTGTTCTCCAAATACAAGTCTATTTACAGAGGTTAAATGAGCTATTGTGTCTTGCCTAAATTTTCTCTAGCCCAAACAGCTTCAGTTCCTTGAGTTGTCCCTTGTGATTTGATTTTTGTATCCCTTCACCATCTTGGTCACTCTGTCAACATGCCTCTTAGGGAACAACATCAGAATAGAACCTAATCTTGGTCTGAGTGCTGCTAAAAACATTATCATGACTTTTATTCTAAAAAGTTCTGTTCCTGGTATTTTGAACAGGCAAACATTTGGGATAATCAAAGTACAAGGTTTTCTTTTCTTTCTTTCTTTTTTTTAATCTCCTAATGTCCCTTTAAACTGTTTAAGTAGTGGAAGTTCTTCTCTCCCCTCTGAATGAAAACTCTCAGGTTCCTGAATTTTCTATTCACTCTTGGGTACTATAGAGTTCTTTAGCCACTGTAATTCACCAAATACTATCTTAATTCAGTAATTAAAATATCAACCTTTAGATCTTCATTCAAAGTTAAGACTTGTTTCTCTTCCTCCCCTGAACTAGGGCTTGACTATAGGCAAGCAGGTTGCTTTCTGGGAAGTAGTATGGTTGGCTATTTGTCTCTAGCTCACCTCCTTCTCCATCAACCCACTAGCTGATGTTTTTGATTTCTTCAGGGTCTACTAGATGGGGGCAGATGCGGAGGGAGGAGATAAATAGGTAAGATGTTAGGATATTTCTTACTTGATAGTTACTCCCATAATGGAAGTTTTCTGGGTACGAAAGATGGTGAAACTTTCTTTTTCCCTCCTGGACACTTTGGTGGGGTCTTCAGAGACCTCCCTGCTGGCCCATTAGAATACTCATGATTAAAGTGATGCAATAAGTTTTTTCAGCTGCTGCCCCAGACTCCAACTTCAGGCTTTGGTTTTCCTAGAGTTCATTCTATACAAACACTCAGTGGAGGTCTCTTACCCTCTGAGTGATACCCTCTTGGGCAAAATCTCATTTAAAATGGCTCACATTTGGTCCCCAAGAGACCTTTATTCTTTATCATTTATTTTTTATCTTGACGAAACTCAAGGTGTGCAGGCAAACCACAATGCAGCAGCATCTCTTTCCTGGCTCTGCCCTCAGACCTCTCACCTCTAGATCCCCAGTCTCCTCTGGCACCAGCACAGTGTGCTTCCCAACTCTAGGGAACACACATGAAGCTCCCTGTAGGATCCACTGATGCCCTGCTCCCTTGGCTTGTGGCTAAGAGGGAAGGAAGTACCACACTTCCTGCCATGCAGGTGAGAGGGGGACACTCATAATGCTAAAGCAGCTCTCTCTTAAATATCCCTTCACAAATCTATTTACTACTCCTATACCTTTTTATATATCTTCCTTGCAGAGGTTAGTATTCAAACCTGTCCTAGGTCACTAAGTTAGAAACTTCCACTCAGTGGTCTAACAGCTGATTTTGGAACCTAATATCTTTCCTATGGGGTGACCACCTTCGAAACTTCCAGTTTAACCTCCTCTCTGGGCTTCTTTTAAATGCAGTACAAGATCAAATTACATTTTGTTAGCATACTTATGACCCTATACTTCCTTAACGAAACTGCTTCACTTTTTAGTCTTGTTGTAACTAAGGGTATTCAGAAGAAATGATAATAAAAAAATTGGAAATAACAATATGAGTTAAGCATGTGCTATATATTTATTAACTATATCCTAAAATCTCCTTTGAAGGGTTTGTGGGCTTACATATCATATCCAATCTTAAAAATCATGGCTTTTCGTACAGCTTGCCAGCTTTGCAGAGGTAGAAAGAGGAGGAGAGGGAACTAAAGGCAATGAAGGGAATGACTACGGCAGCCCATGCACCAAGAGAATAAACAATCCAGGAAAGCATCACCTCCAATCCTGAAAACACAATTTCAAAGGCTATATTTATATTCTTGGGACACCAGTCGTTTTCCAAATAAGATCTATGCATGATGAAGGACAGAGTGGCACTAGTTCTTAGGAAGTTCGTTCAAATGGAAAATGAATTCTTGGATTTAATCCCATATAAATTATCTTTCTAATCACATGAGGGTATATTCCTATATCCATATACAATAAAAATATCCTGAACTGAAATAACTCATACCCACAAGAGAACAAATCCTAAGGAGCCATTTTCCACCAACCTGTTTTTATCTCCTGGAATTCATTCCCCTCCTTTACTAAGAGATTCCTGTGAAAGTATGACTCAATTCCTCCAGCGGCTCTTGACAAATATCTCTGAGACAAATTTTGAAACTGATTTTACACATTTAAAGACCACTTATTCACACAGCATTTTCTGACATACTTTTCAGTGTTCTGGAAAGTCAACAGCTTCTTCATCCCATTCCCCACTCCTCAGATCCTTTTCCTTTTTTTTTTAGCCCCTCATTATAAAAGCATTACATATTCATTAAAAAATAAAATAGACAAGAAATATAACATAAAGTACGCTCATGATTCAGCCAGATATATCCATTATGAATGTTTTTCAGAATATTTTTCTAATGTTCTTTTTAAATGCATATGTTATTAATCTATACATAGGAAACACATTTTAAATGCTATTTTAACCAACTATAACAGTTTTTGGCCATTTGGATTGTTGCAGATTTCCTTACCATGAATATGGAAGAAAGGAATAATTAGATTTAAATGAATTACATATAAATAGCAAATACATATGAAACTTTGAATACTCATTTTGAACAAATTTTCATTTTCACCAGATTATTTTGTTCTCTCCCATACTTCTAGCCCCTGTCCTACGTTCAGTTTGGTTTGTATTTTTCCACATTTATGCTCATTCTTATACACACATACACACACAATTTTTTTTTCTAAACACACACGTGTAATACCTCAGGAACTTGCTTTTTTCACTTAACAATATCTCTTGGACATTATTTCAGATCAATAAATATAGACCTAAGAAATCTTTTGAATAGCGGATTATAAGCTTTGATTTTATTCTATAAACAATGAAGAACTTAACATTTATTTGTTAAGCCAGTATACCGGTGGACAAATAGACTCACTGATTGTGTATGGTAAGTAGTTTCATAGGAATAACACTTGTAGATAGAGAAATTGCAAATTAACTCACTGTGGCTGACAATTATTCAAAGGCAAGATGTGCAACATCATTTTATATATCAAAGTTGCTTTCTACTTCACAAATACCCAAGACATAAAAATGACAAATACTTATATAAATTATTTTTATAAGTTAAATTTTGAAGAGTATATTAATAAGAAATAGTTTTTTAAAAGATATGTATCATTCTTTTTGTAATGAGACAAGAATACAATTAAATTAATCATAGGATTTAAATAACTCGAAACTCAAAATTTTTTTAGCTTGGATCTTGTGTGTGTGCAATTTGTGATTTTTTTTTGTGGGTAAAAAGGCAAAATTGCTGTAGTAATTTACCATTGTTTTTTACAAAGCAAAAACTGAAAACTAAAGAGGTATTTTGTACTGTTAGACTTTTCCTTCTCTGAGGCTTTATCCAAATAAGCTGATAATAAAACCCCTGTAATCTATTCAAGCAAGATGGCAGAATGTCTTGTAAATTAACGTGTGGTATAGGAAAAAAAGAACACCAAGAAATTTTTGAGCAACACAAGCTTTTTAAAATAGTCACAACCAGCAATTTGCTTAAATCAATGGTTCTTACCCTGGGGTGATTTCGCCTCCCCAAAAAACATTTGGCAATGTCATTTAAAAGTACCCTAAAAAGTATTATTTCCCCATCTTACAGATTGGGAAACTGAGACTTAATGAAACTACAGTAGTAATAGATACAGCAGATAGTGTAGTATGCTTATGGTTGTATATACTCCAGGAGAGAGTATAGATAAGTCCAGTCATAGCAATGCTATAGGGTGAATCAATTTGGAAAAATTGAAGGTGGAGGTTGAAAAGGCTTAATTTAACTTTGGCATCATATCCCTCTTCTTGTACTTCTATAAATCATTCTTAAATAAAAAAAATTCAAGTTAATTGTTCTATATCTGCTGAAGAAAAAATAAACTACATTGACATCACGCAGTCTTCTATAACCCTCCATAAGAAAGACTTGTAACACATACAAATTATGAAAGTATTATAGAAGTCACTGCTTCATGATTAATTTCATCTATGGCAATCCGATATGTCTCTAATAGATTTACTCCTTTGTCTTGGGACATGTGCATTGACTTCCCCATTTTATGACTGTTAAAATGAAAAGTTAACCTCAGCTTTTTGCTGCTAAAACAAGAATAGATTAGTTTCAGCTGAATTCATACAGAGTGAAGTAAGTCAGAAATAGAAAGACGAATACCGTATGCTAACACGTATATATGGTATTTAAGAAAAAAAAATGTCATGAAGAACCTAGGGGTAAGACAGGAATAAAGACACATACCTACTGGAGAACAGACTTGAGGATATAGGGAGGGGGAAGGGTGAGCTGTGACAGGGCGAGAGAGAGGCATGGACTATACATATATACTATATATACACTAACAAACGTAAGGTAGATAGCTAGTGGGAAGCAGCCGTATGGCACAGGGATATCAGTAAGGTGCTTTTTTACCGCCTGGAGGGGTGGGATAGGGAGGGTGGAAGGGCGGGAGACGCAAAAGGGAAGAGATATGGGAACATATGTATATGTATAACTGATTCACTTTGTAATAAAGCAGAGGCTAACATACCATTGTAAAGCAATTATACTCCAATAAAGATGTTAAAGAAAAAAAAAAGAATAGATTAGTTTCATCAGAATATGACAGTAATAATAAAAACATTCTGTTATATTTGTCGATAGAATAGTAATAAGAAGAATACCAAATTTTATTTGTAGACAGGGCATTTCCAAGCATCTATTTTGACCTTGCTAGGCATTCATGCTCTGTGGCTATTGATACTGAGTTACCTGTGTTGTCTCTAGACAAGGGGTTAATGAGTGGCTTGCACTGGTCAGGGAACGAGTAGAATTTTTTTTTACATAGAGGTGACCACAATGTAAAAACCTTGCATGTTTTATAGTTTCTGTGCCTGCCAGTTAAAATGTCTCCAACTTTCAGACTTGGGTTGGTCTTAGTATGGGATATAGTAACTACAGTTTCTAATAAGCAAGTTGGGCCATAAAAAGGAATAGGTACTACTGGCTAGTCTTTTGGCATCATCATAAAGTGAAAAAAATATGCGGTTGGCTACTGCCTGAAGTTGGCAGAAACAGAAATGAGAAACATGTTAAAGAGACAGATGCTTTTAGAAACTGTACTAAATTAAAGAGTTTTCTTCATGTAGCTTTTGTGACTTGTTTTACCAAGTTAGGTTTCAAGTAAGGCCACTTCCTCTTTATTTCCCTTATGAGCTTCTTGAGCACTGGTAAGGGAGATTTGGAGGAAATTCTCCCATAAGGGCCTGAACCACTTGATGCTTTGCCAAACAATGATTTTAATTTTGGGGGTAGGAATAGAAAATATTAAAATTAGAACTGTTCCCCAAACCAGGTAAGCCAAAGATTATTGTCATCTTCCTATAGGATGTTAGTAGAACCACACTGAAGGGGAGATTTTCTTTTAAGTAATCCTGTTTGTTCTCTGTACCACTTGCCTTCTTGAAGTTTGGGAGGTCTGTGTCCGTTTAAGGATTTCTCTGAAACTTTCTCCTCTGCAAGATCTAATGGATTAGGCTTGTGGATATTGCATCAATAAACTTAAACCTCTGTCCTCTCAGGTTTGACAGAGGTTAAAAAACAAGAAAACAGAACATTCCTTCTAGCTGCTGAAGTAATAGCTCAGAATTCCTGCTAAAGTTGTCACAGGCTGCTGTGGAAGGTGAAATCATGGCCCCAGAGGTGTCTATGTCCCAGTCCCTGGAAACTGTGACTATGTTGTACAGCAAAAAGATTTTTCAGATGTGATTAAGTTAAATATCTTGAAATGGGGGAGATTATCCTGAATTACTCTGGTGGACCCAAAGTAATCAGAAGGGTCTTTGTAAGGGAGAGAGGGAGACATGGGAGTGAGAGAAGATGTGACAATGGAAGCAGAGGTTGGAGTGATGAGACTGTTCAAAGGTGGCCACAAGCCAAGGAGAGTGGGTAGCCTATAAAAGCTGGAAAAGGCAAGGAAATGAATTCTCTCCCAGAGCCTCCAGAAGGAAAGCAGCTCTGCTGACATCTTGATTGCATCCTCCTGAGACCCACTTCAGACATCTGACCTCCAGAACTATAAGATAATAAATTTGTGTTGTTTTAAGCTACCAAGTTTATGGTAATTTGTTACAGCAGCAATGGGAAACTAATTCAGCTGCGGATGCCCTTTCCTGTTCTCTGCCCCTAAAAGCAAGATACAGAGGCTTGGGACTCAGGACTTTTAGAACCCTGAAAGTTTTCCAATTTCAGGCACAGATCTCAAAGCAGTGTAGGTAATATTAAATATGATTGGGCATTGCCTTAATAAAAAACCACATGTGTGTAAAAGTGCTTAACTGATCTCTGCTTCTTTCTGTTGGTTAGAGAGGGAAGCCTCCTCTAATGTTGGACAGACAAGCACCTACCTATCCTTAATAACAGAACCACAGTATATCTTCATTGATCACCACCCAATTCCAATTGTCCAGGAATCCCAGGGACTAGACAGTGAAAGAAGGCATGGCAATCATTCGTACTACTGAAGGTAGAGATGACAAAAAATAGAGAGGATCATTGCCTTCTGCTTTTGCTGCTTGCTGTCTGCCACATGATGTCCTGTTGAAGACTCAACCGCACAGATGAATTGATGTTCCCTTCATCTTGGTTACGCCCTTGTTGGTCCATATCCCTGCACATGTCAAATTGGTATGCCCTGCTTGCATACCAAGGTGGTTGCATGCATGTTCATTAATTATTCTTTAAACATAACCTTCAGTAAACTACAGCTCAAGCAGCTCTCAGCCTCAGCCACATATTATGCTATAACTAGCTCTTCCCCACAAACATCCTATGTGCTGAGCTTAAATGCAATAAATGGCTCCCTCCTGTCCTCCTGATAAGCTCTCCCTTTGGGGGTCAAAGTCACCTCAGCCTGCACTTAAAGTTTTCTCTGAATTCAAATCTTGGGACACAGAGACCAGGATCTGAGTTCCTTCTTTCCCAGAGAAACTTCTGGGAAGCTTCTTGTGCTAGTAGATCAATGTCCTTCCACAGAGATTGTTTAGTGGGTTTTGTTTGGGGGACTGTTAGGGCAATTGGGTAATGGATGCCCACCCTACCTACATTTCATATGAGAGACCACTCAAGTCATTCTTTCTAGGAGCAAAGAGATGTCTTCCATGATCCTCTGACTTCCTTTATGTCAGGAAAGCATCATCTTACTAAAATGTTTGATCACTGCTTTCCATGGCACTGCATTTCATCTCTGCAATACCAGGAATTCTTACGTTTATATTGTGTTGACATCTGACTCACAGAAGTTTTCCATTAATTCCCATTTTTCCCTTTAAAACTCTCTGGATGATAGAAGGATATGTAATGAATTCTTCTCACACACCCATGGTGAAAGTCTTTACTTCTCTCATCAAACATAGTTGTCATCTTTCTCTAATCTAGCTATTACAAGATTAAATTCCTCATTATCATGGCCAGTCTCCTCTGTGTGTGTCACTGTGTTAATTTAGTCCATATAGGGTTAAAAATGATAATTTCCTCCCTTTTCCTGAACTTCATACTGCTGTTAATGCAGCCCAGGGATGAGTTTATTCTTTTAGAAGCAACTTCTCACTGTTAATTCCTTGAGCTCACAGTCAAGTGAAATTCTCCTTAAGGTGCCTGTGCTGTGTGCAGCCTGTGTCTGAGAATTCATTTTATTGCTAATATATTTCTTCTTGTTGTCTTCAGTATAGATTCCAATTCTTTCAACAACATATTACATATATTTCTGAATTATTTTCAGACTTGATTGTAATGCTCTCTATTGTCATTCAAATTTTTAAAAGTTGAAGAGGTCAAAGGTATTTCAGACCTTTTCCTCAGCTTCCTCTTTCAGTAGCTTTTCTACGGTGCACATAGATGCCCATTGTTGACGAAGAATATTAGTTTAAGAAACAGAAAATTTTAGATTCATATACATATTTTGCTGTTACTAGTGTGTGACCTTGGACAAATTGCTTCACTCCAATTTTCTCCAATAGGGATTTTTATTGCCCACATTAGATTTTTATACTGGTGTGTGTATATATATGTGTGTATGTTCATATACATGTGTATGTTGTATGTACTTATATGTGTAAATGTGTTTTTGTATATGTGCATGTATTGTGTGTATATGTGACATATTTATGTGCATGTGTCTGTGTGTGCCCATACATGTGCATTTGTGCACATGCATATGTGTTTATATATATATATATGCATGCCTGTGTATATTATGTGTGCATGCATGTGTGTATGTGTACTGTGCAGTATGTATGTGTGTGTATTTTGGAACATGTTAGGTTGTCAACACACAGTAGACATTATTATACTTAAGTAGGCAAACCAATTATGACCACAACCATCACACATAATACTCTACTATATCAGCACAGTGCCTCACACAGTACCTGGCATAATGAATAATCCCTTCAACATCTCTGGGATATGCAGTTCAAAAAGGAAATAATATAATCCCAGCAGGAATTGAACTTCATGAACCTGTACTGGTCCCTAATGATTACCTCTCTGCTTTATAAGTATTTACCCACATTTTATACTCTAACATTTTGCTAGAGATCTAGCTAATCTCTTTGGCATGTAGTTTAAAGAATTTAACTTCTTTCACCTTTTTGAAAATGGCAACATTTATTTGCCCTTTTTCCACCTGCCAGCAAGACTTCTGTTCCCATAATTCTTCAAAGATGACTATTTACAGTTCACTGATGTCATCTGAGCCTTCTTTTGGTTTTACGGAATGGAACCAAAGTCCTTTGAAAGGTGTATCTTTCAACCCCTTTTCTTGCTTGGGCTTTAATTTCCTCCTCCCAGTATTTGCTTTCTCCTTTTTAATCTGACAGTTAACCTTCTCCACCAATGTATTAGTCAGGCCTCTTTTGATTACAAGAAGCCCAACTTAAACTCTTATGATAAAAAGGAACACCTTAGCTCACATAGCTGGGGAATTCAAGGGTAAGGCTTGCTTCAATTATGGCTGGATTCAGGGATTCATAAGATGTCATCAGAAGCCTAGATTTCTTGCCATATTTGAGTTCTGATTCCTTTTGTAGATGGGCTCTCTCTACATGGTAGGGAAGATAGCTGATGGGCTTGGTTCAAATCCAAAAGGAAGAGAAACACATTCTCAGTATCCATGTATCAGATCTCATAGGGAGACATCCTGTTTGAGCATGTGTTCATGACCATGGCCAGGGCCAACCTCATGAGATGTGGGACAAAGAAACAAAGGTCTTCTACAACAGAGAAAAGACCTGAAACGTTTTGCTTTTTGACTCTTTTCTGTAGATTTCATGGTATTTTCCCATATCTGTTTCTTGCTCCCTTTAGGAAACCTATCTTCATCATCTTTGGCAATTTTCACAAGCTTTACTTTATTCCCTTGGTATTAGTTTTCATTTCTTTGAGGTTACATGTTGGTCCTTCCATCCTTTATAAATGATGTCTTTAAAATGTCTCCGTTTATCTGAGAGCCGGTTGAGCAGTTTCCTTAGCTACCTCTCCCTCACCTTCATCATTAGATTCTCAGAACTGGGTGTTTAGAAGCATAGAGTCCTTCTTTGTGTGCCCAGTCTCTGGCTGTAGATCATTCCTATCTTTTTTATGAACCTTTGGAAATCTGTCTCCTTTTAGTTTAGGCCAAATATCTAGCTTTGCTCAAGGTTCAAAGCTTTTTCTATCACAGACCGTAAGTTGCTATTACTGGTTTTCTCCTCCTCCTCAGGAATTCTATCATTTCCACTCTGCCAACCAGTACTTTCTCTGCTTGTCAGGATTAGGTTCTATGCGGAAATCCCCTTCATTACCTTTCCTGCCTTCTAAAAGATGAAGTTGTCAGTGAGATGTATCCAATGCTATACTTTTAGCTGACTGACTTCCTGGAGATGTCTAGATAAGCACAATTCTTCATCACTTCTGTTCTTGCCTCTGTATTTGTGCCAGATGTGTGATCAGTGTCAGGAAGTGATCATCCATTCTCTCCTTCTGCCTGGAATGGCTACTTTACCAACCATCACTCCTATCCTATCCTCTCCAACAGTAATATCATTTTGATGTTCCTTCTTTTTATCTCTAGCCAGATGTTGTTTGTCATCCTGCCATCCCTGACTTTGGGATTTTTCACAAAGGTATATATCTTCCTGACACAGAGCGATACTCCCTTTAAACAATGTGGTGCTTTCCGTAAGAGTTGCCACTTGTGAATCTTATTTTGCCAAGATGCAATAATGTCTACGGGGGGGTGTTGGTTTTCTTTCATGAACATCACATTATATGTTTGGTAATTGGTATTCAGGCAACTAGGAACCTAAGTGCTATGTCCTACTGACTCTTCAATTATTTTCTCATGTGGGTTACTAGGTACATTCAACACTGGTTTCATACTTAGAGTTTTACCCTGACCCCTCCCCTTCTTTTTTTTTTCAATTTTAAGTCCTCTAGAACAGACTGACAAATTCAACAGTGAGCATTTTCTTCTCTTCATAAAAACTGATCAAATCTTATTACAACAGATGCAAAGGAAAAATTCTTATTTTTTTCTTGTTCTATTGGGAATGTGTGCTATCAAATAAAACTTTAAAAAGTGGGCCCACAGATTTGGTTTGAAAAAATTCCTTCTTTGATAATGATTCTTGTAATGAAGACCCACAGTATGTTTGAGTTGTGGCTGGTGTTTGGTTTGACTCGAAACACTACAACACACTCAAAGCTATTCACAGCTACAGAACATACTCCATGTGGAGCTTTTAAGGACTCTCCCATCGCCTAGGGATAAAGCAGGATAATTGGAGAAGTGAGAACTGGCTCATCAGTAAAAAGGGAAGATCTTTTTGAAGCATGTCCAGTATCTACTAGGTCTGAGGGCTCACAGATAGAGCAGCTGCAAAAACCCAGGAAGGAAGACCTCTATCTCTGCCTTATTTTGCCTCTGTCTCTGTCGTTTCTCCTGCCTTTTCCCTGTCCTTACTTCTACTCCAGTCCCAGACATTTCCCTTGCTCTTACCCCATTTTATGTGCTTTTTAGTGAATCCTGGATTTACCCTGGTTTATGCCTGCTTTTGGCCCTGCCCCAGACACTTCTATCTCAATATCAGCCCTTTCCTTGCAGACAAGGGGCCTGGGGCCAAGGGCATTCTGAATTTGATGTCAGAGTTTTAGAGCAGCATGCCTGAGGACAGTCAGTGTTAACTGTATACCAGTTTCCATTGCACTTCTTGAGGTGAAGGACGAGAAAAGGAATATCTGGCACCAAACATTTGGAAAATAATTAAAGGGACCTCAAGCTGCTTTAGTTGAATGCATCTTCTACAGATAAAATCCATTCCAAGGATCTGACAGACCAGAGAGATCAAAGTCCCATGGTAGAGGAACTAAGATTTATAACAAGTAGGACTCAGCTCATGACTTAGCAAAGCTGCCTAACCTAGGGCAAGTCACTCCCCTTTGTTTCCTTATCTATAAGACAAAGATGACAGTGCCTATTGTGCCAGGCTGGGGAGACTTTTGGGATCAACTCGTATGAAAACAAGGGGTATAAGATCAGAATTAGGTAGAGGGCAAAATCAAGCCTGAGCTTGTCCTGCACTGATCTGAAGTGCCTGGACCTTAGTCAGTCTGGGCTGCCATAACAAAGATACCATAGACTTGGTGACTTAAAAAACAAAGATTTATTTCTCACAGTTCTGGAGGCTAGGAAGTCCAAGATCAAGGTACCAGCTGATTCAGTGTCTGGTGAGGGCTCATTTCCTGGTTCAAAGACAGCTGTCTTCTTGCTGTGTCCTCACATGACAGAAGGGCTAGGGAGTTCTGTGGGGTCTCTTTTATGAGGGTACTAATCCCATTAATGAGGGCTCCAACTTCATGACCTAAGTACCTCCCAGAGGCCCCATTGCCAAATATGATCACACTGAGGGTTAGGTTTCACCATAGGGATTTTGGGGGATAAAAATATTTAGTCTGTAGCAATACCTCTGCTTCCATGTGTCACTGGATGTGGACCATTTTTCAAAAGGCGTCACTGATGTGATTCCTGAAGGGGTTGCTGATAGCACTCCCAGCAGTGGGGACAAAAATGTCATTCCTCGAAGAGGGATCTGGGCCATGTCTCTCTGTGTGTTTCTCACCTATTTAACAGGGTTCTGTGAGTGAAATTATTTTGTTAGCTGTAAAACTTTCTACAAATGTTAATTTATAATTAATACCATGATCAACAAACATCTATTAAAGGCCTGCTTTGTGATAGGTACTTGATATGAATCAAGTACTCCAGTTTTTTAATGTACATATTTCCTTCCTTTAAAATTGAAAGTCCACAGCCATTGCAGCAGTTCTTGCTCAGCCATCAAAGGATCAGGCTACAGTTCATACATAAATATTTATTAGATGCTAACTATGTGCAGGACTTTGAGAAAATAAATCTTTTTTGTCATAAAGTTATTTCTTGGCATTTTAACACTATAAATGGCAGAACATTTATGGAAATCATTAAGCGGGATAATTGCTAATTCATAATTCTTAATACACTATGACATCATTACAATAACAAAATTTACATATTTTAGTACTTCTTGAAGAACAAAATTAAAAATACTTTTAAGCAGAAACACTGCCCTTGAAGAATACATAAATAGTAGTACAATAAACAAACCTCAGGAAAAAAATAAAGGGAAATGCCATTTGATACATTTTATTATCAGTTGGAGAGCGAAAAATAAGTCATACGTAATGGAATTTCATTGTATGGCAGTGGAATTTCCCCCAGAGCTTTATTAAAAGATTTAACATAGTTTGAACTCCTCAGTGAAGTCAAGGAACCTGTCCAAGGGCTGAGCCAGCATTTTAGGTAATATGTTAATTTCTGAGCTCAACAAAGAAAAATGTTACTTTCAGTGAATTTCTAATTTAAAACGATCTTTTTACACTATTATTTGTAAACTATTCAATGAAACTTAATTGAATATTTTGATTGGTTACGTTTAAATTTGTATTTCCTCAATAATCTGAGCGCTGTTTACTTGTTGACCAATCACAGGAGGAAGATTAAATTAGTAGTCCATGAATTAATAAGAGGTGCATTAGATGTTGATGCAAAGCTTAGTATAAATCATAATAGTGCTTATTTTGCATTTGCTTTGTGTTTTCAAAAGGATAAAACATGTACTCCCTGTTTGCTTTTTAAAAACTGATAGACATATCTATGCATGCAAATGAAAGCAAAGAATGAGAAAATCCATTTTCACATCTATCCTCCCTTCACTCTCTCTTTAAATACTGTGCAGGAATAACACAGAATTCTATGATCTTACCACTCAAAGTGTGAGCCTTGGCTCAATACAATTGGTACCCACTAGTTGCTTGTTAGAAATGTAGAATTTCAGGCCCCATCCCAAACCGGCTGAATCAGAACCTGCTTTTTAACAAGGTCTCCAAGTGATTTGTGTACATATTAAAGTTTGAGAAGCATTACTCTACAAATCTTTTCTCTAACAAAATAAAATTAAAATTCTGTTTAAAAAAAAATTATCCAAATGACTGCTTCGTCCCTTTGGTTGTAGGAATAAGTATGAATATAAAGTATTCTGAGGCAAAAAACTCAATACAGAAATATGAATTGTTGAATTTAACTTCTGTTTTAGATTCTGAGTAAATAAGGTATAAGAGTTAGGAAGCTGCTCTTTGAATAAAACTGTTCAAGTTTTCTGATTACAAAGTGATTAATAAGCCTAATTTTTTTTTTGCATATCTTTGACTTTTTTCCATCAGAATGGTTTTCTAGAATGTTAAATAGTGGATTCAGGAAGGAAGCAGAGAAAAAAACTCCCATCAAATATCATTATCTGACCACTACTCATATTGAACAATCATCTTACGAACTATTTTCTAATTTCTTTGCATTAGTGAAATTTTGAAACAATGCTTTCCCCCACTTGCTTGATTTCTAGCAGATAGGATAAGAGGATTTGCAATCCTGCTCGGTTTATGATTCTCATATTATTGACTTTACTCTGCAGGGAGATAAAATAGGGCCTCAAATGCAGCAGCTGTTAAGGTTAAAACCCTTCTTATGTCTTTTAGAGATTGTTTTTAGATTAAGGATCATTTGACCTTGAGTTACAGTGGTTGCTTTACTATCTGATCATGGTGCCTCCAGTAAGAGGTTGTCCAATGCTTTCAGCACATTACCTATGTCATTCTAAAACTTCTTGCTTCAGAAGATCTTTTGGCAGGGTTAGGAAAAGGTAAAGAGCTTAAATAAGCAAGCTATATTTATCAGCAATAAACAGCAGCCCCTGAAATGTTCTGCCCAGAAAATGAATCTATAAAATGATGGCTCTAACTGCATGATAATAGAACTGATTTTATATTTAGAAAAATGTTTATTAGTATTATTATGAGCAGGTAATACTACTACTGATAAGACTGCAGTCTCATTGCAGTCTATATATATAGGTCAGAAAAGATGATAGTTCTACACTAAAACAATTTAGCTGGGCTAAAACTCATCATGGTATATATATTCTGAAGTGGAAAAACCACAGAAAAAAGGGCACACATAGAGTAGCTTGAACAAGATTATACAGATGAAGTTATATACGATTTGAGACTAAAATAAGAAAAGTTTGGTAAGACTGTGAGGTCTTATTTGAGTGGTTCAAATTAGAGGTAAATCCAATCCCAAACACTGCAACTCTGCAATCAATCAAGGACACCAGGATTGGTGGCCTGTGATAAGGAGGCAATAGATAGCGAAAGACTTGAATAATCAAGATTTCTTGCAGCTGCAGTTATTTTAATAGGTAGGACAATGTTTAGATTACATATTCACAGTTAACCCTAAAATTCAGGTTACTAAAATAATAGAGCTTTTATTTTCTTTGTAGGTGTCTTCTCCATACCCACTGCCACTCAGTTACCTAACACAATGCCTTACACATCAGAGGTGATTATTACATATTTGTTAATGGGGATGAATTTTTAATAACATTTTTGTGAATGATGACCATAACATGTCTTTGGATAGGGGTATATTAAAAGACATAACAGATCTGTTACTGAGTTCTGCAATAAATAAAGCAGTACCAGAGCTTTGGCTGTGCCACTTAAGAGCATGTGTACAGATTACAGGTTTTCTCTTTCTTTTCCTGTCTCTCAAACACAACTGAGAAATGCTTGCAGCTCTGGCAAGAAGACATAAGGCCAATGTAGATCAAAGAAACATCTAGGTATTGCATTTTCTTAGCCACTAGTTCGGAATGGAGGATCATATTAGAGGACAGTTGGCTGTCTTACAAAAATAGAAAAATATTTTATATTTTTTTTTGGTCACCATTCAAAGACAATATTTTTAGATATTTTCCATACCGCCAAAGGATTCCTATCTTAACAACAGTGTATGATGATGGACTTAGACAACAGGGTTCACATTATTATAATAAAGTTACACCAGATTCATCTGGACTATAAAAGTAAGGGCACAAAAATAGACTGGTCTTAATATGTGACTCACCCTCAGGAGGGCATGTGCTTTTACAGTAACAGTAATGGGTCTGCCCAGATCCATCTCTATTCTCTTGCCCAGCAGCAGTCCCTGGGGGCATGTTCACGTTCATTGGGGATTTGTGACAGGCAGCATCTGACTTACAGGCAGTAGTGGGGAAGGAAGGAACAGCTATAAGGCCTATTTTTACAGGTATGAAATGACTGGTGAGATTATTAGAATTAAGGAGAATCTTAAATACAGATGTTATCTTTATTAAAATACAGGGAATGTGAGTCATCATACTAGGATAATAATTCCACAAAGCAAGATATAGTTGCCACTTCAGAACTTCAGAAACTAAGTAACTGGCTTGTCTGTTAACCATATATCATTTATTGCAAAATATTAGCTAAATGTAACAACTAGCCCAGGTGACACATGAGTCTGCCATGAAAGAGATAAAAAAATGTAGAGTTTTCAACAAAAATTGGTGGGAAGGGGAGCAAAATGCTAAAAGAAGCAAGTGTTGAGTCAAAAACAAAAGATGAAATGAAGAGGATAAGACATAAATGACAATGAGAAGAATCTAAATTAAAGTTAATATTTGCTTACCTTAAAACTAGGTTGGTTTATTACTTAGGAGCTATTTGTTTGTTTGTTTTACAAAGTGAAAGTTCCCTAGCCATTCATTCAGAGCCTATGGGTGAAAATGAGAGGAAACAGAAGCTGTTCCATGTCTCTCAGACTGGGGTGAAGATGGAAATTAAGAGAGTTTATCCAGAGTCAACATTAGTTGAGCATAATTGTTGCTCTTTCAGAACTCTGGGTAGGAAGGAATTTAATAAAAATTTGAGAAAAGATTGTCCCTGCTCTGACAGTCCAGTTGGGAACTAAAAGCATGCATATATGTTCTATCTATAGAACAATCATAAGCCAGTGCAATTAGGTACATCTGGAATTATATTTAGGTTAGGCCATTGAGAACTGAACCTCTGACAAGACTATCACTGATATTTGAAATAGCATTTGTGGTCCAGATGACTTGCCTCACTGTCCTTCAAAGATTTGTGCTTCCCTTCCCTTCTTTAACATGGCAATGTTGCTAGGATGTGCCTGCCCAGGAGGGAGCTACACCTAGATGAAGACGTGTGTTCAGTTCTTGCTAATGGAATGCAAGCAGAAGTAACGTCTTCTTCTTCTCTACCTACTCTTTCACCATCTACTGATGGGAAGTAAAAGATTTCTAGGGCCCAGAAGATGATTTGGCTATGAGATGATAGGAGTCTGGGGCCCTGAATCACTACCTGGAGGGCCATCCCTCTAACACCTGCATTGAATCTGTGTTGAACCTATTCATGAACAAGGAAATCACTTCTATGGTGTTAAGCCACTAACATTTTCTGGGTTGTTTAATTATAGCAGCCATTATATCAGTAGAGTGTGCCTTCTATATTTAATTATTTTTAAATATTTGTATTCATGGGAATTCCCTGGCGGTCCAGTGGTTAGGACCCAGCACTTTCACTCCCGTGGCCTGGGTTCAATCCCTGGTCGGGAAACTAAGATTCGTAACACAAGTCACACGACATGGCATCCCCAACTCAAAAAAAATAGCATTATTTGCATTCACACCATTAGGAAAAATAAGGATTACTTAGAAACACAGGATTCAGTGACCAACTTTCTTGGGATTTCTAGTTGAGCAAAAATGGCATGGCACATGGAGCCAGTTTAGTCCCTGAAAGATCCATCCGCTTTTTGATTTAACATTCTTTTCTCTAACACCTTGTTTGTTTATATTTTCTCCCCAAACCTAATTTTTTTTTTTTTTTTTTTTCCGCTACGCTGGCCTCTCACTGTTGTGGCCTCTCCCATTGCGGAGCACAGGGTCTGGACGCGCAGGCTCAGCGGCCATGGCCCACGGGCCCAGCCGTTCCCCGGCATGTGGGATCTTCCCGGACCAGGGCACGAACCCGTGTCCCCTGCATCGGCAGGCGGACTCTCAACCACTGCGCCACCAGGGAAGCCCCAAACCTAATTTTTATCCTTAGTAACTTACAGAAATTTCCAGCCCTCTGCTACAGACTGGTGGGTTTGACGCCTTGTCTAATTTTATTGCTTCCTGCTTTTCAAGTTTTAAGTAAATCTGCAAACAAACCAAAGGGCTTGTACCTCCTCAAACCAAGCCTGCTGAAAGGCTTCAAAATCAAGTATCTTTGATAGAAGTTATACCAATAAGCTCCTACTAAATTCCTTTACTTGTCTTAAAGTTTCTAGACATTCTTTTGCCCAACTTCTCTGATTTCGCCCTCTTGTTTGCTGCTCTCCTCCATTTACCCCACTTAAATCACATATAGATTACTGTCCATTTAGTTTCCTTGTTAAACAATTATGGTATAATTTACACTTCACTTTTTTGGTGGGTGCTTGTGTTAGTTACGATTTTCCCCCATGTGAAGAATCTTTAAGCTTCAGCTGTGGGAATATCTAGATGGTCTGAAATGTTCTGATATCTCTTCAGTTAGAACTTTCCCTCCTCTTTTTTAAATTGAAAAATATACAGGTTAACTGCTCTGTAAAAGGCACCTTTGAAACAGACAATACGATAATGGAGTAAGCAAGGTCTGGATAGTGTTTTCTAAAGTGCTGTAAACTCATTAGTGTAAAAAACTAAATGAGATACAAATATTATTCCTGGTCTGTCTAGCAAGGTGAGAATGTGGATTAATCCTTTCAAATTTGAGGATCAATTTATCTAATAATATACTCCTAGGTTCAACATTTAAAACTTTTCTAATTACAATAGATATTTAGTAAAAAAGTGGGAAAAAACCCCTAAAAAGTATAACAAAGGGAAAAAAAAAACCACACATGGCTAAATCACATATAGTTACATTTTGGTGAGCTTTTTTCTCCATATATATGAGTATTTACTTTTCTGGTTTAATTATGTTTATTTAAAAATTTTAATGATATACATTGTAACAGTGTAAAAACACAAACAATAAAAAAGGACATGCAATAAAAAGAGAAAGTCTTCCTTCACTTCACCCAGTCCTACTACCCTGTCCAGAGTAAACACTGTTTCCAATTTAAAACGTGACCTTCCAGACCTGTCTTTTTGCATTTAGGCATATTTGCCCATGTATATACTTTCAAATATTTTATATACACACACATGCACACATATATATATACATACATGCACATATATGGGCATACATCTGATGTATGTATGTATACATAGAATATTTTTATGTATGGATATATACGTTTGTGTTGAACTTTTATACTTAACATATTGAGATTGTTTTGCTTAATTAAAAATACTTACTGAAAACATAATGTTCTTTATACAGTTGTTTCACAATTCATTAAGTTATGATATCTTGGTAGAAATAGTTATTTAAATATTTTAAAATTATAATTAACACTGCTATGGACATCTATGCACACATATCTGCATATTTTATCTTTAAAATAGATTCATAAATTAAAATAGGTATACCTAAGGGTATAAATAGTTTCATGGCTCACAATGTAAACATGAATTTTCCTCTATTTTAATAAACATATCCTGCAAATACATATATTGTTAAGATTTCTTGACTTTATAAAAGTAGAAGTCAGAAAAGAAAAGGAAATTCCGTACTTATTCTCGGTTCTGAGACTTTATCTACTGGAAAGAAACATGAATCAGAAATGTCATGGAACAGTGGTTCCTAAACTTTGCTGCTCATTGCAACCATCTAAGGACTCATTAAAAATACTAATGGGATGGACTGGGAGGTTGTGGTTAGCAGATGCAAGCTATTACATTTAGAATGGATAAACAACAAGGTCCTAATGTATAGGACAGGGAACTGTATTCAATATCCTGGGATAAACCATAATGGAAAAGAATATAAAAAAAGAATATATATCTGAATCATATTGCTATATAACATAAATTAACACAACATTGTAAATCAGCTATACTTCAATAAAAAATAAATTAAAAAAAGACAAAACAAAATACTAATGCTTGGCTTCCATTCACCAGATATTTTGATTTCATTGAGATGGGTGCAACTTGGGCATTTGGATTTTTAAAAGCTCTTCAGGAGATTCTAATGTGCAACAAAGTTTAGGGACCACTGTCATGGAGCATCTAGCCATTGGAAGATGCCCAGACACATGTGGCCAACAGGTCAAATGAAGGTCACTGGAACAACTTCTATGCTTATTACTCAGAAGGAAAAGTATTTCTTCTGGTAGTGAAAACAATGCAGATAGTATTCAATGCTATCAATCACCTTGACTCTCAGGTAAAATAAATCCAACTAGAAAAACAGGATCAACCTAACCTAATACTGTAATACCCTCAAGCATTAGATCTGTAAAAGCATCATTCCTCAGTGACCGCTGGAGTGTTTGGAAAAAATGCTTCCCTTTTTTGCAAATTGATTTTTGTCTTAGCGGCATGGTTTGCTTGTTTAAGCATTAATGACTTGATTTGGAAAGAAATAGCTTCCTGTATGGCCTGGATTAAGACAAGCTATCTTTACTCCTGCTAGAAACTGTGTACTAATGCTAGTATGTAAACAGTGCATTCCATGACATTTTTTTACACCCAAACAAGTAAGGTGACACACATGGCTTAAGGGCTAAAAGAAACATGAGAGCTGTAATGCAGAGTTACAGTCAAAGTGCTAAATTTCACCTGGGACTGTGAGGAAAGCTTCCTGTTCTTTGTAAATTAGCCTATTATTGGAATACATTTGCCCACAGTTAATCCTCAAAGTAATTAAATGGAAGGATGCAATCAAATCACCAAGAAAAAAGTGACTGATGTATCTGAGGGATTCAGGCATGGGAAGATTTTCATTACTATACATTAGGCATACACATTAGTTAAGTAGGCATCTTCCAGTTAAGCTAGGCTATTGAATATGCGTGTGTGTGTGTATAAGCAAACTGTGTTGCAATATAAAATAAATCTCTAATTAGGCTGATCAAGAACAGGAATTTTAAAAGTCACAGATTCTTTGGTACAATTATGATACATGTGTATTCTATGGTACTCTATCAGTTTAGAAAAAAGCAGGATTATATTTTCTCTCCAATTTCTTACAAATGAAAACAATGTTTAACTGCTCTGAGTTGAGAATGGAACCCAGAGTATAACCTCCTTGGTAAATGTTAGTTTTTTTTGGTTTGCTTTTTGGTTTTTTTGAATTTTATTTATTTTTTTATACAGCAGGTTCTTACTAGTTATCCATTTTATACATATTAGTGTATACATGTCAATCCCAATCTCCCAATTCATCACACACACACACACACACCCCACTTTCCCCCCTTGGTGTCCATACGTTTGTCCTCTGTTCTCCCTAGGTAGGTTTATTTCTAGGTATTTTATTCTTTTTGTTGCAATGGTAAATGGGAGTGTTTCCTTAAGTTCTCGTTCAGATTTTTCATCATTAGTGTATAGGAATGCAAGAGATTTCTGTGCATTAATTTTGTATACTGCAACTTTACCAAATTCATTGATTAGCTCTAGTAGTTTTCTGGTAGCATCTTTAGCATTTTCTATGTATAGTATCATGTTATCTGCAAACAGTGACAGTTTTACTTATAACCTCCTTGGTAAATGTTAATTTTACTATACCACTTCCATTTTTAGTGGGCTCAGGAAACCTTGTTTTTAATCTTACTATTTTCTTATTCTATAAACTTGGGTAAGCCACTTGACCTTTCTGAATTTCAATAACATAAATGGATTAGGCTGTATGATCTTTGGGTTCCTTCTAGCTTTAACAAGCTACAAAGCTAAGAAAAAAATATAAAAACACAACCAGAAAGCATATGTGAAATGCTTAAGATTTGAAATATAAAAATAAATATGAGTGGAAAATAAAAGATACATAATAGAATATTTTACATACATATCTTTAACCTTCACAAAATAAGATTATATGTTTCTCAAGAGCTTTGTGCTATGACCAGGAATAAAAAGCAATGTGAACTAAAATCTTCTAAAAAGATAACCAGTTTTCTATGCTTCTCTGCATTTTTCAATGATTTCATTCATTGAAAATGCACTACATCTTCAGGATTTCATGCATTTATATGAGGTAGTTCTAAACAGCTACCAAAAATTGTCCTTTTAAAGTAATGGTCTGTATTTATAAATAACTTCAAGATAGAGGCACAAAATTAGATAATGAGTCTTGTCTTGGTGGCAAGAAGAAAATAAAGTGTCTGCTCTTTGGAGATAGAGTTCATTAGATCTTTTTTGCCATCTGTGTATTATTAAGAACTTCTCCCTTTTAATGCTCTGAACAAATTAGAATGGTACTCTCGGTGTAAAATGATCTGATTGTCCCATGGCTGGCTTGGTCATTTTGCCTGAGCTAATATCACAGTAGATTGTTGCATACTTAATTTGGCAGTGATGATTGGTGAGATGTGGGTGGGCAGAATTATTCAATTGACTAGAATCCTGTTAGCTTTGTATACATATATTTAATTTTATAAACATCAACTAACCTTCTATTATGTTCCATATTACACACCAGGAACACAGAGATCTGTGATCCCAAATTCCCATTCTTTAGTAACTAAAGATCAAGATGCAGATTGGGGGCAAAAAGTATATATAAACTTTAACTACAAAACAATGTCATATTTTACTAGGATTAAAAAAATTGCTCTGGGACAACAGAGGAAGAAGAGACTCATTTTGACAGAAGTTTTTTGATGGGATGAGGTTGTAGACAACTTCACAAAAGATATACTTAAGCAGAACCTTGAAAAATACATCAGGAGTTTTTTTTTTTTTTTCAGTATGCGGGCCTCTCACTGTTGTGGCCTCTCCCGTTGCGGAGCACAGGCTCCGGACGCGCAGGCTCAGCGGCCATGGCTCACGGGCCCAGCCACTCCGTGGCATGTGGGATCTTCCCAGACCAGGGCATGAAACCGTGTCCCCTGCATCGGCAGGTGGACTCTCAACCACTGCGCCACCAGGGAAGCCCCATCAGGAGTTTTAATCATCAATGATGAACAAAGGCAAGGGCATGGTGTGAACATACAGGGCATATCTGGGAAATGGCGAGCAATCCAGAGGCCTGGACCATACATAGGAGTGATGAATGTGATGAACAGTGGAGTAGATTGATACAGGAAAGCAGGTTGGAGTCAAACTTCGAAGAGTCAAAGCGAAAGTGTGCATTGGCTACTATTGGTTGCTATAAGCATTACATGAAAGAGATGAGATCTGGCAACAATTGGTTGATTTCAAGCAGAGATAGAAGGAAATGCACAAAGACCAGAGGGGCATCCTCAGGTGGGTGCCTTCAGTTGGCGGGTTGGCTGGTGGCTGGGCTGAGCTGTGATGGCTGAGCTGATTGGGGGCCTCTATCCTTGTTGTCTTTCATCCTCAAAGAGACTAGATTAGGGCTTTTCAGAGCATGATGGTCTCAGGGTTCCAGGAGGGTGAGAGGAAGCTGCAGGGAATCTTGAGACCTCGTTTGAAAGTAGTGCAACATTATTTCTGCTGTATTCTAGTCACCAAAGCAAATCAGATGGCTAGATGGGGTAGGAAAATCGAACTCAGCTTTTTGATGAGAGAAGCTTCAATGAATTTGTGACTATTTTTTCTCTTCCACAGGCCCATAAAACGTGTTTGGATTATAGTAAGTGCTCAATAAATGGTTGCTGAATGCATGCATGAATGGAGAAAGTGGATTGGAGCCCTGAAAAAGAATGATAAAATATTGGCACAGCTGCTACTGGGAATGGGAAAGGGAACCAATCACGGGTAAGTAAAAGAAGTGCTGAGCAGCACTGACAGTCCAGCTGAGCTTGAAAATTATAAATCTGTTTTAGAGACAATTTCCTCCAACTGCATTTGGTAGCTTGGGAGCTAGCCCACAGAAACAGATGGTTGGGTTGGTCCAGGTTAGGGATTGGCACTCAGCAAACTAGCAGTAGTGGGAGTTCAAGGCTGCCCATCTTGGTTCTGTGCCTCCACAGCTCTCTGCTCACTCAGGGACTGGTCAGTAGCATTCATAGAATTCTCTGCATCCTAAATGTCCTTGATTAGTTGGTCCACTGTCTGATATCAACCCTTCACATTGGATTCCAAAGTAATTCAATTGAGGCTGTAACTTACATGATTCAGACAGAGTAAAGTGCACACATGCACGCATACATACACACTGAGGAAATCCATTTGTATTTCTTGGAAGGTAAATTGGGATCCAATTTTTTTTTTCCTTTGCAATTATATACCGTTGGAGCCTCCTATTTCCAACTCCCACTGCTCCCTCCATTACTCCAGCCCTCAGGGGGACCTGTCCTGTTCATATTCCTCCTATTACTTTCCCTCAGCTCCTGACTGGGTCAATTAATTCCTTTCCTTCTCTAATCTCCCCAAACCTTTCCTTTCATTCTGCATTATACAAGTCTGGGAACAGATCTAGCAGAGTCAGGCTTGTTTCCAAAGGTGGAGATGAGGATGAGATGGAGAAATGTGAGGGGAAGGTGAAGGCAGGTTCTTTTAGGCAGCTAGAGAGTGCTGAACACTGTGACTACTTCTATATTAACATTTTTCTAGATCTTTACCTGTCAGACTAATTTTACCTTCCTTCATTGTACTTTATATTTTGAACTCATCCTTACGTTTTTGTTCTTCCTTGTCCAAGATATGTTACCATGTTACATGGCTCACCATTTCTCTTTTGCTCAGGGATCCTAGCCTAAGCCAAACCCCTGTCTCCATCCATCCTCCCCCTTTCCTAATCAGCACCCTACACAGGAGAAAACAGCCAGGAGGAGGCAAGTAAACTGGAGAATTGAGATTCTGGTGCTTAGATACAAAATACTGGATCAGAGAAGCTCAAGAAATAGAAACTAAAGTGATTTTTTAGTGTGGGTAGTGGAGTTGCCTCAGATGATGGGTGGAGACTACAGGAAGAGAAAAACTATAAGCCAAGTTCCAATATCCTCAATCAATAAAGGGTGGATCACTGGGTATTGGCAGATGACAGATGGAGTGGGTAAGAGAGCAAGCTCAATAGATGGAGGGTTTCGAGGAAGCAATAAAGATGGTGGAACAAGGCAGGGAAACACTGTGTGGAAGAAGAACACATTCTCTGTCTCCTTGATGTAAGAAGCTGAGTGGTTACGGGGGAGCAGGACTTCCCATGGCAGGATTAGAGGGAAGTGATAGAATCCTCAAAAAGTTAAGTTGAAGTGGGGCCAGGATTCTGGATACAAGATTTTCCTCTTAATTCTAAGTTGTCACTGCACGTAGCCAACTGTGGTACTCCTCAGGCACTGTGCTATCTCTGAGGGCAGTTCTGGAAATCTCAGAGTTGGTACTTTTAGGCTGTGTGTTTTAGAATAATAGTAAGAAGATATATATTCCTTGGTTCCAAGAAAGTTGCCTTGTCATGCATTTTGTGACTCCACAGGGAATCTTTTAGTATAATTCCTTAATTCATTCTTTTTATCAAATAATTATTGGCCAGGAACAGAACTGGGTGCTGGGAATATAGGGAGAAATAAAATAAGATTCTTGCCATTAAGCAGCTCATGGGTCTTATTAAGGTAAAAGACAACCAAATAGGTAATTAAAAGCAGTCAATCATTTGGTAGAGGTTAGCATGGGGTACTATGGAAACACAGAGGACGAGGGGCTAACCAGAGTGGGTGTGTGTGTGTGTGGGGTGGGGAGGAAGATGACTGAGGTCCAGGGTGAACACATTAGTCAAATTAACTATATTTCAACTCCACTTCATCCTGGGTAGTCACAGCCTAAATATTTGAATCAAGTTTAACTGAATCTCCAGTGTGACAAGACTTTCCATTCTTTACTTTTGTAAGGGAAGTGGAGCCAGGTCCAAGTTCACATTATGGCCGCTGATCCTGTGTAAACTTGCTGCTCCCTGAGCTAACCCTCTCCAAGGCCTGGAGGCCTACTTGTGCTGTAGACTTCATTTGATCACAGGATAGCTCAAAAGAAACCAGTATCAACCTTCCTCTCTTTGGATAGTCAGAGATAGCTTTTCTATTTTCTTTATTTGAAGGGTCTTGTGTCTTAAATGTCAGGACAGGCGAGTTTAAGAATTATATAATTATTGTGTGAATTATTAAAAAGTCTCACAAACACAAACAGAAATGTTGGTTCATCTCTCTGTTTTAGTGATAACCACACATGGATAGCAAATAATAGCAGAATTGTATAGTAAGACATTTTGGGGGAAAATGCAGAGCACAAGATGGGGCTTGGCTGGTCATGATGTTCTGGTCAATTTTGATTGCTAAGTTGATAATTTATGTGACTTCCACTTATATTACTGAAACTGTAAGATTGTTCTCCCTCTATTCTAACTTCCAGCGTGTATTGTGTTGTTTGCAGAGGGGAGCTCTGCTTGTGCTGGGCTATTTATGGCTCCTGAAAATAGAGAACAGGAGATAGCAAACCTTTTATCTGATGTTCGCTATAATTTGGACAATTGCAGAGTAGGTTTGGTTCTTGGTCTACAGCATTTGGTGGGATACTAGAGTTGATCTGTGACATCACACTACTTAAAAAGAATGAAAGAGGGAAAATGGTAAGACTTTGATAAAGAATCAAGTTTTTAATTGTTAGGATTTTCCTTTTTAAAGATAAAAATATAACCATATGGTTCAAAAGGAAGTATTTTATCTACTACAGGCTTGGTTAGGAGAGAATTCTAGTTGAAATTAACAGATAGAAAGGCAAGGAATTTTAATGAAAAGACTAGGTACCTTCATTTTAGGCAGATATGAGTCAAGGCAGTTCTGCCCACTAAAAACTGTTGAACTAGTCATTTCCTTCAGGACTTAAAAAAATGACTATTGACATTAACTGCTCTCTGAGTAGTTTTGTAGAACCTACACATGACTGCCAGCTTCTCAGAAGAACTATAACATTGTTAGTTAAGCCAGGAAGAAGCTGTAATATGATAACTTTAAAAGTTTCTCTAAAATCTGTAGTATTTATTCCAACAGCCAGCCAATTTTTTAGTGAACACCTACTGTGTGCTTTCTCATTAGGAGCAGATAGAGCTATGAAAAAGAAGGATAAAGTGTCTATTCTCATGGAA
The DNA here is from genome assembly GCF_003031525.2 of Neophocaena asiaeorientalis asiaeorientalis. NCBI lineage: Eukaryota > Metazoa > Chordata > Mammalia > Artiodactyla > Phocoenidae > Neophocaena > Neophocaena asiaeorientalis. The sequence goes on along the minus strand of NW_020174057.1, from coordinate 6,465,905 downwards.
ATCAAGTCCAGCAGGGAAAGAGATAGCACTCCAATAAAGAATTAATTACAATTATGGACATGTACATAGGATAAGTACATAGAGGTAGGAGCATGTGCAATAGAGTAAAGGAAGAGTGGTGGGGGTGTGTGAGGAATAAAAGCATACAAGTAAAGATGGTCTGCACATGCAAAGGGCCCGTGCTAGGAAGGGATTTAGCTCTTTGAAAGACTGAATGAAGGCTTTTGTGGTTAGAGAAAGGAAAACAGGGAGAGAAGGGCACAAGATAAATTTGGAGAGATAGGAAGCGGGTAAATCATGCTGGGCATAATGGACTCAACAGAAAGTAAAGGGACTCTTTGAGAAATTTCATGGAGGGAAGTGATAAATAAAGAATACAACTTAGTGGAATTTTAATAAAACATACTATTGTTGATTACAGGAGTAATTTTCCTTTAGGTCTTTTTTCCCTACTGAAGACATACTTTTTCAATTTAATTTTTAATCTAATTTGATTTTTACATAGTAAAGAAGATAATTTGTATGTAATTGAAGGATCACATTCTTAACTTGAACCATTAACTTAAACCATTGTGATGGTTAAGAATTTATAAATAGCAAATCTTCTGCTGGATTTAGTTATCTGTCACTTTGGGATTTAGAGGTGGTAGATCTTTTATCAGTGACAAACATCAAATACCGGAAATGGAACCCAAGAAATTTTTAATTAAAAAAGTAATATGTAGCTGGGATGAAAAAAACTGAGGTGTTTCAAAATACGTCTGGAAATACCTACAAAACCCCAAAAACATGTATCACAGATTTTTCAGTTGTAAGGGAGAAGTGAAATTTCCAAAGGCTGATAATGCTACCTGGACACCTTGTTCAGTTCAGTATGGATGGGGACTCAAAGCTATTAGACAGGGAGGCCCCATAGAAAGGCGCTTCACACTAGATTTAACACAAACAGTCCAAATTCTAATACATATGAAGGGTTCGCCAAGATTTGTTGTCCTAGCTGATGTAACCACTAAGCCCAGATTTTCCAGGACAGTTTTGTTATATATATTCTCTTGCACGTTAGGTACACTGATATGCTTTTTAGACGACGACATGACTCACTCTTGTCTCATGAAATATTGCCGATATGTCTAGTGGCATCAGGAATTCTCCTTTCTTCCCTGCTGTCGCCAGCTACAGTTTCTTCTCTTCTTCTATCTCACTCTGAAAAGCTGAACTCAGATCCCTAGAACTGATTCATGAATTCAATATCCAACACAACTTGCCTCTGTTTTTCTTCTCTTTGAAGATGCCTCTTTCCTTAGTCTTTTAGTCTTTCTAAGCCCGGCTGGCTATACACATTCATGAATGGCTATGATTGTGTTTAAGGGAACCAAAATACCAAAAACATGAAAACCAGCTCAATATGTCAAAGGCATTTCATTTGTGGTTTTCTTGATATTACTGCTGGTTAAATATCTTAGAAAATGTCAATCATGCCATGAATCTAATGTGGGGTTACAAAAGAAGGGGGAAAACTATTAATTTTGTTTCACTTTGTAGTGGTCTAGAGAAGAAATGTCACTCATGAAGAGCAATAGGCTGGACAACTCCTAAAGCAGTAGGAAGAAAATGATGATGATAGTGATCAAATAGCTACCATGTTAGAAGGCTTATTTTCTACCATCCCTGTGCTAAATGCTTTACAGATATTGTCTGATTTAACAACTGTGTAAGGTTGTATTGATATTTATATTTATATTGGAGATGAGGAAATTGAGACTTAAAGAGGTTAAAGCAACTTTTCTAAAGTCATTCCATGAGTAAACAGAAGAACTAGAATTCTATGACTGCCTAACTTGACTCTGGAGTCTACACAGTCCTCACTCAATATCCGTGGATTGGTTTCCGGATGCCCCTTGGATACCAAAATCCATGATATGCTCAATTCCCTTATATAAAATGGCATAGTATTTGCTTATAACCTACACATATCCTCCCATATACTTTAAAGCATCTCTGGATTACTTTAATACCTAATACAATGTAAACGCTATGTAAAGAGTTGCTGGGGTGCAGCAAATAAAAGTTTTGCTTTTTGAAATTTTCTGAAATTAAAAAAAAAAATTTCTGGTCTGCAGTTGGTTGAATCCATGGATGTGACATGGCTGACTGTATACTGTGAATCACTATCAAGGGCTAAGAAATGTCCCTGGATGTTGCATGAGTATCCTTACTCCTTGGGGCATCTTATCTATTGTACTCTATTTCATCACTCTCTGTCCCTTTTCACTAAAGCTGAGCTTGCTGTGGTCTGAAAAATACAATGGCTTACAATAGTTTCTTTGGCAGGGCCTATGGTTTTAGGGCTGCAGTGAGCAGAATATGCAAAATAAACATGGAACGTGCTACTGAGACACAAGTACAAGCAATGCTATTGCAAAGATCCAAGAAAGCAAAATGGTTCCTGGCCCCGGCAGTAAATATCCTGGACATGTAGAGAAGTAGCTTTTCAACAAAGCTCTTGGGCAGACATCAGATGGGGGAGCTCTGGGCTAGCACCCAGATGGCAGGCATCAATCACCCCTGAGGTAGAGTGTATAAAGGACTCAAGTCCTTCAGATGTCATAGCCAGGAAACGGTATTGTGTTCAACATGAACGACACAGATCTCAAATGTTATTTCTACAAGGACCAGGAACGTTACTATGGTTTTGATGTCAGAATCTATTGTTAGATAAACTGATGTCTGTGAAGTGCCTTTCAGTGCTTGAACAGTCAGGATCTGTATAATCAAGTGTCCCTCTTTCCACTAATCAATGATGGTAAAAGGAAGTTTCTAAAGACCCAAAGCTCCTGATTTCAAATTAAGACTACATTTGTATATGCATGCCATAGAATACAAGATCACCAAAATGTTAGTTTCTTCCCCTTCTCACTGTTTCCTGAAGCCTGCCTGTTATGCCATAAGCAGCAATTCCAGGGCTCTGGGAGGGCTCCTGGCTGATCTTTTAGTTCTGTTGGCCTCTACCCTGCCTCCTACTACCAGGGAATTTAAACCAAACAAACTGCTTTTGCCTGAATGACCCAAGTAACAGCCTACTTTAGCTTGAACTGCTTAGATATTTCAGCTAAAAATGGCTTATTTCCATGAGTCACCTGGATAATTGCCTTACTCTCCTGGCCCACATAGTGGGGTGGGCCTGCAGGTGTTAAGTGCAAGTGTCACTAAAACCTCATGGTTTTTGACTCTATAGAGAATGTTGTGACAGTTTTTTAGTGTCTGAAGAAATATATCTTAGATTCACTTTTATCCTTTGAACTTTTTTCTTTGAATGGATCATCTATGTCATGTGACAAAAAAGCCCCCCTTTCTGTCTTTCTGGAATTTTCAATTTTCTTGTGTGTGTGTAGCTGTGTGGTTTTGAAGAAGTAATAAATCAGCCAGGGCTTCTTAAATATTTACTGGCCTAGCACTGTGGAGGATGCAAAGGGAGAGAAAGACAAGATTTCTTCCTTAAGATGTGGCTGCTTAGGGAGATGGTACATATGAACCATTATGAAGCGTTAGAAAATGCTTATGTGTCTACTGTTGACCCGTTTGGAAGTGTAATCAGAGTTAAAGAAGGACAAATCAGAGTTGGAGAAGGACAAAATAGTTGGAGAAATTTCCAGGAGGCTTTAGTTTAATTGCTTGAGGAATAGGTAAATTTGTCTTTTTCTTTCCTTTTCTTTCTCTCTCTTTTTTTTTTGTAAATGTATTATATTGCTTACTTTTACAAAATGTAGCCTATTATTATAGGATGGCACCACTTAAGAGAAAGCTGTCTGTCTTATTTAGAGGCTAACTCAGAGTCCATGGTTCTGTGAAGGAAAGAAACAGACAGCTTTGGCTAAAATAACATGAGGTATTTAGAAAAAACATCACTATATACTTTACTTTTATGACTGAGTTTTTCACATGCTTTTAAGAACACAAAATAAATGGAAAGCCCAAGAAAAAAATCCCTGCCTCATGTGGAATGGTCAACGTTGAAAAACTAAATCTTATATAATTTTTCTTGAAAAAGATAAATTTATTTTAGTAATTTAGTGCCCTAGCTTCAATTTTAAATTTTCATTTAAATGTAAATTATATAAAATTTTCATTTTATAATTTGATGTCATGAAATAACAAAGCAAAACAAACAAAACATTTTCTGTCCTCCCCCTCCCCCCAGCCAGGATTTTAAAAACTGACCAAGAGTTGTTTTGGTTTTTTTTTAAATAGAATTTGAACTTTGACGTAAGAGCTTGCTTTTTTTATGTTACTCAGTTTAAATTCTCTGGCATGAAACTTTTAGGCTTGAGATAAATGTCATGAACATGATTTTGAAGGTCAGGCTGGTGAACCACCAAAAATGTCTGACAGCTCCAAGAGGGAATATTTACATCTGGCGAATGGCATTGTGCTATCTGCTGTGATGAAGTCAGGTTGAATAAATGGAACAGTGGGAACTGAACCTTGATAGAATGTGGCATTTGACCCCAGAAGCCTTTATGCCTCCTTTTATCCTCCACCCCCTTCTGCCTCCCACCATGTGGGAAGAACAACCATAAAAATACACTGACTTTCTGCAGGAATACTTGGCCTGATTTTCCTGTAATACCTGTTTATACATGAATCAACCCAAAATTAACTTTGGGGACAGCAGGATATTCCTGACCTTGTAAATTCAAGTACAAAATGCACTAGAATATATGATTAACCAGACTTCTTGGTAAATGGGTTGTTCAATTAGTTGGGTTTCTGGATAAAAGCGAGTTCTATGACTATATTTTATTTCAGTCTTTGTTATTGAATAGGCATTCTAAAATATACTATTTAGCTTTCTTGCCATTGTAAGTATGGTTTTCAAATGCCACCTGAACTTTCTTGATGATTCTGATCTTGCAGTGCCCTTGGATCACCATTCCAAACATCAATAATCTAAATATAGTTGCTAAAGGCTAAGGCTGAGGCAACTGGGATGGGATGACCTGAACAAGGAACGGTTTTGTTTTAGTTAAGTAGGGTTATACTTCGGGATAATTTCCTGATACCTGACCACAAAGCTTTCAGTAATGAACGCTGTTATCATTTAAGCTAGATTTTAAGAGAAAACCTTAAAGAATTTGTCATAGTTTTGCATGCGATCACCTCTTTAATGAAGCAGAATAAGTTCCTTTCTGTTACTAAAGTCATTTTGATAAAAGGAAAATATACAAACTAGGTGAACAGAGTCTGGAAAATGATGATGAACTCATCTAAATGTTATATCTGGGGCATATAAAGCCCTTTCCTAAAGGTAGAAAAAAATGCCGCCATTTTTTTAAAGCCACATTTTGTTGGTTGCAGGCAGAAAAGATTAAGGAATTTGCAGTCTGAGTTACTCTCTTGTCACTAACCTTTAGTTTGTAAGTTGAAAGAGGCATTAAAATAAAGTTGCTGAACTGGGCTCTTTCAGCAGACAGAAATGGGTTGCTTCAGAGAACAGCAAAATGGATGCAGGGCACTCTTAAGAGATTATTTGTAAATCCAGATATATGTCAGACTATTAGAATAATTAAACTTTCAGTAAACCAGGGAGAGAAAAAAGGGAAGGCTCTGTTTGCATTTCTTGAAACATGGTGTACAACTCTTTGCAGAGTTTTAAATTTCATTCAGCAAGGGAGCCCATGGTGTCTACCAGGAATGAACATTGGGAAGGAATGTAATTTTTTTTTAAAATTGAGATACCTATCTGTGTTCCTTGTAACACAACCATTCCTTTGGTCTGTTAATTATAGGAAACAGCCCCTACCTCTTCTGAATGGCATGCTTTCTTTAAAGACACTGAAAAGCATCCAAAGTTACTAAAATTTAGGGTATTCTTTACCTAAATCAAGTGCAGATTGACAAGATGGAGTTCATACAGAGATAAAGAATTAGAAAAATAAAGAGAAGTAGTGTGACAGAGGGGTCAGAGCATTGATACTGGAGACACACACACCTGAGATTAAAAATCAGTTCTGCCACTTTCTCACTGTGTGACTTTCGGCCAGTTATTGTACATAGTTTTAGTGAATTTCAGTTTTCTTCCCATGTAAAATGGGATTAACGGGGGTTGTTGTAATGACTAAACTATATCTATTCATTATCTGTATATTTGCAGCTCTATATCTATTTTAAAATACCTGGTACCATATAAGTACCCACTATTTCTCTTCCTTTTTAAAACGTGCTCCTTTTTTAATTGAGGGATAATTGACAAATACAATTGTAAGATATTTAAAGTGTACAATGTGATGATTTGATATATGTATACATTATGAAAAGATTATCCCCATTGGATTATTTAACACATCTATTGCCTCATATATTCATCTTGTTTGTTGTTATTGAGAATATTTAAGTTCTAATTTTCAAGCAAATATCTATTATACAATACAGTGTCATCAACTACAGTCACCATGTTATATATTAGATCCTCAGACCTTATTCACCTTATAACTGAAAGTCGGTATCTCTGCCTATCTTCCCCACCCCACAGCCCCTGGCAACTACTTTTCTACTCTCTGTTTCTATGAATTCAACTTTTTTTTTTTTTTTTTGATTCTACATATAAGTCTTACCATGCAGTATTTGTCTCTCTGTCTGGCTTATTTCATTTAGCATAGTGCCCCCCAGGTTCATCCACGTTGTTGCAAATGGCAGGATTTCCTTCTTTTTTAAGGCCGAATAATATTCCCTTGTGTATACGTACCACATTTTCTTTATCCATTCATCTGTTGGCAGATGCTAAGAGTGTTTCTATACCTTGTCTATTGTGAATAATGCTGTGATGAACACAGCATACAGATCTCTCTCTGAGATGATTTCATTTCTTTTGGATTATTTCTCTTAATTTTAAGATTATAGATTACAACACTCCTGTTATATAGATGAGGGAACCAAGTTTCCAAAATACTGTGTGATCTGTCCTAGGTAGATTAATAAATTGTGACATTCACTCATCAGACTATGAATATGGCACATACTGAGATCGTTATAGCATCAAGAAGACAGAAGCAAGACCTAACTGCCATCTTCTTGCTCCTAGTCCAATGTTTTTTCACTGTATTATCAAATAGTAAAATTTTTCTAAGGCTAGGGATAAAAGAAAAATAAATTTAGGATTGTATTTAGAGTATAATTAGGAAGAAAATGTGAAGATTATTCTGATTGCACATTCTGATAAGAGTGGAGCCAATCAGAACAGCTATTTGCTGAGACAGCAGAATTTGGATAAAAAACTCTGAGGCTATAAGACATAAAGTCAAGAAAATGTGAATATAACATTAGGGAACAGGTTGTGGTCACAAAAGTTTAGGACAGTTTGTCCTCATATATATGGTACACCAGAGAAGATGCTACAGCTTTGCTTCAGGCCATGTTCTATGTGCTGTGACTATGAGTGGTGATGGGTGGGGTGGCGGGGGCGAGGGACAAAGTAGGAATAAGAAGTAGTAGCAAATGCAGAGCAGATATAGACTATGACTTGGAGGAGCTCATCATCTAGTTGAGATAGTAAAACATTTGCAAAAGTAAGTCAAGAACATTTCCAAAGCTATTCATTAATTACAAATGGATAAAGCATTAGATATAAAGGAGGCTGATAATCTGGGAGGCAATAAGCATTAACTCTCATCCGTTCATTTGTCCATGTTGTGCTGGGAAAGTCATTGAGGTTTCTGGACTTCATTCAACCCATTTAGAAATGGGTGAGAGGTGGCCAAGTTTTATCATTGTTATGGTTTGAGACACCTTTTAAGACACTACTTCTAATTTCTACCATTACCACCTCTCTATTTTCTTTCCGTCACCTTCAGTTCCTAACATACACACACACACACCCCGTATGGGAAAAATGAACAACAATATTAACCAACAGGTAAATTACTGCAACCTTCATGTTGAATCCCAATGGAACTGAGATTCCTGTTTCCCTTTGAATCTCCCCTCTGCCATCACACATAGAATAAGCTAGGTCTATTTTACTGAGTTGCTAATATGTAGCAAAACAAGAGGGAAGGCACACTGACAACGAATTTTCTAATGTCAGTGTTGTTAAAGAGCTGGTGTGATTAGAGGCAATGATTAGACTCTTATAAACTACAGTATTCTGAGCCATATTTAGCCATTCTTTTAAACATTCAACCAAGATAAACATGCCCAAATCCCATTTTGCATTATGAAGTGGTGGTTAGGATTAGCAAAACAATGGGTGGAGATGTGAACTGCTGAGGCAATTTTCTTTTGAGAGTGCCATTTCTGCTTTGAGACTAGACTTATTAACACAAACATCCAAGCTGTGCCTTGGAGGCCCCTTGAGGTTTACCTGTCTGCAGCTATTTATTAGTTATTTAGTCACGAACCGGTAACATGTCAGGCATACAGAAGAAATTGGGTTGCTTTCTTGTTAAGACAGGAAAGCAAACTCTGTTAAATTCAGAGCCATAGGCATAAGAGTTATTTCCTATGGACTATTTCCTTTACAATATTAAAGAAACAGGTCAGTTATGGATGTTGAAAACTAAGTGTGTGTGTGTGGCTAATTAGTTCTCCCATCACCTGTTAATTTTTTCCTTAGAAACCCTCTTCTACTCCTCCTTCAGTATCACCACGCCTTTTCCTCCCGGAACAGAAACATAGGCAGACCCGTAAAATCTCACCGTTTTTTACCCCCTGTCAAAACCTGATCATTCTCTTGCCTGAGTTGAGTAGCCACTTACATAAGATGCTTTATAATGAGTTCTGTAATTTGGGAATATCATTTGACATTTTTTCCCTGGTTTTCTTGTGTGTTAATGGAAGGAGTTAGGTTAGATAACAGGTTCAGCACTCTATGCCTGCACAAAATGACAAATTCACTCATTCTGAATTCACTCATTTCAATGTGCCATAAATAGTGAGGGAATAGACAGCTATGAGAATGACCATTAAGGTACTGTGTTCAGCCTAATCATGTCCCTTGGCCTGTCATCACTGCAGTTGATGGGCAGAGAGCAGGTATTTAATTTCTTTTACATATTCTTTTGGTCTTAAACTCTGGTTATCTAGAAATGTGATCAGCACAGACTGTCTTAATTGCAGACTTCCTTAAATTTGAAAAAATCTGATTGAGTCACCCTTGTGGGCAGTGGAGTGAGAAGGATTGTTTTTCCAATGGTTTTAATCTGTGAATTTGGATGTGCACGCACTATTATTAGAATTGTCATATGATAAAAAGAAATCTGTTTCTTCTAACAATATTGTAGAAGGTGATGGTGATTTTGGAACTTGTTCAAAGTCACACAGCTGGTAAGTGTAAGACCCAGCACTGGCCCCCAGGCCTGTGATGCTGACACGTCTGAAGCCTTCAATGACCTCGTCAAGGAAGTCATCATTCTTTTCTCTGTGTTCCTATGGTATTTTATTCTTAGTGCTAGTACTGCACTTCTGAGACTACATTGATTTTTGCATGCTAAGTTCCTAGGATGATGGCTGGTATGTAGTACTTACTTAAAAAAATAGCTTGTCAGTTGAATATTTGAAAAAGTGTGTATATATATATATATATATATATATATATATATATATATATACACATACACACAAACGTGTGTGACTACCTACCCCAAGGGGCTATGAGCTCTTTAAAGAATGAATTGGATCTTGTATATTGTTATCTCTAGATCTTCCAACAGAGTCTACTACTTGATTGGTACTCAACAAATATTTGTTGAATTGAACTAGATTCTTACCAAATGTAGTTCAGGGCTGTTTGCACCTCATCACCCCTTACCACATCCTTCCTTTTACTTCTATGTCCTTCCTACTTCTTCTCCCTTTTTCTTCCTTTTCTTCTCTATCTCCGTTTCCTTTTTCTTCCTATTCACTTTAGTGACTTTTATATATTTTCTTTCCCATGCCTTTTCTATTTACTTGTTATCCTGAGGGGTTGGTGAAAATGTCTATAGACAAATCTCATGGTGGCAATTATAAAGTTGCTATGAGGTGAGGTAAGCTAAGCTTTATGCCAGACTCACCCATTTTGCATATGTATGTATAGTGTTGTTTAGGAAGCAAGGGGATATAATGGCTTACAACCTTGGGCTCAAGTGATGAGGAACGTGGTTGATTCCTTAATGCCTTTCAACGTTTGATTCCTGGCTGAGAAAGCAACATTCACAGGAAACATTCAAAACACCAGATGCTGTTTATTAGTGACTCAACATTAATGCCCATGACTAAGGTACATGCATTCCAAAGTCCAGGTCGACTTCAGACCCATTTTGTATGAATAAGCCTCATGGACGGTTGTGGCTATTTTTTAACTGGTGAGATGGTATTTAATTATGCCTAAAGGCCTAATTATTGTTTTATTGGGACTAAAGGATGCTGAATTTTTTTATGAACAGTTCTGCCCCATCATTAAGCAACTGAACGTGGTGTCATGGCATGGCTCTTAAGCTTGCAGTAAATTTGAAAATACAAAAATTGCATAGTGCTGTACTCCTCTCAGCATATCTGGTCTCCTCTTCATTTCTTAAAACTAGAATTTTTATTTTTCCTTTTCTCTCCCATGGGCTCAATCAGTTCCTCTGGAGGCATTAATTTATTATTTTCCAAATTATAAATCCATATGGAGTTCTGTCTCACTTATCTTTAGTTTATCTGCTCTTTTTTCCATTCTCTTCTTCTTTGGGCTGCTCCACTGAATATGCAAAAATGCTCTATTCATCTTAGCAGACCTTTCTTATTACTAGGTCCCAGCTTCTGTTTCTCTCTCCTTAAACATTCAGCTCTGTTTCATAGCTGTACCAATTTAGCAGCTCTCTGAAACTGTATGCTAGAGGGATCTTCTGGGAAGAAAAAGCATATAGGCTGCATACTAGTTTTAAAAATAATAAGCATCATAATTTTACATAATTTGTACTACAATGGCTTATATATTGTCTAAGATCACTAACTGGAATTGACTTTCAGTTCTTCCTGTCTTCTCTAATTCATCACATAAGATAGTGCTGGAGTGATAAGCTCACTCACTTACTGGATTCCAATAGTGGAAGTATAATATTGGAAGACTTTGCATTTTGATGATTCATAAATATACATCAAGTTTCTAACTACTGACAAGATGAGATCTATGTAATTAATGACCTAGTTAGGTCATAAATTCCCTTACCCACTTTCAAACCTTTTGGAAACATTTGTTTTAATAGAAATTTCTTTGTATAGAAGTGAAGAATGACTGAAGGGACCTCAGGAATAATCTAGTCTTAGTTCTTTGCTTTACTGATAAAAGCCTGAGTGGAAAAAATTTATATATTTTTAAAGTCATTTAGTGGCTCAGAAGCAGAGGCCACAGCGGTTCTCAATTTTGGTTGCACATTAGTCATCTGGAAAGCTTAAAACAATGCTCATTTCTGAGTCCTACCCCAGAGAGTTTGATTTAGTTGGTCTGGGGTGGGCCTGCACACTGGCATTTAAAAAACCCTTTGTATGTGAATCTAACTTGAATGGGCAGTGGGTTGGTGGTTCAGAGCTCAGGATTGGAAGGTAGAAATATCTAACTTATTACCCTATCTAAGCCTCATTTTGCTCATCTTTAAGATGGGATACTATGATATCCACCTTAATGCTTTATAGTGATAGCTGAATGACTTAATGCATCTAGAAGGCTAATCACAGGGGCGAGCATGTTGGCAGTGCTATAGTTTACAGTTGTAACACCCAGTGCCTAGCTCACCTGACTCCTAGATGAGTGCTTTTTTTTTTTTTTTCGGTATGCAGGCCTCTCACTGTTGTGGCCTCTCCCATTGCGGGGCACAGGCTCTGGACGCGCAGGCTCAGTGGCCATGGCTCACGGGCCCAGCCGCTCCGCGGCATGTGGGATCCTCCCGGCCCGGGGCACGAACCCATGTCTCCTGCATCGGCAGGCGGACTCTCAACCACTGCGCCACCAGGGAAGCCCGGTGAGTGCATTTTTATGTTGCTTCCACAATTCTTTCTGATCCTTTCCTTTCTGACTTGATGGTCCTCTGCTTCCTTCTCTCCATTACTTGGCTTCATTTCCTGTGCTTTTAGAGCTGTGGAGCCAAAAACGGGACAGGGCTTTTCCTGTGCACAGTGTAGGCCCACTTGAGTTTTCTAAAAATTCTGGTCAGAATCTTGTCCTCAGGGGTACTTTCTCTAGCTCCCAACACCCTGAGATACGCTCGCATGTTTTTGCATGGCTGATTCCATTTCTGGTGGTGATATGTTAGATGTCTTCTGCATTCCCCTCTCCTTTCCTTTTTGGACAAGACTAGGTGCTTATATACTACATGTTCTTGTTACTCTGGAATATCTCTATTACCATCCTTTATATTGTTGCTGATTTGATTGTCTGTCTTTCTCACTACAATGTATGTTCCACCAGGACAGAGCCAATGTAGATTCTACTCATCGTTAGATTCTTGAAGACTAGTACATTGACAATCACACAGGAGACATGCATTTAATATTAAAAACATGTGAAAAGAAGTTGTAATATGCTAAGAATTGTGGTTATATCTTTTTTTGGTAGCAATTTTAGCTGGAAAAAAACGAGTGGAAGCTCTTGTTAGTTGTCTTTGGACCCACAAACAGAGAAGTCCCCATTATTGTAAAAATGTTTGACTAATATGCTCCACAGAGACTAGGGAACTGGTGTACAGGAGGCATACAGAGTAACACACACTCCAATTTTGTTTTTACTATTTCAAAATAGCTGGCTCTAGTCTATGTTACTTAGGAGTCTCCAGTCTTTACCTTTCTCTGTGCATTTCTAAGAGAATCTCTAACCTAAGTAATATGTGGAAAGTTCTGCTACATTGAAGATAATATCTATTACTCTTGGCCCTATTGCTAGGGAGAACTTGATTAGGTAAAGAGTTGTTATTCTTAGCTTACTAACATAAATGGAGTCCAAATGCTGTGGAGTTAAGTCATGCAACTTTAAAGGGGATTTTGAAATTACTCTTTTGTTTCTGGAGAAACAGACACATTTAACATTTACCAATCTCAAGTTCTAATTCATAGCTGGCAGATGAACACATGGCATTTTGTTTTACTTTATTAAAACTTTGAGAAGGAAACTGCAAAATGATGAATTTGAAAATAAAATAGACCCAGGAAAAAAGTTGCAAATGGATAAAAAGTATTTCAATTAATGACAAGGGAAATGATTAGAGTAATAATCCCACTGGGATTAAAAGAAAAGTTGTTATATATTAATAAGATATTATTATATTAGAATGCCTTGGAGTGTCGAATTGCTTTGGTGTAGCCTCATTAAGGTGGAGATGGAAATCTTTATGTATTTACCTTTTCTGTTTTCAAAAACATTTGTGTTTATTTATCTCAGTTTAATAATATTCTTTAGACTACTGTTGATGAACTAAGAATAAGCTTTATTTTCTAACACTTGGTGTATACTGAATTTACTTTTTCCCTAGTGAAGATCTGGAGGGAAGAATATGCTTAATTTTATAGGCAAAACCTTTTTCTTATGAAAATATTCATATGATAGAAGCTAGAGGACAGCTTGGACTTTGAGTTCTGTTTATAACTCTGCCAGGATTTCATTAGGTTTACACTTAACTTTCATTCCCTTGACTGCTTTTAAGATGTGTAAAATTACTTTGAAGACATTTATTGAAAGTAAGCCTCCTTAAAAGATAAAAAGTGGAAGACCATGATATTTAACAACTTAGTAACCCAGTAGCATTGTATGGTATGTATTAGCTGGGATTGGCTAGGTTACGTTGCAGTAACAAACGACCCTCAAAAATCACTCACTTAAAACAAAGGTTTATTGCTATCCACTGAGAGTTGACTGTGGTCTCTGTTCCCACATTGTTGTCCTTTCTTGGTGACTCAGCCTCTTCTCCGAAACACTGCCATTTATTGTGGGAGAGGCAACAGAGCATGTGACAATGTGTATGATGTCTCTTAAAGCTTCTGATTGGAAATGACATTCATAATATCTATTCACTGGCCAAAGAAAACCACATGGCCACACTTGAGTTCATCAGGATGAGGCAGTAACATCCTAATAGTAATTGACAGGAATGTGGAAATAAGTATTTGTGAATAGCCCTAAGACCTCAGGTACCCATAAGAGTCTCATTCACTCTCAATTCCGAATCTAGTATCAAATGTAATTATTAAAATATATTTATTAGCCTTTGCTCCATGCTAACCTAGAAGGCCTGGGTTTATAAAAGTGTTTACAAGGCTTGCCTGTTCAACCAGTATGTGGTGCCTTGCCAGACTCTGTCTCCAGGGCAGTGATTACCCCTCTTGATGGTGCCTGCAATCTTAAAACTGTAGGGCTGTCAACCAGAAAACCCAGGCAAGAAATGAGCCAGCAGAATTGGTGGATGGATATCATAAGCCTGCCTTAGCAGTGATGCAGAGATGAATTCAACTGGTGGAAGGGAAGAGGACATTTTATAAATAAAGACTTAAATTGACTGTATGTAATTTCTAATTGTGAAAATCCACAAAATTTCTGACAGTCAGGAAAAGAGAAGTCAAATTTATTCAAATACTGCCCTAGATTGGAGTTTAACATTTCTCTTAAAAACTGACATTTCCCCTTTCCGTTTATCCCTCCTCTTGCCGCTGTACATCCTCCCCCCTCCCCCCCACCTTCTTCAGCAGTTTGCAACCAGTAATCCTGCTTCTATTTTTAGGGTTTTAAATCCTGGCTTCAAAGGTACTCAGGCAGTAGACTGAGAAGATTGTGGGAGTGTGGAGGATTAGCCTCAGGCAGCTGTATGACAAAGCAGTCTATTCACTCCAGATAAGAGTGAAGGAGGTTGAGATGTATAATTCATTTCACATACATCAGGTACCCCTCCATGAATATAAAGGGGAGATAGTTACTTTCCTCCCCCACACTCCCACCCTCCCATCCCCAATGCCTGCATTCTACCAGTCTCTTTGATTTCCGCCCTTGGGAAGTAGAGAGAGCCACTAATGAGTGCTGTGATCCTGACATGGGGTTGAATTTGGTCCACTCCAAGCAATTGCATTGCTGGAACTTTGCTTATGCTGCATCATAACCCAGCCTCACCCAGTGATGCATCAGCCATACAGCACTGCACCTACACCTAGTGGGTGGGAGAATGGCTTCCACATCCTTTAGCACCTTGGGAAACATCCTCAATTTCTTGACACATCACAAAGGAATGACTCAGATGAGACACTTCTACTTTATCAGCAGCCTTCAAAGATCTGTGTTCTCTGACTTTCTGCTTTTGGTGTCAAAACGCAAGGCACAGTGCTTTGATTGACTGAAAGGCAAGCCCTATCTTGGGCCCAGAATTTGACGTTTAACTGATTTAAGTTCACACCAATCGTCTGCTGGGATTTCTTCTCTTCCTGGGCACTGATTTGGTCAGGAGGGCACATGGGCTTAATTATGACTCTGGGTTATGTACTTATATTGAGTAATATTGAATCCTTCTGTATTTAATTTCTTTAAAGGAACAAATTAACCAGTATATTAACCTTTTTTGACACTAAAACTTCATCAAGGGAACAGAACGGAACACATTTGCTTGGTCTCAGGTAGTGATGGCAGAAAGATAAATTCATTAGTAAACAAAGAATCTAAAATGAAGATAATCATGAAAACAAGGGGTCAAACTTTAATATGGGTAACATGGCTTATTTGTAATTAAAAGAAACTTAAAGCTTAAATACTCTAAAACACTATATATTCAATCACACACTGTTCACAGTGTGATAAAGGTGTGTTTAGTTATCTTTATCTCTTACTAGATTGTAAGCTTATGAGGGTATACATTTTTATTAATATTTTTATCCTAATTATTATCAGTGTCATCCTTAATAAATGTTTGATGAGGGAATACTTCTAAAAACAGTCTTCTGGGGCAGGACACACAGTCTTGAATATACTCTTAGTCTTTAAAGTTTATGGCTTATATCCTATGTGTAAACGCATATTTCAAAGACAATCAGGAATTCTATTCCTTCAGTTACATTACTAAGGTTTAGACATCAAGACCACAAGGTTCCCCCTCCGCCCCATGTAATTTTTTATCTCAGAAGAAGTATCTTAATCTACATTTAAGGTAAAATCTAAGAAAAAACTATGATAATAGTAAAAACCTACACAAAATTTTAGTATTATTAGAAATATTTCTACACTCTGACAAGTGGCATGCTTATTGAAATGACATATGGCAATAAAAATAGCAAACATTTATGGAGTGTTTCCTATAAGTCAGGTGCTATTCCATATTTTAATGTATTAATCCTCAAAATATTCCCATTATGCAGATACTATAATACCCTTACTTTACAAATGAGAAAACTGAAGTAAGGGAAGTTTGGCTGATTTGACTATGGTCTCACAGCTGGTGGTTGGCAGGTGAGGAATTAAAATCCAGCAGTGTGACTTCTGATATACTAACATTACACTACCTCATCATTAATATATTATTTGAGAACAATCAAAGAAACGCAGACAATCTTTGATGCTCATTAAACATCAGTCACCTTTGATTTCCCTCATTACACTTGAATTTAGATCTTTGAAGGTTAAGATGCTGAAATATTAGGTTTGGCCCTAAGCAAAGAACATAGATAAAAATACAAGTTATCTTTTTGCCTTTCTGAGGCAATGCTCTTAGTGATAGGTGACACTGCGTAATTTTTTGTGGATATAGAGGTCCTTGAACATAATTTCATTGTGAATATAACTCCAGTGACCACCAACATGGCAAGGAAAATTCCTGATGTATAGAGACATTGGAAGTTGATGATCTACAGTTCAAAATGAGTGCTGGGTTTGTATCTTGATTTAACTAGTAACTTCAGTGCAAGGTTTCCCAAGTATTGGAGCATAAGGGCTCATTTTTCATGACTGAAATATTTTTAGGGCATATTATATACGATAATATTGAGTTTTTAAATTATTTGTGGGTTAAAAAATATAAAATCACAATTTCTACAATTTGTAAGAAAAGATAACTACTAATTTATGGAGAAAAATGATTATGTGGTCAAAAAATGGATTTTATAGGAACTCTAGAGAGAAAGCTGGAAGAACTGGGGCATTGTGGTCAGGGTAAGGTGATTTCAATGCAGGCATAGGCTAGGCTGCTGCCAATTTCCAGAGTGGCCAGTGGAGAATGTGGCTGAGGTGCAGAAAATCACTGGAAAGAAGCAGGGATGGATTCGGCTCCTGTGGGGTCTGGAGCTTATACCACTGGGGGAGGATCCTCTTTAAAAAACAGAATACAGACTACAAATACAAATGACAAGGTAGCTCCTAAGGCCTTGGACAGGGCATATGCAAACAAGGGATGACCCTGTAGCTTCAGTTTTATTAGTTTCAAGGTAAATACACTCCCTGGAGATTAAAAGCTTGGAAATAAGTCTTCATTGAGGATGCCAAAGTCATCTATCATGGCTCCAGCCCATGAAGTAGAAAGGAAGCCTGAGAACCATGTGCCAAAGCCTTCTGTGAATGAGGGGGAATGAGTGAATGAGAGTTTTCTACAGGGAAACATCAAGGAAGGGAAAGAGGACAGTAATAGCTAAAGTTATTGTGTGCTTAATATGTGTCAGACACCATTCTAAGCACTTCATTAATTTATTTAATCTTCATAATAGACAATGAGCAGATGCTTTTATTTTATAAATCAGAAACAAGTATGAAGAGGAGATTTTGTAATTTTTCCATGACTACATAGCTAGGAAAATGCGGAGCAGGGCTCTGAACCCCAGCCTTCTGGGTTCTCTCTTTAACAACCATACATGCCAACCATTATATAAACGAAATGGACAAGCCTAGAAGAAAGAGAATATCGACCACGAAGGCAGGGGACTAAACTTGTGTAGACTGCAATGGGGAGCAAGAGGAAAATTACGAGGGTTTCCCTGGTGGCGCAGTGGTTGAGAGTCCGCCTGCTGATGCAGGGGACACGGGTTCGTGCCCCGGTCCAGGAGGATCCCACATGCCGCGGAGCGGCTGGGCCCGTGAGCCATGGCAGCTGAGCCTGCGCGTCCGGAGCCTGTGCTCCGCAACGGGAGAGGCCGCAACAGTGAGAGGCCCGCGTACCGCAAAAAAAAAAAAGAAAAAAAAAAAAGAGGAAAATTACCTTAAAATATATCAGGGCCATCTCCACAGTCTGTTCTCTGATTTTGACACCACCTCACAGCACAGATTGGAACTTATTTATTTATTTATTCATTTTGGCATTGCACAAAGTTTTTTACTTGCTTTGCTTTAGTAAGAGAAAAGCTGAAGAGCCACCTTAGGTATCTTTGGATGGGTTAATAATCTCTGAGGCACTGGAAAAATCTGGTCATTTTCCTAGATAGGAGTGCAAGCAGATGTAGACTTTCCCCAGGCTGTAAATATTGTGTACAACCCTATGATCAGTAGGACAGGCAGGCAGGAACACTTATTGTTGGGAAAGTGTATAATGATTTTATGCCTTCTGTGTTTTGAGGAGACATTGAGATGGGGAGATTATCCTGCATCATTCAGATGGGCCATAAATGCTATCACATTTGTTCTTCTGAGAGGATCCAGAGGGAGATTTCATCCCCCCCCCCTCCCCACACACACACACAAACACAGAGGGAAGAAGAATAGGCGTTATGACCCCAGCCCAGGAGCAGAAAATGGAGAAAAGCAGCCATAAGCCAAAGTGCTGGCAGTCACTGGAAGCTGGAAAAAGCAGGGAATGGATTCTCCCTTAAAGCCTCTGCAGGGGGCACAGTCCTGCTGACTGATCCCGTGATTTCAGTTTAGTGAAACTGATTTCAGACTTCTGGCCCCAGAACTGAGATGATAAGATTCTATTGTTTTAAGTCACCAAGTCTCTGGTAATTTGTTACATCAGCCATGGGAAATTAATACACCACTGTCACCAAAGGCTCAGCCTTGGAGGAGGAAAGTCATTCTCCCAGCGTATCCACAATGGCCTGTTTAGAGACCTGGATCTATGGGGGTTTGCCTTATCTGTCAGACTGATAGAACTACTTGCCAATAGCCTTATCTGTCCAGTTCATAGGGCTACTTGTCCGTAGTTGTACTGAGTGGCAAAAAAAATGGTGAGCAGAAGTTAAATCAAACAGACCCCTTGCTCTGACTGCTTGGATTTGGAAGCCAGGCCAGCCCACCTGACTGTAACTGTGTGATCTTGGGAAAGTCACCTCGTCTTCCTATGCTCCTCCAGATCACACAAAGACGTGAGGAGGGTATAGAGCCAAACTGGCCCCAGAGCCTGTGCTCCTTCCTGCTACACCATGCTGTTTCTCTAATGCTCTTCCTGCCAATATGACAGGTGAAAGCTTAGGTTGGTTAATCAGGAGCTAAAAGATATACAACATATTTGCATTCCAAGATTAAGGAGACATTCCTAAGTGTTCCATTTGTAACTCTAATTTTGACTCAAATGGTGAAAAAAATTTCCTCAAAAAAATTATTTACATGTTGGGGTTGAATGATGCTGTGAACTTTTTGCTTAGTGCCCTGCCCTGCTTTTCATTTTCCATTACAAATGAATTTTCAGAGATACTCTGTTTCCTTCTTAAATTTCTCTTACTCAAAGATGTGTGCTCAAAGAGCTCCCTTTGCTACCAATTAACATCAATTGTGACTCAAAATAATATTACTTTAATCTGAGACTGAAGTGCTGGCTTTCAGCTTTAACTTGCCCTATCTGCCACTCAACCGAATACTCTTTCTAGAGGTCACTTAGCCTCCTTTTAACTATTTCTTTTTCTATTAATGTTACAGAATAGAAACTTGCTGATCTGTCTGGTGGGCATTTTGGTTTGTGTAAGTTGAGATTTGGCAAATAAGACGCTGGCTAAAACTCAAGGTAAACATTTAGCTGATGCTTAAACCTTAGAACCAAAAATGTTTATACCCCCTGGTTTCCCTAGGGAGTGGGGATTGAGAAAACCACAGAAAATAGCTATTCTTGGAAACTCCGCTGCCAGGCAAATGCCACAGGGCCAGGGCCCAGAGAAGCTAGTTTCTCCTCCCATAGCTAAAGGGTGAGCTTGTTCTAACTAGAACTGCTTAGTCAGGTTTTAGAAACCTTGAGGCTGATTGAGAGGGTGAGGGGAGGCTGGGCAAAAAGGAAGATGACCTGAATGACTCTTGGAATTCAATCTTAGGATAGCTGCTCAGTTTAGGTCTGCTCTTGAACACAGTTAGCTTTCTGGAAGCTGTCTCTGCATCTGATGCTTGGTTATTTTTCTTGTGTACCCTTTTCTACCAGGAAATACAAAGACCACTTGAAGACTATATCTGTTCTGAAGTTTTTGCTTGAAACAGACTGGTGGTTTGGGATTAAAGACAATTTTTATTTCAGTTAACTTAGGATCTGGGATAAAAGTTGAATTGTTATAATTTACCTGATAATACTGAAAATATTAAGGAAGTGTAGTGTTATTCTCAGTAAGCACAAAGACACCTTTTCTTTTGAGCCCAGGGTGATGCAATGGCCATTTTCAGCGTCTTTGTCCTGTCTCAGGGGGATGTTACAGCGCAGGTTTATGTTCTGATTAGAAAAAAACTGCAGTTTACTAAGATGCTGTTTACTATTCAACGAGTCATACCAAAAGCCTCATGCTCTTACACGACGTGAAGAAGGGAGATCAAGGTAAAAATCATGACTGTAAATGTGCCAATTCTAAAAACCTAGAGTGGGACAAAAAGGTCAAGTATCCAAGTTCAAACCTTGTTTGGAATGGAACTGTAGCAGATTGCTTGAGATGGACATTGATTTTCCCAGGCAGAGGAATAAGTTGTGGACAATGGATTGTCTACTATTGAAAAACTTCTCCAACATACTAGGTGCAGATGGGTTAGCCTTTAGTATCCAATATACAGCATCATATACACATACACAGCAAATGCACATTTTCACATTACCCTTAGCCATTTATCTTTGAATTACCACATCCCAAATCCAATATGGGATGTTTTAGAAATGTTTTAATTACATCATAAGTGAGAACATATTGATGTTCTCACTCAATATATATCTAAAAAATTTCCTTTAATGTACTCTACTGGTTTGGAGTTTCCCTTGATTCCTTTCCAAAGTGGACAAGTTCACTAAGGTTTTAGTGTGGAGCTGCAATGGATGGGAAAATGCCTGTTTTCAGATACTAAGGAACTGGACTGGGGGTATGAGAAAGAAGAAGGGAGATCATTGATGGAGCTATGTAGTTAGCCCTGGAAGGTAGAAAAATTGGGTTAAAAGTTAAAAGCCAAGCTGAGTGGAACCTTATAGGAAAAGGACCCATAACTTATGCATCTTAAAGTAACTCAGGTGGGAAGAAGACAAGGAATAGCTGAATGGGTTTAGTAAGGGTATAATTAAATAGTAATGGTAGAATTGATAAGGGTGGAAAAATGAAGGAGATAATACATTATATGTATCAGTGTGCTGTAGGTGGGCATTGTGGAATATTTAATGATATGTGAGCTTTATGAGATATAATACTAAAAGCATGTGGTATTACAACAAATTAGAAATAAAAAAGAAAAACAATCAAAAGGGGATGATTGTTGTTGATAAGTTTCTTTTTGAACTACAGATACTATGTTCAGGCTTATGAAATGAGAGAAGGCATCTCTGCTAACTGCACCAGTCTAGTAACTTCATGACGTCACATTGTATAATGGAGAAATCTAAAAGAAAGAGTAGTATCACTAACTACTCACTCTCCATTCCAGGAAAATTCCTGAAAAACAAGGTGGCACAAATTGCTCAGAAGAGGGGAAAGGGTTTCCCACAATCCAAACAGGATGAGTAAGAGGAAATGTGGGAGTAATTACTGAGTTAAGATTTACTGAAAGAGGGGGCTTTCCTTAAGGATGAGACTCTTGGTAAATTTTTAATAGGGGGAAAATTCTTAAATGGTTGCCAATAGCTAACCTTCAGGATGTAAAGTGCTTTATGGGAACCATATATTTGCTGGAAGGTGGGCCTGGGGGAATATTACTCTCAAATTCATCTCAACCCACCCACAATTACCTGAAGCCCTTCACTGCTCTAGATCAGGAAGGAGTTACTTAGGGTCCCTGACTATCCTTTAAACTCTAAATCTGGGTCCTAAGGGTGAGAAAGAAAGAGAGAGAGAGAAAGAGAGAGAGAGAGAGGCAGAGAGGAATTCTGGTATTTTCAAGTCTGATAGTTTAATATACAAAGGGAGATGCATAAAAGGAGGAACAAAAAAAGAAGAGTTGAAGACTGGAAGGACATACCCAGAGCTAGAAATACACTTGACCCTTTTCTCGCCCATATGGCATGGCTGCCATTTTAATCAATACTTGACTAAATGGTAGAAAGCAATTACAGTAAGTGCTCAATTTAATCACTTTGCATCCACATACAGACCCATGGGGTTTTTCTTACATATTTCATCACACAAAGTGTCCACAATTCTCTGCCTTGAAGAAGTACATGTTTCCTGAAAGGATATGTAGGTGGTTTTCCGACTCACTTTCTGGATAGTTAAACTAATTTCTGTTGTCCCACATTTCTGCTGTTTGATTTTAAAAAAGGGCAAAGCCAGGTCTGGTTTTGCATTCTATAGAAAGTTTGTTTTATCCATTTGGGAAATCAAGACTACCTCTTTATGGGACTAGAAGTTATGGGGAACTCATTCCCTCCAGGTCCCATTCTTGGTGATCTCATTTCAGTGAGTAAAACCTAAGGTCAGTTGATTGTAAAAAAAAAAAAAAAAAAATAATAATCCAGACTTTTATTGCTCTTATGTTCAGTGGCTTCATTTTGTGCCCAGCTCCAGATTGTGCACTTCTCCCATCCCATAGCAAGCTGATTTGCAAATTCACACACTTGGCCCAAAGTACAGAATAACTGATGACTGAGTATAAACTCATCACCACTCTTGGAAAATATAATTCATGAATGTATCCTTATTCAAATTTAGTAGCATTCTATAGAGAGGAGATCAGCATGTTATCTGAGAAAAGATTCATGCCATATTTTGTTTAAAAATCTGTTTCATTATTTCATAGTCACATTTCAGTAGACCAGGCTATATAATAGCTTCTTCTTGGTCCTTGAAATGACTTCTTCACTTTTGCTTTATAGAGAATCAGAATGAATTATTCACAGATCCCAAGGAGCATTAAGGAAAACAAATGGTCTAATTCTTAAGTAAAGCTAGTGTTACCTTCTTAGTCACACCTGCACGAACGGCATATGCTCATCCTTTTCCCAGAAACACTTTTCTCAACTTTCTCTCCCCAACAATTCATCCAGTCAAACTTTCTCATACTTGGGTTTCAACCAACATATAACTTTATCTGGGATGATTTCCCTCTCTCCTTCCCATACCCAACAGTGAGTCAGTCACTTGATCCTATTTCATTCTAGAGAATTCTGTGTTTTTCCTCCTCCATCACCTTTACCATACTGTATTGTAATTATCTGATTACCTTATTTATAAGTTACAGGGAACAGTTCCCATTTAATCTTTAGCCCCTGATCTAACACTTAAAAATAAGAGGAGGTCTAAGGAAATCTTGAATAAATAATATGTATCATTAAAAATATTACTATATGCCAGTTACTGTTCTAAAAGTTTTACATATATTAACTCATTCAAACTTTAAATAACTCCATGAGGTATATATCGTTAATATTTCCATTTTACAGATGGGAAAAACTAAGGCACAGTGAGATTTCATAATGAGTCTAAAGTTTCCTAGTTAGTAAATAGTTAGAGCAGGGCCAGTTTGAAAAAGAAAAAGGTATAGGGTAGACAAAAAGCAGCAGGTGTGCATTACATATTCAATAGAACACAAAGTGGGTTACTCAAATTATCTAATAATCAAGATTTGGAGATCTTGAAAGGTATGTTTGTATGAAATGCTCAAAATACATTCTACTTCACAAACTAAACAGTTGGATTGGTATTTTATGCATTATCACATTTATGTATTAAGTTCTTCAAATGTATTTCTTTTTTTTTTTTCATGCAAATAAAGCCAATCAACCAAACAATTTTTCTCCCCAGTTCAGGCTCAAATCAGCAGTCATAAACCCTTAACTGTTAAGTTATGTTATTTTTGAGAACTGATGTGACATGTCCTAGATTTCAAAAGTAGATGCTGCAGAGAACCAAACGAACTTTTGAATAAAAATCCATATATAGGGCATAAACATTAAGGAAGAAGGGGGAGGGGCACAGTCACCTGATTAGGATCAGATCTGGACTACTGCCACCTAGTGCTTTGAGTCAACCATCTGCCACCACACACTCACAGAAACATACTCATTAGAATAAATGTTTGCTGTGGTTTTACTCCCCCTAAATATCCTAGTTACAAATTGTTCCTGCAATATTTTAAGGCCACCCATCCATGTTTAAAAAAATAATAATAATAATAAAAAGTAAGACAGATGGTAGGATTGGGAAAGAGATAAAAGGGGGAAACAACAGAGGAAACATCAATAGAAGGCAGACACACCAGAACAGTCTGTAAATGAAATGGAGAGAAGTAAAGGGCAGATCAAAAGCAGTGGAAATTGAAAATGACGGGTAATAAGAGAAAATAGAAAAATTGATACAAAGATAAGATAGCATGAAGAAGAAAAAAATTTAAGCAAGAAAAGAAGACAATAAAACTTTGAACTCTTTATGAAACAGTGAAATCGTCAAACATAAAAGGACAGAGGGAAAACACTAGTAGAGATAAAGAATGGCAGATTAAAGAAAGCAGGTGAACTAAGAGATTAGTCTTGGAGTAGGGGGGTTGAGTTTTTTAATAACAAAATTGGAATGCCATATTATTTTATTCAGGATAATCAAGGGAGTGTAAGGTTGGAATTTTTTTCTATCTAATGTAATTGGGAGTGTCCAGTATCCTAGATGTACAACTCATTTCTCTTTCCATTCTTTTCCTTCTGTGCAATACCTATGGTCTTTTTTGATATTTTTTTCTTGCTTCATTAAAATAGTTTTAATTACCTCTGCTCCCTTGAGATGCTTTCGAACTTGCACCTGGAATTATGGGGATGTAGTGTGTCCCAAACTGAATATTTGTTTAGAGAATTTCATTATTACAGCATTCTTTGTAACCATATTGAGAAGCCACACCTTAGGGTTGTATATTCAGGTGATTATTGATATTCAGGTATCCTCATAATTCAAACCAGAGTTCCCCAGATATAAAACAATAACAAAAGCAGCAGAAGCAATTATAATACCTAACACGTATCTCATTTCACGTTTTTTCTTTCAATTGAAGTATAGTTTACTTACAATATTACATTAGTTTCAAGTGTACAACACAGTGATTCAATATTTTTATAGATTATACTCCATACAAAGTCATTATAAAATATTGGCTATATTCCTTATGCTGTATATTACATCCTTGTAACTTATTTATTTTATACCTAGTAGTCTGTACCTCTTAATCCTCTTCACCTGTCTTGTCCCTCCCCTCTTCCCTCTCCCCACTGGTAACCACCAGTTTGTTCTCTATACCTGTGAGTCAGTTTTTGTTTTGTTATATTCATTCATTTCATTTTATAGATTCCACATGTAAGTGAAAACATACAGTATCTGTCTTTCTTGTCTGACTTATTTCACTAAGAATAATACCCTCCAGGTCCATTCATGTTGTCGCAAATGGCAAAATTTCATTTTTTATGGCTGAGTAATATTCAAATGTGTGTGTGTGTATGTGTGTATATATATATATATATATATATATATTATATATATATATATACACACACACATACACACACACACATATATACACACATACATACCACATCTTCTTTATCCATTTCATATTTTAAAAAGCACTTTAATACACATGATCTTCTTTTATTCTCTGAACAATGGTTTTCAGAGGACAGGATTTGATAGATATGTCATTTGAGCTACGAAATGTGTATGAACTTCCTCAAGGCACTCAGCTAGTGACTACCTTGTCATCTGACTCTAACTCTGGCAAACATCTTTTCACCAGTAATCTTCCTACTCTTGTTGAGAGAAGGAAGGGTTTCTTTTCTTTGTTCTAAAGTTTAACAATGGAGTGGTGAAAAGTTTGAATATGGTATGCACAAAGCTTGGAAGTTGTTATGACCTCCCTTCCTAATGGGAATTCCTTTGGAGAGGGATTGTTTGCTTCTCCCTGAGTGATCTCATACATTTAAATTTTTTCTGACCAGGTTGTAAAGGAATTTATTGAGAAGTCCTTACCTTAAAGGCTTGACAACTTCTTCTATGACTTCTTCTTCCATTTCCAGATTCTGTTATGTATTGCCATGCTGAGAGCAATACTTGCTTTGGTGATGTACATGAATGCACCTATAAATTTTTAAAAGAATCAAGATTTCAATCCTTTTGAATGTTTGACCTATGAAAAGTACTGCACAGTGTCTTGCTAGGTATAGAAAGATAAATAGGATACTGCCTCTGCTCTTAAGAAGCTTTCCATTTACAAGTCTTATCAAGTATTGGAATTGTACTCTGGAAAGACACTCATTCATTTATCTATTCAATAAATATCTGGTTTGAACTATGTATCAGGCCCTATGTCTAGACACCGAGGATACAAGGCAGATACCATCTTATTTTCATGGGGTTTATAGTTTGGGGGAGTATGCCATGCATATTACTTTTGCTTTGATACTATGGCAGCTGCCCATAATTGGTTATGGATAATTCCAACTATTTCTCAAGCTTAACTTTCTTCTATTTAAGATAAAAGCAGTCCTATAGCAACCTCTTTGATGGGTGTACATCTCTGTAACTTCTATATTTGAAATCTGGAACATTTACTTTTGGTTTTCAAAAGGAAGTATAGCTTGGCTTCTAACAATTTTTTTTCAACCTGAACTGGAAAAAAACTGACCTAGTTCATCAGATTTACCTAAAACAGAAAGAAACAATGATATAAATTGTAGGCAAATGCCTGGACCATTTAACTTGATTTTCATGGACTCAATGGCTTTTAGAGCTGCAAGACTTACTCCAGTATTCAAACTCTGTAGATCAAAAAATTGTTGTGTAGATGGAAGGTAAGGGGAGAGGCAAAAAGACAAATTAGGAGGACTTTTCAGCAATCTAGGCAAGAGTAATTAATGGTTGACCTTGGCTGGCATCTGTGAAATGGAGAAAGAAGGCGATAAAAACAAGAGAGATTATGGAGGTAAAATCTGCAGTAATTGGAACTGATTGTGAGAAACAAAAGAGGATGTGAGACTACTCTGAGTTTTTGAGCCTGGCACCATTACCAGAAATATAGACCACAGAATGAAAAGTTATTGAAAAGAAATTATAGGTAGATAGAAACTACATTGCTGTGGGGCCCAATAACTTAAAAAGAATATAAATAAGTCAACAGGATGTCCTGACTGAATCTAAGCAGGCATTGGGATTATAGGGCTAGGCACCTCTGCCCACCTGAGGTCCACAGGCATGTGTTAATAAGTATGTGAGCTTCTTGGGGTTTTGGCTGAAGAGCAAGGAGATGATGGTGAAAGTGTACTTGGAAAAGAGAAATGGAGGACATGATGGAGCTTCTTCCTCAGTGTTGCCGCTGGGCTAAGTCGATTATTGATAGAGAGAGGGCAAGCAAGACCATATATAAAGGGAAATAGGAAGAAAATACAGAGAAAAAGAGGAAAAATATTCATTGCGGCAGAAACACTGATTTAGCCCATGTGAGACTGACCCTGGAGGCTCTCAGAAGTATTTGGGTGGGTAGAGGGAACTCTCTTGGGAGATGGAGGTCTTCCATTAGTGGATGGGGACAGGAAGTAGGAAATGCAAATTATTATTATCAGTATGACTTTTTTGGTGTAATAGGTTGACGAGGCCTAGAGAAAGCTGAGTTTTAGATAACAAGAGCCTCTGAAAGTTAAAACTATTAAACCAACACACAATGTATCAGAATAGAGACATAAAAAATGGATTCCCTGACCAATTGGACTGAGACACAACTTTACATATCTAAAGAAATAGGTTAATTTGAAAAGAGACTGATCATCTGTGGAAAACTGGGTGCGGGGAGGGGGGCAATAACTTCCAATTATCGAGTGCTCACTCAATGTGAGAAATTGTGCTAGGTATTTTATTAATTCTTATAACAGTCCCCAAAGGTAGATAATGATATATATTTTTTTCAGACTCAAATCTCTTACTCTTAAGGACTGTGCAAGGGAGAAGTATAACTCAACATATTTCAAGTATTATGACCCTATCATCAAAATTATCCTTATTATGAAGATGGATATGTTAGCATATCTGGACCTGGACACACTAAACACTGAATCATGTGAGTATGCCCCTTGTTCTGATTCTGTGGTCATCAAGTAACTTTTTGAATATAATTTGGCTTCCTAGCCCTTGACTAGTTGACACAACTCTTCCATATACTATGGTGTTTGTTTCTGTCTTTGAAAATTATTGGTGTATGGACATAGTGAATGTGGGAATTGATTCTACCTGGGAGTACCAACTCATTCTTCATCTGTTTTAAACATCGGGCAATACACTGAGGACCAAGCTAATGTCACCCCATGAGGACTTTGGGAAGTAAACCAAATGATATTTTTATTCATTCATTTATGTGTCCATTTGTTATTCTGAATGACTTCTATGTAGGAAGCACAGACATTGAACAAATCGTTGTACAGTTAAAACAAGTAAAACTTTTACAACTGTTGTAAGCCTGATGAAGAACTTCAGGGTATAATGAAGGTGTGTAAGGAGCGACCTTACCTGATAAGGGGAGTCAGAATTTCCCTGCTGAAATTTCTCTGAATTGCATTTTGAATTGTTTTCTTAGACCTCATTAGATTTTTGGAGTTCTTAATTGCTAGGATAGTCAATTAGAAATGATCAGCAAGTGGTCTAAAATATGTTCTTGGAAGTTAGAAGAGAGAATAAGTTAGAATATAGTGTTGGTAGTTAAAATGATGGGAGTGGATGATGCAGACACAAAGAGGAAAAGACAGAGCCCTTGGGGCACTTAATACTTAGAGGGTAGGAAGAAATTGAGGAACTGAGGAAAGTAGAAAAATTAGAAAAGTAATCAGAAAGGAAGAAGTGTAAGCATAGTTCAGTATCACAATAGTCAAGGGGAGGATAAGGTTTAAAACAGCCAAGAAAAACTGTCAGGATCAAAAGCTACAGACACGTAAATAGATTGAGGGCAGGAACTAAAGGTTATGGCAGAGACTATTAATGAGCTGTAAAATATTCTGCCCTTCTTTTTTATAGACGAATGTATTCCTGGTTCTTAGCTGGACACAATGTTGCCCAGTTAAAGGATTACATATCCTCACCCTTTTTGCATCTCAGTGTGATCATGTGACTAGATCTGACCGATGAGATAATGAATCATTGCATGGAACCTCTGATAAGTATCCTTGAAAGAGAGGTAGCATTTCTTTCTTATTCTCTTTATTTACCTATTTGCTTGGGATGTTAGTGTGATGTTTGGAGATATAATAAATGTGTTGAGTCCTAGAAACCTGGGGCCACATCCTAGGCGGCCACATCTTAGGTGTTATAGGGAGCTTGAAGAGGTCCTGCATCTTTTCCTTATTTTCTCCATCCTGAGTGAAGGAGTTTGCTGTGGATAGAAGAGACGGCATTGGTGGAATCTTTGAGATGTGGGTAATGGTGAAATATTGTGGAAGATAATAACAACCGTTCCTCCATTTTTCTGACCAACTAATGATGACACTTTCTGTTTTCCTTGATTTCAGGAAAGATAATAGAGGTCATAAAAAAATACCTTTAGTCTTGCTCTGCAGCTTACTATTAAGTTTTTGAAAGTAAGTTTTCCCCTTTTCTCATCTCTTTATTTCTCCATAGTGTCTAGCAGAGGTCATATCAGATGGTATAAACTCATGTCTATTCCACATGACCATGACTCCTGGGGCTGAACAGACCATGTTGCGGTGTGGGGGGACACCTGACCCAAGTTGGTGCAATCTTATTGGCTCTTTCAGAACCTTGGAATTGGGATTCAGAGATGCCTGTTACTTGAATGAGTGTACTTGGGAGGTATAGGGCATCAACTGCCCTGTACACATGTAGACAAACAAAGACAGCAGATCTTGAGAGAGAAAATGATAAAGCAGCCATGCAGAAGAAAGACCATGTGTTCCTTGAGGTAGAAAGGGGGATAGAGATAGAGATAGATTGAGAAAGAGGGAGGGAGTGAGGGAGAGGGAGAGAGAAGGACAGAGAATGAGAATGGAAAACTGGCAAAGTAGCTGCTTTGCTTTCTGACAGCTTTTGCAATCTGGTTCCTCCAGGCCCTGAGACCTTCCTGCACTTGCAGACACACTTACTCAAGATATTCTGAAGAGTGTCTGTAACTTGCACAACAAAAAAATATCTTTATCCAGGATAATTATCCCCTGCCATTCCACAGAGATCTTCCAAGGGAAATCAATAAGCCCACTTAACCCAATCTCAGAATAGTCTGATTTTTGTTCTGTGACTGTTGATAATGGTCCAAAGGAGTGTTTTGAAGCTTCTAGGGGAGACATGGAGATGCAGAACTATGCACATAGTTGGAAACAGAAGTCTGGCACTTGAGCATGTGCCTGGTGCTGGAGTTAGATGTGATGATGGAAGTGGTGAGAGTGGATAAGATGATCAATTCCTAATTTTTCCAAGTGCAAACAAACAATCAAAGCATTGTGAAAAGAAAAAATAGGTGCATTTCTAACTTTCAAATAATTATAATCCAGGCAGAAAGAAGTAAAACACACACATGTACACCTAGGTTAAAATACAAGGCAGTAGTAACAGAAGAGCTAAGTGAGTGTTATAGATTATAAGCATTATAAGATCCAAGGGAGATAGCTATTAGTGCTGGGCTATGGTTTTCAGGTATTAAGGAGGGCAGGTTTGATTTAGGCTGGGGAGGACAAGTTGGCATTCATAATGGAAAGTGGAGCCGACTTAAGGTCAGCTTTTCCACTGAGTAGTTATGTGATCATGGGCAGTCACTTTACATTTCCACCTCCACTGCAGTTTCTTCCTCTATAAAATGAGGGCTTTGTATTGAATTTGTTAATTCATTCAGAACATCCGTTTTAAGTGTCTGCTATAATGCACAGATCTAGGAATAGTAAATAAATAAAAGACCTAGTCCTTATTCTCAAGGAATTTATAGCTTAGGAAGGGAGATTTAAGTGCAAATAAATAACAGTCTTCTAAAAAGATAATTGCTATAATGTAGCTATGAACGAAGAACTGTGGGAGGCACCTAAGTGGCCTACACGTAAGGAAACACTCCAATAAGACCATGTTTGGATGAACAAGAGTTGATAGATGATTCAGGTAATGATGGAACCTTCCAGAGAGGGAAGAATTGCCCCTATCTTTGCGTCTCTGGTAGCAATAATATTTTATATTTTTTGTCTCTGCCTTGTTTGGAAGAGTAGGAAGGGAGTGAAAAAGTGTAGGGTGGGAGTATGGGTATGAATTAATGAAGAGGAGATGGAAGGATGAAATTTCCTCGACTTCTTCAATCTCCTAATATGTATTCAAAGTTAATTCCATGAAGGAGAACACATAAGAACACAAGAGAAAGCAGGTAATTAAAACATTTGCCTCCTCTAAATTTCTGTCACACAAGTTCTTAGAGATGATGCAAAAATACTATATTCATGTCCTTTGTAGACATTTAGGAATTCCATTCAGAGGCAGTACGTGCAGTGTTTAAGAATTTGAGCTTTGAAGACAGATCACTCAAGTTTACGTCTCAACATTCCCACTTAGTAGTTGTAACATTCTAAAAAATTTCCACTGTTTGAGGACTTAGATTTTTTTAATCTACAAAATGGAAATAATAAAAACAGGTACTTCCTGTTGTGATAATCAAATGGGTAAAACATATAAAGTGCTTCGAACCAGCTCAGCACATAAAAGCATCAAAGTATTAGCTCTTATGACCTGGTATTCCATAGGGTCCACTGAGGATGAAGTAAGGCACTGGTGATATGCCTTCTTGGTGAGTAACCTGATGATAATGATCAGTTTCCCTGCCTGTGGCCTTCAATGAGGACAGCTTAGAATCCATTTATTTAGTCATGAGACAAAGTGTGTTAAATGAGACCCTAATCTAGGCATTGTGGATCATATAGAAGGAAGAATAAGCAATACAGTTCAATATTTCTAAAACTGGGCAGTACATGTTAAATATCAAATGATGCCTAGGAGTTCAGAGGAGGCAGATGTTACTTCTGCCTGGAACATCCAGGGACTATTTCCTGGGTGGCATCGGAAGTGTATGATGACAGACATCACTACAGGGATGAAAGTTAGGATGTGCCTCAGCCTTTTTGTGTACTCCCTTTGCATTCACAAGCCTTTCCTCCTCCTCCTCTGTGCTTTTAGAGCAAAATCTGAGCCAACCGACCCAGGATGTTGGAGGAGAGTCAAGGCTGGGAAAGTACCGTGGACTGTGTTAGCAATCAACAGAAAAGATATTTTTAAACAAAAGTGGTTTTCCAAGCTTCCACGAAAAGAAACAAAAGACTTTTCTAAAATGAATCCCGGTTAGAAACTGTTCTTGTTCTGTTACTTTTATGTCACTGAGACTAGTCAGCACTTAGAAATGGTTATTCTCCTGTCTAAATCCCCGCATAGATACTTCCCCTTAGAATGACAACAGCATTAGTGTTCAATCCCATGCACTGCTCCCCCTCCAATGGCAGTGACTTGCAAAAACAATAAAGATATCTCCACTCTGTCTCGCTCTCTCTTGATTATACTGCAGGCACAACCTGTGTCGGGAAACAATCTCCTGGATCATACTGAAGGTTTGCACAGATGGAAGATTAGGGGGAGGAGTTGCCAGCTACTTCCCTGCCAACTTGTTAGTGCTGGAGACATTATCCTCTTGTTTTGCCAGTTTAATAGAGGATCAGTCGTAAAGATTCTCTGTAGGCTCAGCAACATAATTATTATCTATGGTCTCTGCATTAATTGTGAGAAAACATCATGGTCTGAATCTGCCCAATTTCAAATGCCAAACTGTGCCCACATTCAGCCCACAACTGAACCTGGAAACTCAATATGCCCTTAGTATTGCTACTGCTGTCATCATGGCGGGTGTTAAGTATACCTTTGCCTAAGCCACTATGTTTAACCCTTGCCATACTGCTTTTGTGCATAAGCGTTACTTCCTCTGTTTCCTGGACCCTTTCCAACACCAGTGTCCTTGCAATTCAAAATTATTAAAAAGGTAAAAATTTATGTCACACTTAGTTCTAATACTTGGTCCAGAAGTGCCAAGCCCCTGCAAATTTGGAAAACAAACTACTTAACAGATGGGCCACATACAGTTTACAACATGTGCAGTGTGGGAGGCAGTACGGCTCCGGGGGAGAAACAGAAGACTGGAAATTTGGGAGCTCAGGGTTTTTGAATTTGCTCTTGCTTTTTTCTCGTAGGCATATCACATAAGCTTATAGTTTTTGTTTCTCTCACATTACCTGATATCTTAACCTTTTAAGTGAGTAATAAAAAAATCAGGAAAATTTTCTCCTAATATGACACAGCATCAAAATGTTTATTGCTACTACTAGGATTATGTGCAACTAGTATCAAATTGTTAATAAAATATGGCTGTAGGATCTAGAAAAATCCACCATGTTATTTTAGATCTGAGATACAATTTTCTGTCACTGAGGACAGGCATATATAACTGGTGAGCTACTGTCACTGAAGAAAAGGATGTTGCCAGCCTTGGACAAATCACTGGCAAATGACTGGATTATGACTTCAAAAGCTGAATTTCCAACATGCCCCTTAAGTGGCCTCTGGAAACTTAAGAGATGGTAGAAGATTTCTATAACAAAGTTATTATGATATGAATTTGATAACAGTCTAATAACAAAGTTTCTCAAACATGGATGATCATCAGTTTTGTTCAGGGGAACCATTAAAAATATAAAGGTCTAAGACCACCATATGCCTGCTGATTGGGAGTTTCTGGAGGTAAAGCTAAGAAATCTATATTTTGAAAAAGTTTCCAAAATAATTCCAGTGACCAGTCATACTTCAAATCTGTCACAATTCACAGAAGTATATGAATCAACAAAAAAGTTTTGACTACATTGAGGCTGACTGAAATTCCAAGACAGGAGAGAAATACAGGTGTTGTTAAGGACAGAGGATTGGCTTGGGAGAAGATGGAAGAGACACAGGAATGTCAAGAAGAGGAATCCATGGCTCAGCCACAGAGGAGGTAGAAAGGAAGTCATTGAGAGTAATAGTCCTGAAGGTGAAGGCAGAAAGAGAAATTCAGCAGTATAAGTAGAGAAAGATGTCTTCAGAGAGTTTAAATATATGTGCCACTTCTCTTATAGAACTTATTACATTTTGCTTCCATTTTTACAATGTCTCCTCTTTCTAATCCATTTTCCAACCTGAATTTAGAGTGCTCTTTTAAGAATTCAAATTTGAATCATGATCCTGCCCTGTTTAAAGCACTACAGCAGCACTCCATTTCTTTCAGGATCAAACACTAAGCGTTGTCCTGTCTAGAAGCTGATTTTGGCATACCACTTCAGCCAGTTTGCTCCTTCCGTCTGATTGCTGATTACTTTGCAGGCATACTGACCTTCTGTCATTCTTGAGACGCATCAAATTCCTTACCACTTTGGGGCCCTCATACATATTGTCCTTTTCCCGGAAAAAATTTCCCCTTTCTCCTACCAGCACTATTCACCTGGTAGATTTCTGGTCATCCCTTGCATCACAGATGACACGTTACTTAATCAGAGAGGAATCCTCTGATAATTCAGTTTAAATTAGGTCCCTTAATTATACTGACATGGTACCCTATATTTTCTTGATAGCACTAATCACAATTTATAACTTTATATTTACTTTCTTGACTACTTAATTCTACAATAGAGAGAGAGAGGTTCATATGGGCAGTCTATTGTATATGGTGTCAACCACACTGCCTAAAACATAATATATGCTCAATAAATAATTGTTGAAATAATAAATGAGCGCATCACAAATGTTAAGAAGTCAAAAAAAATCAAAGAAAGAAAGATGGTTTTCTTTATTCTTTCAGTGTGCCATATATACAATGCCACACAACTGTCTAAGGGGACACAAAGATGAATCACATGGTTGGAAAAGATAGATAAGCAAAAGTGCATAATAAGAATGAATGAAGCGAATTGTATGACAGAGGTACAACATCCAGGAGTGACTAAATTTGGTTCATAGATCTGGGCAAGATTGGCCAGTGGAGGGCATTTAAACTGGGCCTGAAAGCTATATAAGATTTTAGTAGTAGAATGTAGCAAACATTGAAGTTTTTGACTTAGATCATAGTCTCTCTCTGTTAAACTAATTTCCTCTCTTTTCTGTTAGGCAAGACACTTATTAGGGGAGAGCAAAACAAAACAGATCTCCGCTTCAGCCCACCAATCACAATTGATTCGATTTGAATTGATATCCTGATCCAAGATGGTCAATCAGTTTCTCTCTCCCTGAGATTTGTAGTTGAGACTTTAAACTTCCTGGCAGTTAGCAGCAGGTGTTGGACCTGTTAGGACAGGTTAACTTAGAGTTTAAGGTGACTATATTATTATTTTGTCATGTTCATAGAGTGGCAGAAAAGGCTGGTCTAGGTGTAAATAAAGAGTGAAGATTTTATAAGAGGCAGAGATGAAAGGAAAGGTAAGGAGGGCGGAGGGGAGAGAGAAAGAAAGAGAGAGAGAGAGAGAGAGAGAGAGAGAGAGAGAGAGAGAGAGTGCTGCTGCTATTTGCTATGGTTCTTTATGATTTTCCAGATTCCATTTTCAGTGCCTTACAAGACCCCACTTCATCTCCTTTAATTAAGCTAGAGTTAATGTGTCTCTATTATTCCAACAATAGAGAGCCTTAATGAAGACAGATGAAAAGGTGGGGAAGGAAATTACAAAACAGAGAAAAAGTGACGAGCCAGTCTGTAAAAGAGATCACAGCATACGTGGAGACATGATCTACATGTTTTCCTATTTCACTGATAACATTTTGGGGATCAATGAATAAGTTGAATAAGAAGATAAGTTACTGACAGAAATCTGGTGACTAAACTACCACTTATGGAAAAATAAAAATTTAATACAAAATAATGCGGGAATTATATTTCCTAGCAGGAATTCGTATGAACATGGGTGGAAAGCACTAAAATTGAAGTCATACGCATCAGCTGGGTGGTAGTCTTTGCTTTGCCCCTGACAAGTTACATAATGCTTGATGAGTTACTTGATCTCTCCAGGCCTTGGCTGATAAAGAACAAAAGTATGTGGGAACTCTGCGCCCATCTAACTTAAAAGAAGTAATGGATAGCAACCAAAAGCATTTTCACTCTCTGGCAACTTCTAGTTTCTCTACTCTCTTTTGTACTCTGAAGTTGAGGTCTCTTTTGTACTCTAATTTCAGGTCTTATTTTAGGGGCTATGACACCAAGATGCATAAGTCATGGTTCCTACTCTTGAAGTTATCACAGAAATAAATAAGTGGTTTATGAGAGTCATAGAAATAAATGATACAGAAAGATGTTTTTAATAATGATATGGACAACATTCCAAAGAATTAATTTTGCTTGGGATTAGGATGTGATGGTAGGAAAAGGCTTTAGAGAGGAGGCAACATTTGAACTGGCCCATAAGAGAGGGGCTTTCCATGCTGAGGAAAAAGTATGGCATGTGCCAGTTATCAAGTATGCCTCGTGGGTCCAAACTCACCCTTCCTTCACTGGAGATGGGCTCTTTAAAATTTTTTCTTTTCTAAGCTTTAGGATGCTAAGCTTTATCAGCAGTGGGTGCTGGGGAGACACTGCAAGAGGAAAAGGGTTTGGCTTCCTCATTCCAGGGTGCTTGCTCAACAGGTGCTCTTGTGGCTTTTCCAGCTTTCAGCTCCTGCAGTATGGGCACCTCCTCCAGCACGCAGATCCTGCAGTGAACAGCAGCCAGCAGAACCCAGAAGCCAGCAGCTGCCCCATGAAACCCCCTAGGGTCATTTCATAGTGAAGTGCCTCTAATGAGACACCTCGCCATGAATAGTTTCCCTGGTAAGTTCCAGAGAATGAATTTCCAGCAAATTCCTCCACTGATTTATCTACCTTCAGTGAGCCATGGCCATGCCCTCCCCAGTGGGGTCTAGATCTTAGCCTTGGGAGGAGGTGGGTGTTGCTCATATGCGCTATCTCAGCCCTGGAGGGGACAATTACTTTTTATAGCTACTATTCCTATGTAATTTTGAGTTCACTTTACTTGTTTTTAGCCAATCTTTCATCACTGAAACCCCCTGTTATTGTTGATATTCTTTATATTAAACTTCCCCTGTTCAAATTTCTCTTTCTTGATGGGACCGTTCCTGATGCAAGGAAGAAGCAGAGAGGCATCAGAACATGCATCACATTCAGGAAAGGGTGAATACAGCAGTCCTGGGAAGTGCATTTGGTGAGTAGAAAAGCAGGATCCACTACAGGGTAGGTAGCCTGGAGCTGGAGGATGAAGAGGTGTGATTGCCATGATAAGAATTTCAAGCTGGGAGTGAGAGGTTTGCTTCTGTTTGTCAGAAGAAGCGACTGAAAGCAATGTGGAGGAGGAATTATTGCACAGAGCAGAGATGGGAGCAAGGTGATCCTTTTGTGGAGGGTGGGGGTGTTATTACAATCCAGCAAACATGAGAGGGGCCTGAATGAAAACTCTGACAGTGACAGATGGAGAGGGAGTGAAGCACCCAGTGAGGGTGCAATTGACAAATCTTGATGGCCATTCTGACAGGGAGATGGAGAATGGTTCTTTTCTTTTTTTTGCTGACTTTCTAGATTTAAGATTTCCAATTTGGATGACAGAAGGGATGTAGGTTCTATGACTGAGATAATAGTTAATAGGACCAACACGTTTGGGAGAACATGAAAGAAATACCTTTTTGCTTGTTTGTTTGGGGGTATGTTGATTTTAAAGAAACTGCTGTATTTGAGACAAGAACAAAACAATGAGTATTACTCTGTCTTCTTCAAAGACATGGAACAATAAGTTCTCTGTTCAGCTAGGCTGAGTAGTTATTCATCCAATTTCTAGAAGTTTAAAAGATTTAAGTGAGGTGTTTGCCCCTGAAGTATGTTCTCTGAACATATTTCCCGCATACATTCTCTACTTTGTATTGCTTAATAGGGTTTTGGAATTTCTTTTTGAAACATCTTGTAGATGACACCTGTAAAATACAGAAGGCAGTGAATATTTTTCTATTTTTTAACATTTGTATTTTAGTAGTGCAGATTAAAAATGAGAGGCCCAATGAATAAAGGGTCGGGACTAATACCCCTTTTCAGTTAAATACTCAGGCTTTGGATTTTGTCTCATGCCACTTCAATAAACAGTTCTCTGGGATGTATTAATTCTGCTAGGTATCTGCAGTTCCAGAAGGTTGTGTTCATTCCCTGAGTACTTTGTCTGGTAATGATCAGAACCACGGTAGCCTTCAAGGGATCGAAGACCCAGAGCAAAGCACTCAGAAAGAGCAGTGTGAGTGCACAGACTGTGGCCTGGAATGAGACACTTGCTGGAGCTGACAAATTCACCTATGCTGCCAGGGTGCTGGACACAGCCCTTTCCCTGAGGTGGGCAGCTCACAGGCAAGCAAAGAAGCCTTTAAAGACTGGTTTAGGATATTAACATCAGGCAGTTATAGAACTGCAAGGCAGCAGCTGCCTGTGGAACATACCAAAGTGGGGTGCGTGGAGCTTCATTTGAATGCCGTTTTCTCTGATGCATCCGGAACTTATAAGCAAGCATGTGGCTTGTGGTACATTAACTTGAGAAAAGTAACCAGTAATAAGTTTTATGAGAATGGCTTAACTGTGTTCTCTTCCCTTTTTCTCTATTATTTATTTAACTGCTTAACTGCTTAGCTATTTAATTCTTATAAAAGGCATACATGTGCACGTACACACACACACTCCAAATTGGAAAAAACCCCCAAATTTTAAAGTGGTAATTGTTAAAGACAGGAGGATTCACTCTCCTGTAATGAGGTGAGCACAATCCTGATACATGCTATCTTCTTTCTGCAAAACAGAATGAAAACAAATGATTTACAATGCGTCTGAGTACACTGTTTATTAAGATGGGAGTGGTGTGTGTATTACCAGTCTGATTACTTTTTTGTTCAATGCTGTGTGTGTAATCAATTCTGCCTGTTTGTGTGTATGTGTGTGTGTGTATGTGAGAGTGAGAGAGAGAGAGAGAGAGAGAGAGAGAGAGAGAGAGAGAGACTAAAAATAGTGTTCAATAAAATTTGCCACCAGTCAAACAAAAACATTTTAAGATGGTTTTAAAAAAACAGTGCAGGGCTTCCCTGGTGGCGCAGCGGTTGAGAATCTGCCTGCTAATGCAGGGGACGCGGGTTCGAGCCCTGTTCTGGGGGGATCCCGCATGCCGCGGAGCAACTGGGCCCGTGAACCACACAACTACTGAGCCTGCGCGTCTGGAGCCTGTGCTCCGCAGCAAGAGAGGCCGCGATAGTGGGAGGCCCGCGCACCGTGATGAAGAGTGGCCCCCGCTTGCCGCAACTGGAGAAAGCCCTACGCACGGGGATGAAGATCCAACACAGCAAAAATAAATAAATAAATCAAATAGAGCCCAGTAATTCCTGAAAAGTCTAGATAAACAACTTCAATAAACAGTCACAGGTTCTTTAAAAAAAAAAAAAAAAAACAGTGCATAGGGTAGTTTGAGTTAAGCTTTGCTTTTGCCATTCCTCTCCCTTTAGTCTTGAACTGATGAATGCCACACCTAGAATTCCAGTGAAAGGAATTTGAGGAAGAATTCAAAGCAGGCCCATCTAATGTGGGTTGTCAGTTCACTGAGAGCTACTTCTTTGACAGTTTGGATTTTTTCATCTATCATGATACCAACTCATTTTTGTTATGTCTTCAAATACTTTCTTTTAGAGGATATGTATATGTTTGATTGAGGGTCCCTGAAATATTTGCCCCATGCCAATATACCTCAGTTTCTTTGGAAGTAACTATCCTACACCCAATTTGAATAGCTTTTACATAATTGTAAAGCCAGATACAATCCACTCAGTCCCCTTAGAAATCCAAAGCCCAACAATTTTTCTCTAATTCCCTGATACAGTCAGTGGTGGGGACATGATTTAATCTTGCCCACTGGAAGCTTTCTTCTTCCAGGATTGTGAATGCAGAGCAAATGATGCAGGGACACAAAAAGAGTCATATAAATTCATCTCAGTGGCAATGTACAGGTCAGACTATTCTTGCTATGAGGTGTTTTATGTGTTTTCTGCTGCCCTGTCTCTCAGAACTGCCCAGATCTCACCAATTCCCAAGTCTAATCTTCTTAAAATGGTCACATATTTATATAGTGTACAGTTATCGCTGTGTACAGTTCATGTGTAACATGTGTACAGTTACCGTTGCTGCATAGCAAATTACCCAAAAGCTCAGCAGCTTAAGATAGCAACCCTTTATTATCTCCATATCTGTGGGTCAGAACTCAGAGCAAGTGTATTTGTTTCCCAGGGCTGCTATAACAAAATACCTTAAGCTGGGTGGCATAAAACAACAGAAATGTGTTCCCTCACAATTCTGGAGGCTAGGAGTCCAAGATCAAGGTGTTGGTAGGGGCATGCTTTCTCTAAAACCTAAAGAGGAATCCTTCCTTCCTTCTCCCTGGCTTTTGGTGGTTTGCTGGCAATCTTTGGTGCTCTTTGGCTTACAGCTGCGTAACTCCAGCCTCTGCCTTCACCACCACATTGTGTTCTCTGTTTCCTCTGTTTTCACATGACCATCCTTTTATAAGAACACCAGTCACATTGGAGTAGGGGCTCACCCTACTCCAGTGTGACCTCATCTTAACTAATTACATCTGCAATGACCCTATTTCCGAAAGAGGCCACATTCTAAGATACTGGGGATGAGGACTTCTTCAGTGTTTTTACAGAGAAGACAATGCAACCCATAACAGCAAGCAGGTGAGAAAATGTAACAGAGAGCCCAAGACAGAAGCCATAGTTTTTACAAAACTTAGGCTCAGGACTGAAATCCTATCACCTCAGCTACATTCTATTTACTAGATGCATGTCAGTAAATTCAGCCCACACTCACCGGAGGAGATTACAGGACCATGAACACCAGGAGGTGAAGCTCACTGGAGGCTATCTCAGAGCCTGCCTCCACATATTTGATTGTAATGGTTTTCAAGTTTTATAAAAATGGTATTTTAGGGGCTTCCCTGGTGGTGCAGTAGTTGAGAGTCCGCCTGCCGTTGCAGGTAATACGAGTTCGTGCCCCGGTCTGGGAAGATACCACATGCCGCGGAGTTGCTGGGCCTGTGAGCCATGGCCGCTGAGCCTGCGCGTCTGGAGCCTGTGCTCCACAACGGGAGAGGCCACAACAGTGTGAGGCCCGCGTACCGCGAAAAAAAAAAAAAAAGGCATTTTATTGTCTTCATCTTTTGAGACTTGAGTTTCTATTCATTCAATATTGTGTTTCTAAGAGTCATCCATATTTTATGAATTATAATAAACTAATTAGAAATAAATTGCATTTATATTTATTTATAATAAATTGCATTTATAATATTTATTTATAATTAATAATTATTATTTATTTATTCAGTCAGTTCTCTATTGATGGACATTTGAATTGTTTTCAATATTCTGAAAATCTTTGTTCTTAACAACATTTCTAACAGTATAATCACTTATTAACTTGATGTTACTACATATAAAACTACAACGAAACTAGTGAAGTTTTTTTACAGTTCTATTTGTTCATAGAATTGATTCTATCAAGGATCTGCAATCAAAATACCGTGTTCCCAAGTCACAGAAAATAACTATTCTCTCTGTGTGGTTATGGCATCAACTTGATAGATGGTTAAGTTCATTTATTTCTATTTTCAGTTTTCAGAGTTTGCTTTTTTCCTTTTCTTTCATATTATTTTTGGAAGATGTCAACATTTTCTAAATTCCAAAATAGAATTATATAGCAAGGTATACTAAGAGAAGTCTTCATTACTATTCTTCATCTTTATTACCTCTTGTCCTTAGATGTAACCGTTTCAGTTTTGGGTTTTCCTAGTAGGAAATCCCTTTGCAAATATAAGCAACACAAACATATGCACACGGAAAATTGTGTTTCCTCATTTGCTTTCATAAAAGGTAGCATACTATATACACTGTTCTACATCTGGATATTTGCTTTTTTCACTTAATAATACACCCTGAGGTTCATGTCTTATCAGGGAATAAAGAATGACCTCATTACTTTTTACTGTAGTATAGAATATTATTGCATGGATGCACTGTAGTTTATTCAGCCAGTCTCCACTGATGGACATCTGGATTGTTTCCAATATTCTGCTATTACAAATAATGCCACAATCAATAATTTTATGTAAAAGTTTTTTCTCTTTCTTTTTTTGTTCAGGATTGTTGAATGAAGCTGCACAAATACTACCAACTATGAAAGCTAAATATTATCAAATTCTCCTTCACAAGGGTTTTAGCATTTTATATTTTTATTAGAAATGGATGCCAACGACTGTTTTCCCATGGCCAACTCAGATATTGTTAAACTTGGATTTCTGCCGATCTGATGGTGACAAATAGGAACTTAGATACAGTTTAATTTGTATTTTGTTATGAATTAACCACCTTTTCAGATGTTTAAGAATCATTTTTTTCTTCTTTGAACTTTTTTGAAGATTATGTAAGCCGTGTGGCATGGCCAAAAAAAATGCATAATAACATTTTAACATAACTACTAAAAGACAGAAATATTATGTACATATTTACACACACATACACACACATATTTGGAGAGGCAAGTAGGGTTAGATGAGGTCATGAGGGTGGGGTCCTGGTCTGATGAGATTAGTACCCTTATAAGAAAAAGGGTACGTGTGTGTGTGTGTGTGTGTGTGTGTGTGTGTGTGTGTGTGTGTGTGTATTCTGACCTCTAAGGGAGAGGAATGATGTAATGACATCAAGAAAATTAATCAGCCAGATAGTATTTGGAAGGGGAAAGAAAAATTTCAATCCATATTTCACTCTAAATGCTAAAATTAATTCTAAATGGATTAGAGTTATGAAAGTGGGAGAAAAAGAAAACATACAGGTTCCTTAAGAAAAAGATGAACAATTTCTTCTATAATTCAAGATTGAAGAAAATCTTCCTAACTATAATTCAAACCCAGAAGCAAAAAAGGATTAATTACAAAAGCCAGCAATTTATTTTTATTGTCCATGAAAGAGAAAAAAAACATAAACAAAGCAAAAACAAAATAATTAAGGAAAAGTTTTCTGTAACTTGTGCCACAAACAGAACACTAATAACCCATTTTAGAAAGCTCCTAAAAATGAAGAAGAGAGAAATAAATTACCTGATATAAATATGGGGAGAAGATATGGGGGTTCAGTAGTTGTGGCGCATGGGCTTAGTTGTTCTGTGGCATGTGGGATCTTCCCGGACCAGGGCTCAAACCCACGTCCCCTGCATTGGCAGGCAGATTCTTAACCACTGTGCCACCAGGGAAGTCCCCCTATGCATTTTTAAAATAACAAATTACATTAGAGTAAAACCCACATACAGAAAATTGCACAAATCAGGGACTTCCCTGGTGGTGCAGTGGTTAAGAATCTGCCTGCCAATGCAGGGGACGTGGGTTTGAGCCCTGGTCCGGGAAGATCCCACATGCCACAGAACAACTAAGCCCATGCGCCACAACTACTGAGGCCTGTGCACCTAGAGTCCATGCCCCGCAACAAGAGAAGCCACTACAATGAGAAGCCCATACACCACAAGGAAGAGTGGCCCCTGCTTGCCACAACTAGAGAAATCCCGCACACAGCAATGAAGACCCAAAACAGCCAAAAATAAATAAATTTATTAAAAACAAACAAAAAACAGAAAGAAAATTTCACAAATCAAAAGATTGTAGAAGTTTTCTAATTGCTCCAAATCATTGCCAACCATTAGTATTGTCACCCTTTTAAATTT
This sequence comes from Neophocaena asiaeorientalis asiaeorientalis, assembly GCF_003031525.2. NCBI lineage: Eukaryota > Metazoa > Chordata > Mammalia > Artiodactyla > Phocoenidae > Neophocaena > Neophocaena asiaeorientalis. The sequence goes on along the minus strand of NW_020174057.1, from coordinate 6,421,804 downwards.
TCACTATTTCTCTGGAGTTTAATATCTCTTTGTGATTTTAACTTATATTTCCTTGATGCCAAATGAGATGGATCAACCTTTCCCATGTTTACTGTTCTTTTGGAAATTGCTATTGTGTCTTTTGGAAAAGTCTTTGTTTTCCTGATTTGTAGGCATTTTTCTCTTTTAAAAGTTTGCAGATGACATAATATTATATATAGAAAATCCTAAAGATGCTACCAGAAAATTACTAGAGCTCATCAATGAATTTGGTAAAGTTGCAGTATACAAAATGAATACACAGAAATCTCTTGCATTCCTATATACTAACAATGAAAGATCAGAAAGAGAAATTAAAGAAATGATATCATTTACCATTGCACCGAAAAGAATAAAATACCTAGGATAAACCTATGTAAGGAGGCAAAAGACCTGTGCTCAGAAAACTATAAGATACTGATGAAAGAAATCAAAGATGACACAAACAGATGGAGAGATATACTGTGTTCTTAGATTGGAAGAATCGATATTATCAAAGTGACTATACTACCCAAAGCAACCTACAGATTCAGTGCAATCCCTATCAAATTACCAATGGCATTTTTCACAGAATTAGAAGAAAAAATTTTACAGTTTGTATGGAAACACAAACAACCCCAAATAGATAAAGAGAAAGAAAAACAGCTGGAGGAATCAGGCTCCCTTACTTCAGGTTATACTACAAAGCTACAGTAATCAAAACAGTATGGTACTGGCACCAAAACACAAATATAGATCAATGGAACAAGATAGAAAGTCCAGAGATAAACCACACATCTAAAAATAAACTTTGGATATTAGTTTACTGTTGGTCACATGTATTGAAAATGTTTTCTCACACATTCTGTTGTCTGTGTTTTTATTCAGTGGTGTCTCTTGATAAAGTTTCTGATTATAATCAAATCAACTTTATTAATCTTATCATTTATGGTTAGTGCTTCTTGTGTTCTGTGTAAGGAATGTTTGTCTGCCCCAAAGTAGTGCAGGTATTACACCTTCAGGTGAATAAAAATGGAAAGGCTTCACTACCAATTCCTTGTCTTAAAATTTTTTTTTTTTTTTTTTTTGCGGTACGCAGGCCTCTAGCTGTTGTGGCCTCTCCCGTTGCGGAGCACAGGCTCCAGACGCGCAGGCTCAGCGGCCATGGCTCACGGGCCCAGCTGTGCCGCGGCATGTGGGATCTTCCCGGACCGGGACACGAACCCGTGTCCCCTGCATCGGCAGGTGAACTCTCAACCACTGCGCCACCAGGGAAGCCCCCAAATTTTTTTTTAAAGAATATAAATTCAGAAAGAAGAGACAAAAGCCCAGAATGACAACCAGAAATGAAAGAATGATGACCAAATAAAACAGCCAATACGTAACTAAGCTTAACATACAATGCTAATGCTAATATAAAACGTGAATAATCTCTAGTATATAGGGTAAAAAGGAAAACTAAAATAATTAAAAACAATATTATATAAATATACAGGGAGTTGATCAGCTTTAAAATATTCTAAGATCTTTATATTGTGTGGCATAGGGATTAAAATAGTATTTAACTTTTTATTATGTTGAACTAAACATCCATGGTTAAAAAACAAAAGGCTGAGCAATAAAATGTAAGTCTCCACAATTTTTGAAGTCCTAAAATTAAACAAAGTATATGTTCTGACCACAGTGGAAGATTTAAAAATCAGGCAATATACTTTTAAAGAACCCATTGAGCAAAGAGGGAATCAGTGGAATACTTTGAGCTGAATTAAATGAAAATATGACATCGGAACATGAGAGATACAGCTGAGAGGAACTTATAGACCTAAATGCAGTTATAAAAGAAAAAGAAAGGCCCAAAATAAATTATCTAAGCATCCAGCCCAAGAAATGAGGAAAAGAACAAAAACATAACTACCTTCCCCACAAAAAACAGAAGAAAGAAAATAATGATAAAGGAATAAATTGATGAAATAAAAAGCAATTGTACATTAGAGAGTACAAAAAAGCAAATATTCGTTTCTTTGAAAAGATTAACAAGTTTCTAAAATCCAAGCAAGACTCAAGAAGAAGAAAGAGTAGGCAAAAATAACCATTTTCAGTTATAAAATAGGAACACTAGTAGAGATTCTATAGGTATATAAAATATCTTTTTATATTTTAAAATGTTTTAATATGCACACTGTAGGACAACATATATTCTATACTGAAAGCCATTTTGGAATTAAATCTATTTAAGAAAATGCTTCAATGAGGAGAAAGTAAGAAAATAAAGATTTCCTTGAAAAGATTCTCTATTTAATAAAGAACAGCTTTACTTACCCAGCAATAAAGGAAAAGGAGTTACTCTACTTATTGAATTTTCAGAGATGTAAAATGTCTGCCTTAAGTGCCAAAATTAATATTTTATTTCTATTTTTATTTGAAATATTTAAAAATGTATTATTCCATTTCCTGTCCTCTTTGTTTCCCAAAAGTTAATATGAAAAATTTGAAATCTACAGCAATGTTGAAAGAATTTTGTATGAATTCAGTACCCATCCATATACACACCACATAGATTCTATTATTAATGTTTTATGATAGGAACTATAGCATGTGTTGATCCATCTATTCCTCCTTCACCCAAGCCACTAAGGCATCTTCTATCTGGTTCACTTCAAAGTAAATTGCAGACATCAGTATACTTTCTATCAAATACTTTAGCTTTTATAACATTATCTACTGTACAGTTTATTTTTCTTTCATGGTAAAATTTATGTACAATAAAATGCACAAATCTCAAGTGTACATTTGCTGAGTTTTGACTAATGTATGTACCTATGTAACTCAAATGCCTATTAAGTTCTAGAATACTACCATTTCCCTGAAAGTTTCCTCATGTCCTTTCCTTTTCATTTTCTACCTTCACCCACCCAAAGGCAAATTTTCTAATTGTTCTCCACCATATATGAGTTACATTTATCATTAAGCATGTTACACTACATTACATTATTTACATTTTTAAGGTTGCTTTGGAAATTTTAGGCCTTCTATATTTGTATCATACAATCAGTTCATCAATTTCTACAGAAAAATCTGCTGGGGACTTCACCAAATAATGGTCAAGAAACACATGAAAAAGTGCTCTACATTATTCATTGAGGAAAAATAAATTAAAACTACAACATGACCCAAGAGGTCCACTCACAAAAAAGTGAAATGAAAACATATGTTCACAAAAAGATGTGTCCAAAGTTTGCATTGACTTTATTCACGATAGCCAGTAATCTAGAAATAGCTAGTGCATCCATTAATAGGATCATGGATAAACAATTGGTAGGTATTCATTTGATGAAATACTTCTCCACAATAAAAAGGAACAAATTATGGATACACACATCAACATATATGAATCTCAAAACATTATGTAAATCACAGAAGCCTTACACCAAGAATACATACCATATGGTTCTATTTCTATGCAAAACTTTATATGGTGTCATTAAATTTTTTTCTAATCTTTATGACTTTATCGCCATATTGCAGTTATTAGGACTTCTCGTATGATGTCAAATATAAGTGATGATGGCAGGCATTTTTGCATTACTACCAAATTTAAGAAGAAAACATTCAATCTTTTACCATTCAGTATGAGGTTAGCAGTAAGGTTTTTTCTTCCTAAAAAAAAAATGAGTTTGAGGAATCTCTCTTCCTTGCCTGGAGAGTTTTTATCATGGATGTATGTTCAATTTTGTCATTTTTTTTGCATTATTGAGATAATTATGTCTTTTTTCTCCTCTTAATATATTAACATGGTAAATTAAATTAGTGAATGTTAAAACATTATCTTCCTGGAATAAACTGTGGTCATGATGTATCCTTTCGTATGTTGCTACATTCAATTGCTACTATTTTGCTAATTGTTTTTGTATCTATTCATGAGGGGGTGTTGGTTAAAGAAAGAACTTGCTTTTTTATAATGTCTTTGTTGAGAAGTATAAACTTTTCTATTATTTGATAGTATTTTGTGTAAAATTGGTAATATTTCTTTCTTAAATGTTTGACAGAATTCAACACCTAAAGCACCTAAGACTGGAATTTTCTTTGTAGGAGAATTTCTGATAAAAATTCAATCTCTTTAATAGTTACAGGGATAATCAGATTTTCTGCTTCATGTTTATCAGCTGTATTTTTCAGGTAATTTGCTTGTTTCATCTAAGTTGTCAAATTTGTTGGCATAAAGGTGTTTATACTATTATTTTTCTTCTAATTTCTGTAGAATCTGCAGTGATAGTCCTTGTTTCATTCTTTATATGGGAATGCATTTTCCGTCTTTTTATTTGGATTTGTCAATTTTGTAGATCTTCTCAAATAATCTAATTTTGGATTTGTGTTTTTTTCTTTCTATTGTTAGTTATAAATTTCACTAATCATTGTTTTAGCTGCATCCCTCGATTTTTGATAGGTTGCATTTTTGTTGTTATCCTTACGTTCAAAATATTTTATAATTTTCTTTGATTACTTCTATGACCAATAGATTATTTGGAAGTATTTTAATTTTATCTATTTATTTATTTATTTTGTGGCACTGCATCTACTTTCTCACTGCTTCTGTGGATCAGGAGTCTGAGCGTAGCTTAACTGGATCCATTTCTTACTGTCTCATGAAGCTGCATTCTTGGTGTTGACTAGGGTTGATTTCTCACCAGAAGTTCAGGGACCTCTTCCAAACTCCAATGGCTATTTGGAATAATCAATTCTTTGTGGGTATCAGACAGGGAGCTTCTGTTTTTTGCCCAATGACTAGAGGCCGCCTGCAGTTCTCAGAGGTCATCCACGGTTCCTTGCCATGTGGGTCTCCCCATCATGGCAGCATACTCATTAAGCTACCTACGGGCATCTCTCTGGTCTCTCTACTGAGTCTATTAGTAAGATGGAGGGGTTTTTTAAAAATATATTTATTTTTTATTTTAGGACATTTCTTTTGCAAATCAAGATATTTTTATACAGACATTTCATTTACATTGAGGAAATGAGAACTAATTTAAATGAAGTTCACATATTTTCTTTAACATAATAGGATGTGTTATTCTTGTTTTTTTCTTAAATTAAACTTTAGCAAAAATAAAACATAATATTATCAAATAGCAATGAAATAAGAGGTTTTAGAAGAAACATTTATGAAATATTTGTTCATGACAAATGACATAATTGTTGGATTTTCCTTTTTTTAAAAATGTAAACTTCTAGGAAGGAGCCATGAATATCTATGATGATTTTACTTTACAACTTATATGTACATAAAGATTGGATGAATAGATCTTTAGGAATAGAGATCACTACATTACTTTTATCACTGTCAACTTCACTCACATGAAGAGTGAAAGCCATCCTTCCTTCTTTCTCTTTGTTCCCTCATCCACTCAATCTCCTATGCCATTATTAGCTCCTTGGCCAGGTCCCAGCCCTACTGCCCATTAGAATCATGTGAAGAGGTTTTAAAAATCTCTGATACCAGGGTCCAACCGCCAAAGTAGAATTTTTTTTAAATTTCAAAATATTTGAGGTAATTCTCGATTTTAATATTAATTTTGCATTTAATTCCATTGTGGTGAAAAAACATACTCTCTATAAATTAAATGATTTTGTATCTATTGAGACTCGTTTTAATGATTCAACATATTTCTATCTCAATGAATGAACTATGTGTGTTTGAAAAGAAGGTATATTCTGCAATTCTAGGGTATGTACAGTGTTCTATAAATAACAATTAGGTCAAGCTGGTTAATGGCCTCATTCAGATTCCTCTATGTGTTTACTGAGTTTTGTTATTTTATCAATTGCTGAGAGAGGGTTGCTAAAATCTCCAGCAGTGCTGAATTATTTATTTTGCATTTTCTTTTTGTTCACTTTATAATCTGTACATTTTGAAGCTCTATTTATAGGTACTTACACATTTATAATGGTTATCTCCTTGATGAACTGACCATTTTATTATTATGAGGAGGCCTCTTTTTTTTTTTCCCCCTCAGATAATACTCTTTATCTTGAAGCTTATATTGTCTGGTATCATTTCAGCCAACACAGCCATCTTATGCTTACTGTTTTCAGGGTATATCTTTTTCCAATTATTAAATTTCATTTTATCTGTCTTTATATTTAAAGTGCATCTCTTATTGACAGCAGTTACTTGGCTCTTTCTATTTTGATCTATTCCAATAATTTCTGCTTTTTAATTGATGTGTTTATTCCATAATCATTTAATGCAATTATTGATATGATTTGATTTAGGTCTATATATTTTAAGTCCATCTGTACTTTTGCCTCCTTCTTTGTTATTTGTAATATTTTTAAACTACATTTTAATATATCTATTGTCTTGTTTAGCTGTAACTTTTCATGTTATTTTTTTTAGTGGTTGCTTTAAGGATTGCAATATACAAAGGTTTTTCAATCTACTGAAAGTTGATATTGTAACACTTCAGGAAGAAGTGCAGTTTTGAGAATTCATCTTCTCCCATCCTTGTTTATGTTATAGTTGCCCTGCATGCATTATGAACACAAAATAATTTTATGTTTTAGATTTAAATAGTTCTATATATTTTAAAGAAGTTAAAAGAAAAATGTTCTTTTACATTTTGCAGACATTTAACACTTCTGCTGTTAATTACTTCTTACTGATGATCCAAATTTCCATCCGGGATCATTTTATTTTAGCTTGAAATCTTTATTTTCTATAGTATAAGTCTGCTGGTGACAAATTTTCTTTGCTTTCTTTCATATGAAAATGTCTTTACTATCATTCTTGAAGAATATTATTACTTGATAAATAATTTTGGATTGACTTTTCCACCCCATTTATTACTTTAAAGATATTTATTTCACTTTCTTCTGGCCTCTACAGTTTTTCATAAGAAGTCAGAAAATTTTCATAGTTGCTTCTCTGCATGTAGAGTGTTATTTACCTCTGGTTATTTTCAAGATATTCTGTTTATCTTTAGTTATCAGCAAGTTGATAATCTCATGCTTGGTCATGATTTTCTTTGTATTTTTCCTGCTCGTGATTTATTGAATTTCTTAATCTGTAAATTGATGTCTTTCTCTAAATTTGAAAACCTTTACTTATTTTACCTTCAAATATTTGTTTTGTCACATTCTTTTATTTCTACTGCAACTCCAATTACACATATGTTAGATCGTCTGTTATTGTTCCACAAGCCACTGAGTTTCTCTAATTTTCTTTTTTTTTTTAATGTTTCTTATTGTATTCTTCAGGTGAACATTTTCTACGGATCTATCTTCATAGTTACTAACTCTTTTCTCTGTCATCTTTATTCCGCTATTAACTCCCTCCAGTTAATATTTTATTTCAGATGTTGTTTTTCAGTTCTAGAATTTGCACTTTTAATGTGATTTCTATTTCTCCTCAGAGATTTCTTCATTTCAAGCATATTTTCCTTTACCTCACTGAACATAGTTATAAGAGCTGCTTAATATACCTTGCCTTATAATTCTAAAACCTGAGTCATCTCAGGGTTGGTCTTGATTGTCCTTCCTTTAGAAAACAGATCACATTTTCCTGGATCATCTGATGTCAAATAATTTTGGATTGGAACAAACACAGTGTGACTGTCATATTACAGGGACTTTGGATTTTGTTATTTATTTTTCCACAGAGTGTTAAGGTTTTTGTCTTAGTGGGCAATTAACTTGTTAGGTCTCAATCTACAAACTGTATTTTGTAGATAACTCAAATTTCAATTCATAAAAAAAATCTTTACTTTACAAATCTTTACTGCTTTGAAGCTGTTTTGTGCATGCATAGCTCATAGGTCAGTCAGATAATTAAGTAAATTTAGAAACAAAATTTGAAACTCTGCCTGTCCAGAGCTCTCCTTTCTGGGATTTTCTCCTTATTTTCCAAGATTTTTTTTTTGCCTCAAACTCTATGGTCTGAAACTTCAGGCCAGAAAGACTGCAGGTTTATCATTGGCATTTAAAAGCTAAATACCATAACAATAGGCAACTCACTTCCTGTGATCCATTCTTCCAAGTTTCAAATTCCCTCTAGAATTCGCCTGTTTGCTAACCCTCTTCAATGCTTCCAGGCTATTTTAAAAAAATATTTCTTGTCTAGAGTTTGAAGAGTTACCTTCAGGAGGGTCAAGTATTATGGGAACTTATTCAGCCATCTCAGGATATCACCTCATGTACTCTTCAACAGGATATATTTAGCACAATTTTTTGACAATTTTCTGATACCATATTATACAATTCAACCCAAGGTCAGTATTCTCATGAACTGAGAATGTCTACAATAATTGGGTCATTAGTTGCTTTTTTTTGTTTTTTTTTAGTTTGGGATTCATTTTTATAGTTTTTCTCTTTTTTACTACCCTGACAACAGGAGCTGTCACTTAGCACCCTTTGAATTCTCCACAGCCTGTATAACATGAAAATCAATACGATTTAACCTGAGTTTGAAAATAGAGTACAGAACATTATGATCAAAGTACTAAAATGATCCCCTTTGAATGCAATATGTGGAATTAAATAAAAGAATTTTGTGACATCTAAGATACTTAATTTTTTCTCTTACAAATTCTAAGTATATTCTGGACTTTTGTGTTATCAGATAAAAGAACTCTGGATAAGTCAAGGATCTTTTAAATTAACAAAGTTTGACTTTATTGACAAGTATATGTTTTTCTTCTAGGTTCTACGTCAACCTTCTCTCCCAGAGAGAAGCTTTTTCAATGATTAAGGCCTATTTACTGAATCTAACAACTGCATTAATCTGTTAGTTTTTTTTTTTTTCCAGAAAGAAAGACAAAAGAAATTACAAAAAGAAAGATAGGAAGGAAATACTTGTCACGCACTTCCTTAATTTATTTTTATTGAAATGTGTTCTTAAATAAATTTTGTTCAAAATCTAAGTTGATAAGAGTTTATTGAACTTCATAGTGACACATAAAAATTAGCAAACAAAAACAAAAACTCTTTGCTACTAGCAGTACTGTTGTCAAAATTGTTCTATAATATCAGCAAGTTTTTAGGGGAAAACTTATTCCCAGTAGTGGGCTAGTATTTTCCACAGGAAACAGTGGTTCAGGACTCATACTAATTTTGTCCATGGGAATTTAAAACAAGACACATTTTCGTGGTTTAGGTTGCACATAGTCATTTTGGGAGCCAAAGACACTATTTTAATATTCCCCAAAGAGCTGTGATTTGAAAGTATCTTTTTCTCAGGGCAGATACAGCTGTGAAAAAAGTATTACTTTTTTTAAAGAAATGAAAATTCTAATGAACACCAGTACACTGAATTCCTTTAGAATTGTTCTAAAGAGAAACATTATATTCTAATTAATCTTTCATATAAATTCTTTTACTGTTGCTCTTTAGTTCAGCCTAGCATTTTGTAATTTTGGAATAATAAATACCCATGATAAATGAGAGTCGTTATATGTTATTTTCTTAAGAAGTTGAATTGTCTTTGAATAGTACACTTTTAAAATGTAGGTTTCTAAAACAGTTACAAGCTTTTATCTTTTTGGAATCCTGTCCATAATTTTCTTGATAATTGTAATAAAAATATCATTAATATTTCACCTTAATGATATAGTGCTCTGGAACAAAATTACAATAGAACAAAATTCCATGTGAAGAGCTGAACTGCACCCCACAATCATACTAAATGAATTCACTGTGATTAGTTTTATGAGCCTCAGACATGAAATTAGAGTTTGGGTCATTCTAGAAAAGGAAAGCATTTTTTCCTTTAAAAAAAATTTTTTTTGGCCTCACCACATGGCTAGCAGGATTGTAGTTCCCCAACCAGGGATCGAACACAGCCCCATGGAAGTGAAAGCACGGGCTCCTAATCACTCAACAGCTAGGGAATTCCCTCCTTTCTACTACTGCTATTACTCTAGGTTTATTTGGAAAATTTTAGATTGTTATCACATTGAGAGTGTTAACATGTTTTCTCATTCTTTCACTGGGAAGGTGTTAGAATAAAAAGCTTTGGGGTTAATCTTGTAAATAATTTCTTAGAGTCTTGTGACACTTGCTATTCTAATGAAACTACAAAATCCAGATAGATCGTATCTCAATTCTATTTCCCATATTATGCTTTACTTCTCTTGATCCCTTCTATTGTAGTGCATATCAGGAGAATAAAATCAGTCAGAAAAAAAGGATCTACTCCACTGAGAAGTTAAGACGCAATTAGCCATGAATAAATATTCATGGAAACCTAAATCATGGGCCAGCACATCTGGAATGTTTTGCCTGTATCCAAGGCAATGATTTGACTCAGTGGAGACCAACAACTACCACCCACTATCCTTACCCAACAGACAGGGAATTTTCTGGATAATTCCAGAAGCTGAGGAGAAGGTAAGATGTTCGTGAAGCAGCAGAAGAGACAGAAGTACAGATACAGAAATTGAAAGAAGACTGGTTGACTTCTTGATAAAACCCAGCCTTGCATAAGCCTCTGGCACTTGTCTACATTTTCACACCTACCTGCTGGCTCTGGCAGAAGAGAGTATTTATTTATTTATTCGTTTATTTATTTATTCTTTTTATGCCAAATTGGTTTTTTACCCCCTTGGGTCTGAGTTTATTTACAGGGTTGTCTAAAATATAGACAGAGTTTCCACAACCTCTCCAATGACTTAAAAACATTGATCGAGTGCCTAGTGTAGTCAAGCATAGTGCTGGCTGTGAAGAGGAAGGAGTCAAATATATGTATATATATGACAGACACTATTCTAAGTGCCTCCAAAAAATACCTTCCTGTGGCACAGTGTGACTGTCAGCATCCCCTTTTAATAGATGAGAAAACCAAGCCACAACATACCCAAAACATGGCAGTAACTGCTCAGTTATAGCCCACATATGCTCTCTCTCTCTCTAAAGTAGGTGTGCTAAACCACTACCTCCCTTGCAGCATTATCTCTGCTGTTAAGGATCTCAAATAGGAGAGACATTCAAGATGGCAGAGGAGTAAGATGTGGAGATCACCTTCCTCCCCACAAATACATCAAAAATACATCTACATGTGGAACAACTCCTACAGAACACCTATTGAATGCTGGCAGAAGACCTCACACTTCCCCAAAGGCAAGAAAATCACCACAAACCTGGGCAGGGCAAAAGAAAAAAGAAAAAACAGAGACAAAAGAATAGGGACGGGACCTGCACCTCCACCTGTGAAGGAGGAAAAGTTTCCACACTCTAGGAAGCCCCTTCACTAGTGGAGATGGGGGGTTGCGGGGGTGGGGAAGCTTTGGAGCCACAGAGGAGAGCGCAGCAACAGGGGTGCAGAGGGCAAAACAGAGAGATTCCCGCACAGAGGATCGGTGCCGACCAGCACTCACCAATCTGAAAGGCTTGTCTGCTCACCTGCAAGATAAGAGTGGGTGGGGGCTGGGAGCTGAGGCTTGGGCTTTGGATGTCAGATCTCTGGGAGAGGACTGGGGTTGGCTGTGTGAACACAACCTGAAGGGGGCTAGTACGCCACAGCTAGCCAGAAGGGAGTCCAGGAAAAAGTTGGAACCTGCTGGAGAAGCAAGAGACCACTGTTTCAGGATGCAGGAGGAGAGGGACTTCCTGCTTCATGTGCCCACAGATGGCAGAGCACTGCCTAAGTGAGCTCCAGAGACCAGTGCAAGCCATGGCTTTCATCTCGGACCCCAGAGGCGGGCACGGACTTCTATTGCTGCCGCTGCTGTCACCAAGGGTTCTGTGTGCAAGTGCAGGTCACTACCCCACCCTCCCAGAAGCCTGTGCAGCATGCCACTGCCAGGGTACCCTGATCCAGGGACAACTTCCCTGAGAGAACACACGGCATGCCTCAGGCTGTTGCAACATCACACTGGCCTTTGCCTCTGTAGGCTCGCCCTGCATTCCAATTATGACTACCACATCCCTCCCTCTCCCTGGCCTGAGTGAGCAAGAGGGCCCTAATCAGCTGCTGCTTTAACATCAGACACCTGAGGGTGGTGGCCTACATGCACAGGTGGGGCCAAAACCAAAGCTGAATGCCAGGAGCTGTGTGAAAAAGGAAAAGGAAATTTCTCCGTGCAGCCTCAAGAACAGTGGATTAAATCCACACAATCAACTTGATGAACCTTGCATCTGTGGAATACCTGAATAGACAAAAAATGTTCACAAAATTGAGGCGGTGGACTTTGGGAGCAAATGCTGACTTGGGGTTTGAATTCGGCTTCTGATTTGTTTTTGGTTATATCCTTATCTGAGTTTAGTTTTTAGTGCTTGTTATCATTGGTGGATTTGTTTATTGGTTTTGTTGTGCTCTTCCTTTTTTTTTTCTTTTTGCTCTTTTTGTGACTGTATGTTTGTGTGATTCTGTCTGTTGAGGTTTGCTTTTACCATTTGTCTTAGGGTTCTGTGGGTTCGTTTTGTTTGTTTGTTTTTGTTTTCTTGGTTTTTTTGTTTTTATTTTCTGAGTGTGTGTGTGTGTGTGTGTGTGTGGGTATGTTTCCTTGTGTGATTTTTATCTGTTTAGTTTGCTTTTACCATTTGTTTTGGGGTTCTGTCAGTTTTTGTTTTTTCCTTCCTTTTCTTCTGAGCCACATGGCTGGCAGGGTTTTCATGCTCTGGCCGGGTGTCAGGCCAGAGCCTCTGAGGTGGCGGAGCCGAGTCCAAGACTTTGGACCACCAGAGACCTCCCAGTCCCACGTAATATTAATCGGCAAGAGCTCTCCCAGAGATCTCCGTCTCAACACTAAGACCCAACTCCACCCAACGGCCTGCAAGCTCCAGTGCTGGATGCCCCATGACAAACAACTAGCAAGACAGGAACACAACCCCACCCATTAGCAGAGAGGCTGACTAAAGTCATACTAAGTTCACAAAAACCCCAAAACACACCACTGGACACGGTCCTGCCCACCAGAGGACAAGATCTAGCCCCACCCACCACAACACAGGCACCAGTCTCCCCCACCAGGAAGCCTAAACAAGCCACTGAACCAACCCCACCCACTGGGGGAAGACACCAAAAATAACAGGAACTACGAACCGGCAGCCTGTGAAAAAGTGACCCTAAACACAGTAAGGTAAACAAAATGAGAAGACAGAGAAATATGCAGCAGATGAAGGAGCAAGGTAAAAAAAAGTACCAGACGAAACAAATGAAGAGGAAATAGGCAGTCTACCTGATAAAGAATTTAGTAAAGATGATCCAAAATCTCAGAAGTAGGATGGAGAAAATACAAGAAACGTTTAACAAGGACCTAAAGAGTAAACAAACAATGATGAACAACACAATAAATGAAATTAAAAATTCTCTAGAAGGAATCAATAGCAGAATAACTGAGGCAGAAAAACAGATAAATGACCTGGAAGATAGAATAGTGGAAATAACTCCCACAGAGCAGAATAATGAAAAAAGAATGAAAAGAATTGAGGACAGTCTCAGAGACCACTGGGACAACATTAAACACACCAACACTCAAAATATAGGGGTCCCAGAAGAAGAAGAAAAAAAGAAAGGGTCTGAGAAAATATTTGAAGGGATTATAGTCGAAAACTTCCCTAACATGGGAAAGGAAATAGTCAATCAAGTCCAGGAAGCGCAGAGTCCCATACAGGATAAATCCAAGGAGAAACATATTAAACTATCAAAAATTAAAAACAAAGGAAAAATATTAAAAGCAGCAAGGGAAAAGCAGCAAATAACATACAAGGGAATCCCCATAAGGTTAACAGCTGATCCTTCAGTAGAGACCCTGCAAGCCAGAAGGGACTGTCAAGACATATTTAAAGGGATCAAAGGGAAAAACCTACAACCAAGATTACTCTACCAAGCAAGGATCTCATTCAGATTCAATGGAAAATTAAACCTTTACAGACAAGCAAAAGTTAAGAGAATTCAGCACCACCAAACCAGCTTTACAACAAATGCTAAAGGAACTTCTCTAGGCAGGAAACACAAGAGAAAGAAAAGACTCACAAAAAAAAACCCCAAAACAATTATGAAAATGGTAACAGGAACATATATATTGATAACTGCCTTAAGTGTAAATGGATTAAATGCTCCAACCAAAAGACACAGGCTATCTGAATAGATACAAAAACAAGACCCGTATATATGCTGTCTACAAGAGACCCACTTCAGACCTAGAGGCACATACAGACTGAAAGTGAGGGGATGGAAAAAGATATTCCATTCAAATGGAAATCAAAAGAAAGCTGGAGTAGCAATACTCATATCAGACAAAATACACTTGAAAATAAAGACTATTACAAGAGACAAAGAAGGACACCACATAATGATCAAGGGATCAATCCAAGAAGAAGATAAAACACTTGTAAATATTTATGCACCCAACACAGGAGCACCTCAATACATAAGACAAATGCTAACAGCCATAAAAGAGGAAATCAACAGTAACATAATAATAGTAGGGGATTTTCACACCCCACTTTCACCAATGGGCAGATCATCCAAAATGAAAATAACTAAGGAAACACAAGATTTAAAAGACACATTAGGGCTTCCCTGCTGGCACAGTGGTTAAGGATCCTCCTGCCAATGCAGGGGACATGGGTTCGAGCCCTGCTCTGGGAAGATCCCACATGCTGCTGAGCAACTAAGCCTGTGCACCACAACTACTGAGCCTGCGCTCTAGAGCCCGCGTGCCACAACTACTGAGCCCGAGTGCCACGACTACCAAAGCCTGTGTGCCTAGAGCCTGTGCTCTGCAACAAGAGAAGCAACCCAATGAGAAGCCCACACACCGCAATGAAGAGTAGCCCCTGCTCGCTGCAATTATTTAAAAGGCCACACACAGCAACAAAGAACCAACACAGCCAAAAATTAAAAATCAATAAATGAAAAAAAAAAAAAGACACATTAAACCAGATGGACTTAATTGATATTTATAGGACATTCCATCCAAAAACAACAGAATACACTTTCTTCTCAAGTGCTCATGGAACATTCTCCAGGATAGACCATATCTTGGGTCAAAATCAAGCCTTCGTAAATTAAGAAAACTGAAATTGTTTCAAGTGTCTTTTCCAACCACAACACTATGAGACTAGATATCAATTACAGGGAAAAAAATCTGTAAAAACTACAAACACATGGAAGCTAAAAAATACGCTACTAAATAGCCAAGAGGTCACTAAAGAAATCAAAAAGGAAATCAAAAGAACCTAGAAACCAATGACAATGAAACCACGATGACCCAAAACCTATGGGATGCAGTAAAAGCAGTTCTAAGAGGGGAGTTTATAGCAATACAATCCTACCTCAAGAAAAAAGAAAAATCTCAAATATACAACTTAACCTTACACCTAAGGCAACTAGAGAAAGAAGAACAAGAAAAACCTGAAGTTAGTAGAAGGAAGGAATCATAAAGATCAGATGAGAAATAAATGAAAAAGAAATGAAGGAAACAATAGCAAAGATCAATAAAACTAAAAGCTGGTTCTTTGAGAAGATAAACAAAATTGATAAACTATTAGCCACACTCATCAAGAAAAAAAGGGGGGAAGACTAAAATCAACAGAATTAGAAATGAAGACGGAGAAGGAACAACTGACACTACAGAAACACAAATGATCATGAGAGATTACTACAAGCAACTATATGACAATAAAATGGACAACCTGGAAGAAGTGGACAAATTCTTAGAAAAGCACAACCTTCTGAGACTGAACCAGGAAGAAACAGAAATTATGAACAACCCAATCACAAGCACTGAAATTGAAACTGTGATTTAAAATCTTCCAACAAACAAAAGCCCAGGACCAGATGGATTCACAGGTGAATTCTATCAAACATTTAGAGAAGAGCTAACACCTATCCTTCTCAAATGCTTCCAAAATACAGCAGAGAGAGGAACACTCCCAAAATCATTCTACAAGGCCACCAAAACCCTGATACCAAAACCAGAAAAAGATGTCATAAAAAAAAGAAAACTACAGGCTAATATCACTGATGAACACAGATGCAAAATTCCCCAACAAAATACTAGCAAACAGAATCCAACAGCACATTAAAAGGATCATACACCATGATCAAGTGGGGTTTATCCCTGGAATGCAAGGATTCTTCAATATATGCAAATCAATCAATGTGATACACCATATTAACAAACTGAAGGATAAAAACCATACGAAAATCTCAATAGATGCAGAAAAAGCTTTCAACAAAATTCAACACCATTTATGATAAAACCTCTACAGAAAGTGGGCATAGAGGGAACCTACCTCAACATAATAAAGACCATATATGACAAACCCACAGTCAAAATCATCCTCAATGGTGAAAAAACTGAAACCATTTCCTCTAAGATCAGGAACAAGAGAATGTTGCCCACTCTCACCACTATTATTCAACACAGTTTTGGGAGTTATAGCCACAGAAGTCAGAGAAGAAAAATAAAAGGAATCCAAATTGGAAAATTAGAAGTGAAACTGTCACTTTTTGCAGATGACATGCTACTATACATAGAGTATCCTAAAGATGCTACCAGAAAACTACTAGAGCTAATCAATGAATTTGGTAAAGTAGCAGGATACAAAATCGATGCACAGAAGTCTCTATCATTCCTATACACTAATGATGAAAAATCTGAAAGAGAAATAAAGGAAACACTCCCATTTACCATTGCAACAAAAAGAATAAAATATCTAGGAATAAACCTACCTAAGGAGACAAAAAACCTGTATGCAGAAAATTATAAGACACTGATGAAAGAAATTAAAGATGGTACAAACAGATGGAGAGATATACCATGTTCTTGGGGTGGAAGAATCAACATTGTGAAAATGACTATTCTACCCAAAGCAATCTAGGGATTCAATGCAATCCCTATCAAACTACCAATGGCATTTTTCACAGAACAAGAACAAAATTTTTACAATTTGCATGGAAACACAAAAGACCCTGAAAAACCAAAGCAATCTTGAGAAGGAAAGACAGAGCTGGAGGAATCAGGCTCCCTGACTTCAGACTATACTCCAAGGCTACAGTAATCAAGACAGTATGGGACTAGCACAAAAACAGAACTAGAGATCAATGGCACAGGATAGAAAGCCCAGAGATAAATCCACACACATATGGTCACCTAATCTTTGAGAAGGAGGCAAGCATATACAATGGAGAAAAACTGCCTCTTCAATAAGTGGTGCTGGGAAAACTGGACAGCTACATGTAAAAGAATGAAATTAGAATATGTCCTAACACCATACACAAAAATAAACTCAAAATAGATTAAAGACCTAAATGTAAGGCCAGATGCTATAAAGCTCTTAGAGGAAAACATAGGAAGAACACTCTATGACATAAATCACAGAAAGAGCCTTTTTGACCTACCTCCTAGAGAAATGGAAATAAAAACAAAAATATAGAAATGGGACCTAGTGATACTTAAAAGCGTTTGCACAGCAAAAGAAACAATAAACAAGATAAAAAGACAACCCTCAGAATGGGAGGAAATATTTGCAAATGAAGCAACTGACAAAGAATTAATCTCCAAAATATGCAAGCAGCTCATGCAGCTCAATATCAACAAAAACAAACAACTCAATAAAAAAATGGGCAGAAGAGGTCAACAGACATTCCTCCAAAAAAGATATACAGATTGCCATCAAACACATAAAAGGATGCTCAACATCACTAATCATTAGAGAAATGCAAATCAATACCACAATGAGGTATCACCTCACACCTGTCAGAATGGCCATCATCAAAAAATCTACAAACAATAAATGCTGGAGAGGGTGTGGACAAAAGGCAACCCTCTTGCACTGTTGGTAGGAATGTAAATTGATACAGCTACTATGGAGAACAGTATGGAGGTTCCTTAAAAAACGAAAAATAGAAATACCATATGACCCGGCAATCCCACTACTGGGCATATACCCTGAGAAAACCATAATACAAAAGAGACATGTACCACAATGTTCATTGCAGCACTATCTACAATAGACAGGACATGGAAGCAATGTAAGTGTCCATCAACAGATGAATGGATAAAGAAGATGTGGCACATATATACAATGGCATATTACTCAGCCATAAAAAGAAACGGAATTGAGTTATTTGTAGTGAGGTGGATGGACCCAGAGTCTGTCATACAGAGTGAAATGTCAGAAAGAGAAAAACAAATACCGTATGCTAACACATATATATGGAATCTAAAAAAAAAAAAAAATGTGGTTGTGAAGAATCTACGGGCAGGACAGGAATAAAGACGCAGATGTAGAGACTTGAGGACATGGTGGGTGGGGGAAGGGTAACCTGGGATGAAGTGAGAGAGTAGCATTGACATATATACACTACCAAATGTAGAATAGATAGCTAGTGGGAAGCAGCTGCATAGCACCGGGAGATCAGCTAGGTGCTTTGTGACCACTTAGAGGGGTGGGATAGCGAGGGTGGGAGGGAGGCGCAAGAGGGAGGGGATATGGATCTATTTATACATATAGCTGATTCACTTTGTTATACAACAGAAGTTAACACAACATTGTAAAGCAATTATACTCCAATAAATATGTAAAAAAAAAGAGGATCTCACATATCTGAACCAAGTGGGAAAATGTGCTTTGATGTGAGCCATGAATACTGAATAATTGTCTCTGTGTTAGAGCTTCTGTCCCTGTTATCCCACAGACCTGCACTTCACTTACCCTATCTGTATTCCTCACTGGACTCTCAGCTCATTGAGTGCAGAGATTATATCTTATGCACTATTGCCTCTAGTGCCTGCACGAGGAGTAAGTTTCCAATGTTGATCTGGAGTTAGGGAGACCTGGCATCCAACCGTTTTTCCTAGCTGTGTGCCTTTGGACATGCTATAGAATTTCGTGTTTTACTTTATCTTTCTAAACTGAAAGTGATGCAAAGCTATCTTATTGGTTTGTAGTGAACAGTAAACAAGATGAGATATATAGAATGCATGTCATATACACAATGTTAATAAAAAGACAGTTACTGTTGCCTTATAAGGATAAATTTATTCAACAAATACTTATTTACTCATTTTTGTGTGTGGTCTCCAGAGATAACTGTGGGTAAGATAATGACATTTTATTTCCCCCTTTTTTTGTCTCCCCTAGAGATCAGAGTAGGTCTCGACAATAATGAAATTCTCTTAACTTCAAAACCACCACTTTGGTGACCTCTTTACACGTATGAAGAGGTAGTGACTTGGTAATAGTCATCATACATTGCAGAGACATTATAAAGCTGTAGGAAAAGCCAAGGTGCTCTATGCTTCCATCTGCTTCCCTGACTTTGCACATCACCATCATTCCCTTATCCATGTACAGGAAATCCTTTTCTCTATTTTCTCGTTTTGTTCTCCCAGTTTAGGAGGACCCAGACTTTTATGTTTTACTGCTCCATGACAGGTGGTTTGCCTTCTCTGTCGTATATAGGCTCAGAGGAGACCACAGCCCTAAAAACAATAGCTACCATTTATTGAGAACTTATGTGGTAGGTCCTACGCTAGCATTTTAAATACATTATCTCGGGCTTCCCTGGTGGCGCAGTGGTTGGGAGTCTGCCTGCCGATGCAGGGGACACGGGTTCGTGCCCCGGTCCGGGAGGGTCCCACATGCCGCGGAGCGGCTGGGCCCGTGAGCCATGGCCGCTGGGCCTGCGCGTCCGGAGCCTGTGCTCCGCAACGGGAGAGGCCACAACACTGAGAGGCCCGCGTACCGAAAAAAAAAAAAAAAAAAAACATTATCTCATTTAATCCTCACCATATATATGAGTTCATTACTAGTACTATTTCTGCTTTAGAGATGGAGCAAGCTAAGTTGCAGAGGTTGTACAAGGTCAAAAAGCTACTGAGTGGTGTAGCTTCTATTTTTCCTGTCTTCCATATGCTCCATTATCATTACTGTCAAAGGTGAGAACATCATCTTCTTTCTTCAGGTGCTTAGATGATGGAAAATGGGTCAATTGAAAAGATGCATTTCGAAGATAGAGAAAGGAAGCATAATAATACCTTAATAAAGCATTCAGGATGGTCACTTGTACTCATGTAAATCAATATATAAAAGGAAGAATCAGAAACTTCAGGAATAAATAATTAGAAATGATTTTAAGTGTTCTCCTTTCAACTCCAAATGAAGCCAGTCCTAATATTTAGATAACCTGACCTTAAATAATCTCATCAATCTGTTCAGGATAAAAGGGGAGATCTTTATATATCTTTCAAAGAAACGAGGGAGTTGAATTTAACCAAAGAAATAAAAAGGAGGTTTGAAAAGTTATGGCAAGGAGCATAATTTCTGGAATAAAGTAGAATATATGGCCATTGTCCTAACTGCTTATTTTAAAATAGATTTTAATTTAAAGACAGTTTCAGATTTACAGAATTATTGCAAAGCTAGTACAGAGAGCTTCTATATACCCTCCATCCAGTTTTCCTCTAATTAACATTTTATATTAGTATAGTACATTTGTCACAATTAATGGGCCAATATTGATAATTATTATTTAACTGAAGTCCATCGTTTATTCACATTTCCTCATTTTTTCCCTAATGTCCTTTTTCTGTTTCAGAATCCCATCTGGGATACCACAATATATCTAATTGTCATGTCTCCTTAGGATCCTCTTGGTTGTGACCAGTTTCTGAGATTTCTCCTTATTTTTAATGATCTTGACAGTTTTGAGAAGTACTGGTTAAGTATTTTTAAAAATGTCTCTTAATTGGGATTTGTTTGATTTTTTTTTCTTATGGTTACATGGAGATGCTGATTATTTTATAGTATATAAACATAAACTAGTCGGCAATAACAAAGTCTGTGGTAACTAAAAGTCACAAAATGTCCAGGAAATGGAATGGGTTCTTGGTTAAAGGGAAAGGGATTGGACCTACTTTATAACTTTATTCCCCAAAGCTACCAGGTTAATAAAATGGATTGAGAGGTATTGCTGTTTAAAATGCTGGGAGTCACAGGTAGGTCATGGGGAGAGGGAATTATGGGCTTGCTTACAGGTATCTGGGGCTGTATAAAGAGACTGATTTGGGGTTGAAGAGTACAAAGTAACCAGAGTATCCAAACGGTGAATAGATATATGCAATCGGGGATAGCACTGTGATTTCACAGTGGTTTTTGAAGAAGGTCTTCTGAAAAAAATGAGGATACTCATGTGTAGAATCTGTAGCCCTCTGAGAGAAAGGTCAGGGGCCAGACTCTTTCCTTGCTACCTGGAGTTTGCAATACTTCTATCTCAGTAGGAGAAGCAAATGTAGTTGGGAAATCTAGACAGAGATCTTACTTTAGGGCCTACACAAACATGACGGGGATTAGAAATGAGTCTGAAACTCCACAGACACAAGAGTGCAAAGTTTGCCTCAGGAAAGCCAGACTCTCAGTTTAATGGCAGTCAGGTACATGGTACACGTCACCTACGTTTAATAACCTGCCAGGCTAGGTCAGGATTATGTGGCTGTCTCGGTGGAGCAGACCTGCCAGTCTATGGTATTCAGGTGTTCTGGGCAAGAGATGGTAATGTCCTATTTATTAGAAGTTGCCTGTAGGATGGCTATGGGATTAGGGATATGCTATACCATTTGCCTGTATATTCTCATTTTCTCTACCCCTTTCTAAGAGGTAGATTTGACTTGTGAATGAGAAACCTTTTTTTTTAAATAGCAATGAGCTGCCATTGTTCTTAGTCCAGACTCCTTATCAAGGCTTGGGTAAGGTTTGGATGCATGCTGATGAATTTCTCAGCCTCCCCAAATAGTCGCTCACCAACTTGCACCCAATAATTTAGTAATTCTTTAGGACCTGTACCTCCTTCAGGTCCCCATGCTTTCTATCAACTTTTTGCCTTTTTCTGTGGCATTTCTTCTGCCTGAAATGTGCATCTTCTTTTTGCCTCTTCCTGACTAATTTCATTGATGTCCCTACTTCCAATTTTTCTCTATTCAATCCATTTACTCATAGCAGTCAGTGTAATCTTTTTAAAAATAGATATCATGCACAGTACTCCCTGTGTAAACTCACTGACGATTTCTCATTACACTTAGAATAAAATCAAACTCTTACCAATGACTTTCAAAGCCCTCCATAATCGGTGACTTCCTAACTCTCCAACTTGTCTGCCACCCCTATGGCATGCTTCCATGCTCCAGACACACCTCCTGCCTTCAGTGCCCAAAGCACACTAGATTGTTCTGTTTAAGGCCTTTTCTACTTCCCTCAGCCTGGAACTTTCCTCGTCCATATCTTCTCAGTCTCAGTTTCTTCCTGTTATTCATATCTTAGCTAAAAGTCACATCCTCAGAGAGCCATTCCCAACCATCTATAATGTTGCTTACTTCTTCTTGTTATATTTTCTTCATGGCTTCCATCACTTTCTGGAATGGCCATATATCCATGGAGCTTATTTATAGTTCAGGCCCTTGAGCCCTACTGCTTGGCCTTATACCGTGGCTCAATCTCTTATTAGCTGGATGATCGTTGGGAGCCACTTAACCTCTTTGTGCCTAATTTACTTTTCTGGGGAGGCTGTAAAGACGAGATTCCTTAACATATGCAGAAGGTCTGTAGCCAAGAAAACATTGTGTTGTTAAGAGCTGAGCTGGAGGGACCTGAGCTGCCACGTATCCAGGTGGTTAAGACAAGCCAAAATGAAAGTCACAATCAAAACTCTAATCACTTAATTATGAGAGTCTAAGCAAGAGACTAAAAATGCTAGCCCCTGTTATGTTCTATTGTTCCACATGGAACAGTGTCAAGCAAGGGTCAGATGTATTAGAACAGAAAAAGATGGGGAGTGGGGAAGGATCCCTTCATTGTAGAGGGAGCCCTGCAAAAAGGCTCTTGTTACTTTATGGTCCCAGAGAGCTAGCTGGGGTGGAGTAGAGGCAGTGGGAAGGGCTAGGAGTGGCAAAGTATTTAATACTGAGTCAGAGTGGAGAAGTGTTTTAAACCCACCCCGCCACCACCCGTCTGCTATAATGTGGTCTCAGCAAAGATGCCTAAGAAAGGCCATGGCTGATGGTCCCTCAATAAGCAGGCTTTGGAATGGAGGCTCCTGGGCTAAGAACACAGATATAAGGAAAAGCATGGCCACAACCAGGGGAGACTGTGTCCTTGACTGCAACCGCCTCTAGAGATTGCAATGTAGTGGCTTTGTACCAAGTCTGATGTGGGGAGGACAGCTTTCCCCCATGAAACCTGCTGGGTAAGATCTTTGGAATTGCCTATGGTTGGGCTTGAAAGATCACATCGAGGATTCTGGGCTAGAGCTGAACTCCTCAACCATGTAGGTGTTGGTTTTAATTATTCTAGGTTTTATTGTTTCTTGATTATCTCATGCCACTCTTTGGTATTGATTCCATGAAAGCTGGAACTATGTCTATAACATTCACCCCTCTATCCCGAGGATCTAGTTTAGTGTCTGATGCTAGGTGTTCCACCTGGCGCTTGATAACTATTCATTGAAAATGTGAGTATATGTACGTACATTCATAAGAAATATTTACTGTTTTAATGTAAGAACATCTATGAAAGTAAAATCTACAAGAGTTGAGTGGTAAGGACACTTCCATTCCTCAACAGCTGAAATATATGATAAAATACCTAGTTATTGTGATCATGGTTGTGATCATAAAACCAGCATATCTGTTTTATTATGCTTTGTTTTATTGTGCTTTGCAGATAGAGTGTTTTTTACAAGTTAAATTTTGTGGCAACCCTGCGTCAAGCAAGTCTATTGGCGCCATTTTTTCCCACAGCATTTGCTCACTTCATGTCTCTGTGTCACATTTTGGTAATTCTTATAATAATTCAAACTTTATTATTATTATTATATTTGTTATGGTGATCTGCGATCAGTAATCTTTGATGTTACTCGCTAAGGGCTCTGATGATGGTTAGTAATTTTTAGCAATAAAGTAGTTTTAAATTAAGATATGTACATTGTTTTTTTAGGCATAATGCTATTGCACATTTGAGAGACTATAGTATAAACATAACCTTTATCTTCCCTGGGAAGCAAAAAAAATTCATGAGACATTCACTTTATTGTGGTGGTCTGGAATATTGTGGACATGCAATATCGCTGAAGCCTGCCTATAATGAATATTATGATTTATGTATTATTTTAATACAGTAAATTAGGCTAAGTATTGAATATACACAATGAAAATGATTGTCAAAAATAACTTTTTACCTTGTAGTTTAGTTATCTTAACTTTCTCAGTAGACAGAAGAAACTGATTTTAATGTTGAGCAGAAAGATTTACTGATGGTGATTTGGCAAGGAATTTAAAAGGAACTTTTGCAGGAGATAGAGCAGGTTATTTTGATGTTGATTCAAGAGTGGTTTATTAACTCTTCTGGAAATCTGGGCAGGGATATTGAATATATGCCTTTATTTCTTCATATAGAGAATCAGTGATATGCTGTTATTTCTATTAAATTTCTGTGAACCTGTGAACGCCTTTCTTTTTGCTTTGTATAATAGAAACCGTTTAATGTTGATCTCTATACTTTTAGGTAGCTCTGCATTTTCTTTATTGTGATCCTTCAATTTCTTGACCTTATCTGCTTATCCTCCTACATGAGAGTTCATGTTTTAGCTACTATTTTTGATGTTATATATCCAGCATTGTTAATTTGTTTTTAAATTTGTTATTTTCTTTTAATGTTAGCACAGAGTGAACTAATATATAGCATATGAATGTCAGATTCATGCTAATGTTAGTGAGTTGATATGCTTCATCATTTTAGTCTTTCACTCAATTGTGTTATCACTGATATCAGTACTTTTACTTTCTCACTGTAAGTTAAAAAAATATTCAAAGAAATATTTTTAAAGTATGGTACTGATAGAGCTGGTGGACTTTATACACACACACACACACACACACACACACACACACACGCAAATTTCGCTGAGTGGGTAACTTTCCTTTGAGACAACATAGCATTGCGAGCTTAAATTTATGGTAATTTTTATTACATATTATTAAAATTGTTTACTTCTCTGATTAGCATTATCCCTGGACTCTGAGTGCTCCTTGAGTACCAGGGTGTTTGTTTTGTCTGTGCATTCATCACTAAATACCAATGACTGGTAATGTAATTCTTAAGTAAATTTTTAAAGTAACACTAATGACAGCCATTATCATTTATAAGATACCTAATATGTGCCAGGCATTGTGTTGGGTAAATACATTATACATATATCACGTGTTTTTGTAAATCAGTTCTAGCTAACACTCACAAAATCCCACAGTGTTGGTATTATATGTTTCAGATAAGAAAAAGTTCTCTCCATCTGCCATACTGCTCAATGAAAGCTTGAATAAATGGTGTAGAACATGTTTGGCCCTTCAGGGATTTTAGGTCCTAGCTCTCTCTTCCTACTCACAATTTAAGAATTTAAGATATGCCTTTTCAAATGAAATCCATACTTTCTACATTTAGAACAAAATTTATGACTTATTAATTTGAAGCTGCTTTTCTTCTAGGTGGTTAAAACCCTTGTTTCATCTCACTGGCTAAGTCTTGATTTGGAGTGTATATATATATATATATATATATACACACACACACATATATATATATACACACACACACACATATATATACACATATATATATATGCGCATATATATATATATGGAGAGAGAAAACGAGAGAGAGAGAAAGGGAGAGAGAGAACACATAGATGAGCAGTCTCCATTTCCCCTTTTCTTTTGGTAATAGAATCTTTCAAGTTATTACAGACATATGACCACTGTGCTACAGACATTTTTTAGTCAGTGTTGCAGCTAGGTGAGGCTTGTGCCTGCATTTGGTATGTGCATGCATAACTGATGTTTACAACTTCCAATGAATCTGCTTAAAGATATGGTGTTTTTCTCCTGAAACTTCTCTTTCTCTTCTCATAGGGTAGAACAGGAATGTGAAGGTTGTCAGCTTCTAGTTTGCACTTTGCTTCCACTTTGTAAAGACAATGTCCATGATGATGGAGCCACAAGATAGAGGGACGGTGTCCCTGAAAACCTTGTGGAACTAAACTACACTCTGCACATCTCTGAACTACCATATGAGATAAAAATAAATATCTATCATATTTAAGCCACTCTGTTTTGGGGTGTCTTATATTACAGAAGTATATATATATAAAATTATATAATACATATACTTAAATATATTACATGTATATGTAACAGAAGTTTACATATACAGTATATACAGTATATGTGGTATGTACAGTTGTCCTCCCTTATCTGCAGTTTTGCTTTCTGTGTTTTCAGTTACCCTAGATCAACCACAGTCCAAAAATATTATATGGAAAATTCCAGAAATAAACAATTCATACATTTTAAAATTCAAGCTGTTCTGAGTACTGGCATGTAATCTCCAATGTCACGTTCCATCCTTCCTGGGATGTGAATCATCCCTTTGTCCAGCTTATCCCATCTTAGTCACTTATCAGATCAACTGTCACAGTATCTCAGTGCTTGTGCTCAAGTTTACTTAATAATGGTCCCAAAGTGCAAGAGTAGTGATGCTGGCAATTTGGGTGTGCCAAAGAGAAGCCATAAGAGAAGTCTTTAAGTGAAGAGGTGAAAGTTCTCTATTAACAAGGAAAGAAAAATATCCAATACTGAGTTGCAAAGATCTACATTAAGAACAAATCTTCTGTATGTGAAACTGTGAAAAAGAAAAAGAAATCTGTGCTAGTTTTGTGGTTGCACCTCAAACTACAAAAGTTACAGCCACAGTGCATAACAAGTGCTGAGTTAAGTTGGAAAAAAAGCATTAAACTTGTGAGTGGAGGACATGAACGAAAATCAGAGTTTAGTACTATCTGCAGTTTCAGGCATCCACTGGGTCTCTTGGAATGTATCCCCCACCAATAAGGGGGGACTACTGTATATAATATCTATTTAATATATAATAAATATAATACATGTATAAGTCTCAATCATTAAAATAAGAGTTTTGTTTATTGGCTGTCTGAAATGAAATGCAGATTTTCTTTACCTTTGCAACCAGAAACAAAAAGAAATATCTGGTTTGATTTATATCTGCAGTAGAGACCAAGATCCTCTGTTTTCATCCCTACCTATTTGTCTCAGCTCAAGTAAATATTTGCTATAATAGGTTTTGACTTTTGTCTACCAAGACAGAATTTGTAAGTTTGGCTTTAACTATTCATGATAATAAAGTATATTATAATACGGATATTTATGTGCAAAGGGACAATTCTAATGGACACTTGCTGTAATAGCTGAAGTTAGGAGAATAAACTTTAATTTAGGGAGTATATGAAGATTTTGTAATTATGTTCTACTGTGAGCCTTGCTTTTTTCCATTCATCTTTTTCCCCCAAGTTACCTCTTTATAATTCATGTTTGTAGTTTATAATGCATTAGAATCATAGAGTAAACTACAGAAAATTATAAAGTCTATATAGCATGCACCAGAGGTCATAAACTCATTTTTAATTCTAAATAATTAAAAGATCATGGAAGTATTGACTAATTGGCATTTATTTCAGAATCAGCTAATCAAAGAGATTTTGATTGCAGAAAACATATGAGAAATAATATCATTTAAATGTCCATCAGCAGTTGCAAAATCTTTTTGAGGTCTGAAGAATACTTGCTATTTTTCTAGAAATTTTCTCAAATGTTCTTCATTCTGCATATTTTTTCTCATCATTTTAAATCATAGAAAAAGCTACATTATATCTAAAAAGAAAAAAATTATCCTGGTCACATTTGTTATGGTTACAAAATTGTGAAACTGTGAGTTTTTATCTTTTTAAGTATACTGGATACAAATATATGCTATACTGCAAATTATTTGTCATATATTTTTCTACCTGTTGATAAATCATTTTGAACTAAATTTAAATTCCTTCCACTATAATGTGAGAAATAAAGAATGGATTTTATGAGATTCCAAAAGACTTATTTTTGTGTTCTCACTGGACAAACCTATAAGCAATGAATTAAAGATGTTAGAAATTGAGTGATTAAGAATTACAGAATTAGGAACTTTAGGATAAATACTAAGAAATAAAAATATGAGCTTAACTGACAACATTTCTGTTTTTATTCATTTACTTTAACCACAGGCTTGTAATCGTTGAAGCAAAATAGCCAGCCTTTCCTGAAATATAGTCTGTGACAACTGAAATGTAAGTATATATTATGTCCTGTGTGTGTATATGTGTGTGTGTGTTTGTGTGCTTGGGTATGTGGGTTTTAGGGAACAAAGTCAGGACTCAATTTATTGTTCACTTACTATGTTTCAGTCATTTGTTTTCTCAATTATTCTTACGAAAACTTTGAAAAATAATATTTTTAAAAGTGTGGAGAGATTAAAGGGGGTAATCCGAAAGTCACTGATGAGCATTTAAAATTTTATGTTTACACATTGATATTAAAAATTAACTAAGCATATTCTATAATATATACATATCTTATATTCAAATACATTGCACTTATGATGAAGACATTATTTGCTTTATTTGAACTGTCCGAGGCTAATGAGTAAAGAACCGAGGTCAACTTACAACATAGATGATGTATTTGCAATAACTGAAGGTCAAATTACCTCACAGACACCTGCATAGATAAGTTAACTTCAATTCAGAAGGAAAAATGAGCTAGCAGAACTGCATCTTCACACATAAAACAAATGGGAATGTCTCCCCCACCAAAATTAGATGCATTCCTAATACCTAGTATCAAGTAAATAGTGGTAATTAATATGAAGGAAAAAATGTAGGAGCATAAGGCAGAAGAAAATAATGGTGTGTTATGTTTATATAAAAGTCATAGGCTTCTTTGAGAAGTGATATTTGCACAGAGCCCAAATGAGTTATGAGAATATGTAGGGAAAGAGATTTCTCAAACAAAGGGAGCAGCAAATGCATAGGACCTAAGATGGAGCACACTTGGAGTGTTCAAGTGAAAAACAGAAAGGTAAATGTAGATACAGCAGATTAAGTGAGGGGGAAAGGCAGAAGAAGATGATGGGAAGTTGTGCATTTGTGCTGGGTAAATGAGCATCAGTCCTAGAGGCAAGTGGGTGCTGAAATCCAACTCATGTGACACTAACCAAGTCATGTTTCTTGGAGAGAGGCTGGGTCAGCCTGGAGAAAAGAGGAACCTTTTTCTTTGCACAAAAGTGTTTTCTGCTCCTAGGACTGAGCTGCCCAGTGGAGACATCTTTTTTCTAGTTGGTCCACCTAGAGGACCTTTCAAATCACACAAATGTGCCATATCAACTAGCAAAAGCCCTGAGGGAAGGAGAGGTAAAAAGGGAGCATATCACTTAGACCTGTAGGATAGGATATAGCCTCAAAGAAAGATAGAAATTGTTGAATTTGTATATGCTTTTGATAGAATTCAATTCAGCTGCAAGAGTACCCAAAGTAAGTAGTGAGAGCCAGCCAGAACTGGGCTGAGATCCTGGCTTAGTTTTGTGCAAACTGGAGTGACCTTGGGCAAGTGAATCCATCTCTCTCTGGCTTTGTTTCCTTATCTATACAATGGGGATGCTAATACTTGCTTCACAGGCTTGTAGGGACTGAGATGTTTGTGAAGTTCTTCCCCCAGTGCTCCCTTCACAGCAAGACCTTAATAAATGTAAGCTATTCATGTTATAATCATCAAGGCATTAAATTTCATCCTGGTGAAATACAGACTGAAACAGGCCAAAATAATAATGATGATTAGGTGAACAATTTTCAACAAATATTTACTGAGAGGTTTTTCAATGTCAAGCAGAGTTGTAGGTTCTAGGGATATAACAATAAACTAAACAGAAAAGTTCCTACCCTCTTAGATCTTTCACTTTAGAGTGAAGAGAAAGACAGATGAATAAACAAAACTATGCTATGGGTTGGGTACTGAATTCCCATATGAAGAAAAATAAAGCACGTGAAGCAATAAAGAAAGATGGGATAGGCACAGAAATGGGGGGACTATTTTATACAGAATTACCAGGCAAGTGCTAAATGTAGAAGTGCCATTTACATAGAGATCTGAATTTAGGAATGTTCCAGGCATCTTTAACAGCAGATACAAAGGCCCTGAGGTAGGAGCCTGCTAGGTGTATTTGGAAAGAGCATAGAAGCTACTATGTCTGGCATTCATTAATTTCTGTTAGGAAAGGGAGCAGGCAATGACGCAGCAGTGGGGGCCAGATCACAGAAGCAGTATGAGAATCTTTAATTTCTTAATTTCTAACGATCTGCATGAGAAATTTAGGATGTCAAACACATTATTAATTAATCTGTTGCTGACTTTACTGTTGATTTTTCTTCTAACAGCTTTCTTTCCAATCAGTCTTCTAATGGTGGGTTTTAATCCCTACAGCACTTGTCCCTGGAAAGACAGATTAAATAATCAGAGATCACATTACTTCCTTAAAAAAATCACCTCCTCTTCAATTAAGAAGACGATAAAGTGGATATAAATTTATAAGTTTCTACTTGCATGTGTCCAAAAGTTCTAGAGAATAGGAATTCATTTAACTCCAGGTAAATGTGACACCATCATATGCACATTTTAAAGTTTAATTTCTAGAATTAAAAGTAGGCTTTGCAAAGCTTTTTTTGTTTTTTTTTTTTTAGTTTTGTGTTTCTATTACAGGTTAAGAATATAATTGAAAAAAACTGAATAAGTGGAAGTAATAAATGATGGTGCTCTTCCCTAGATATTACCCCATGTCTCTCAATTTCCTTCTCACATCTTCTCTGTCTGCTTTGATTGTTTTTTGGAAGTATATTAACCTCTGAAAATCACAATTTGTCTGAACTTCAAAAACTATTGCCCCTAACACACCATTGTAAAGCAATTATACCCCAATAAAGATGTTTAAAAAAAAAACAAAAAACAAACTATTGCCCTAAACTGTTATATAAAGTAACAAAAAAGCGTTCTTCATTACTTCCTAATGAATTTGGGAACGAACATTGCTTTCTGCTTCTAGTGGCTTTTAATCTCTGTCACAACTTTTTATATTCCCTTTTAGTTTTGTGCAGATCGGAGGACATCCATCTCATCTGAATCTCTTACACAGAAACAAACACATTACCCTTCTACCTTGAAGTCATATGGGAAATCTAAAGAAAGCATTCCAAATTATTTCCATTTTAATATGACAATTAGGGTTACTTCGGATCATTACAGCAATGCAAAGAAATAGTTAAAATACATCTAGATCAACAAAATCCCTGATCATGTTTGGGTAACAGTAATTCCCCCAATCACCTTGGTTCTTGTTCTAGCTCTCTGGATGTTCCTTTGACACTCTCCCTCCACACCCAGCTGGCCATAAACATCCTGCTCTTCCTGTCCTGCATCCCCTCTCCAATCCGGCCAATAATGCTGATGTGGCCTATAGTACCATCTGGGACAGTTATTAAACTATTAAATATTGCCTCTCAGCTTCAAGCCCACCCTACTATCCCCAGCTGGAGTCATGACTTTGCAAGGCACATTTTGCTCTGCCAGTAGGGGGCACTAGGGAAGATTGGAAGGCTGATGTGAGGGGAAGGGACTTGCTTCTTTCCCTTGGATTCCTCTGCCTGTTTGCGTCCTGTTGCTGTTTACTTCCTGTTTTCTTGTTCTTCCCAGGGTCTCCCAGCAATACACCTTCTTCACTTAGAAGTGGTGGTTCCTCACAGAAGCAACAGTTGGCAGTTATTCTAACACTTTTGGTGTGGTTGGTTGAATTGTAAGTTGGCCTCTAAATTCCCAGCCCCTGATGTACCACACTTTCTCCCAATTATTCAAGCAAACATTAATCTAGGTACTGCTGTGAAGGGATTTTGCAAAAGTAGTTAAGATCCCAAATCAGCTGCCCTTAAAATAGAGAGACTATTGTTGTTGGACCTGGTTTAATCAGGTGAATCTTTAAAAATATGACATGGTCCTCCCTGGCATGAAAGATTAGAAGCTTAAGAAGGATTTAATGCAATGGTGATTCTCTATTGATGGTCTCAAAGATAAAGGGGTCACATGGTAAAGAATAAAGGCAGTCCCTAGGATCTGAGAATGACTCCCAGTTGACGGCCTGCAAGGCAACAGGCACCTCCATCCTAGGACTGCAAGAAACTGGATTCTGACAGCAACCAATGAACTTGAAAGGCAACCCTCAGACTCAGATGAGATAACAGCTCTGGTCAACACCTTGTAGCCTTCTGAGCAGATACTTTAATCTACAGAACTGTAAGTTAATATATAGGGGCTGGTTTAAGCTGCTCATTTTGTGGTAATTTATTACACAGCAATAGAAATGAATACAATAATCCTATATATGCCCCTTTGGGATTCTAGCACCAACTCGTTGTTGCCCTCTCCTCAGAGGCCTAGAACTCTTCTTTGAGTTCAAGGCACCAGCAGTAATCAAGCAGTGCACCCTTGTGCAGAAAAGGGTTGACTCAGTTCTCTGGGCTCTTGGCAGCCCCTTCAGGAATGGTGGCTCTGCCCTTTAAGTCATTCTTCTGTTTTCTTGAAGGATATCACATTTGCAGCCCAGGAGGATTATCAGTCTGTTTTCCCTGTAGAATTCCAGAAATTTGATAGACTTTCTTCATTTCATCTCATCTCTGTCTCCTTCATTCTGAGCTGAAACTGTTTGTGGTAATACAGCATTCTCAGAAACCATGGCTCTCCCATGTGTGTCAGGGGATCCACACCGTGAGACAAGAGGTTCTTCCACAGATCTTTCCTGGATAACTCCATCTCTGTACCTGACTTCAGCTCAGTTGTATGATTGGATCCCTGAGCCCCACCCCTAATCTCCTTAGCAGAAATATGTCCAGCCATACCCTTGGTCCTGTCTCCAGAGCACACTTTAGCATCTTTTGCAATCTGGACAGGCTGAGAATTTTCCAAATCATCAAGTGCTGGTTCCTTTTTGCTTAAAAGTCCTTTCTCAATTTATCTTTTTCCTCTTGCATTTTACTTTAAGCAACAAGGAAAAATCAGGCTGTGTCTTCAACACTTTGCTTGGAAATTTACTCAGCTGTATACTCAAGTTCATTGCTTATCAGTTCTGCTTTCCACACAACAGCAGAATACAATTCAGCTACATTTTCTGCCACTTTGTTATAAAGATCACCTTTCCTCCAGTTTCCAGTATCATGTTCCTCATTTCCTTCTGAGATCTCACCAGAGACAGCTTTATATGCTCCTCACTTCTTCCTGAGCTCTCAGAGAAACACCTTTAATATATATATTTCCACCAACTTTCTCTTTAAAGCAACGCAAGCTTTTTAAATCATGTACCTCAAAATTCTTCCAGTCTTTATCCATTACCATATCCCAAAGCCACCTTCCACATTTTTAGGTATTTGCTAAAGCAGCAACTCACTTCTTGGTGCCAAAATCTGTAAAAGCTTCCTTAGGCTGTTAAAAAAAAAATTACCAAAAATTGGGTGGTTTAAAACAACAGAAATTGATTCTCTCACAGTTCTGGAGGCCAGAAGTTTGAAATCAAGATGTTGGTAGGACCATGGTCCTTCCGAAGGCACCAGAGAAGAATCCTTCTTCAACTCTTCCACCTTCTGGTAGTTCCTGGCATTCCTTGGCTTGTGGTCTCCTAACTGCAAGCTCTGCCTCTGCCTTCACATGGCCTTCTTCCCTGTGTCCCTGTTCCCTCTCCTTTTCTTATAATGACACCAGTCATTGGTTTTAGGGCCTATCCTAAATCCAATATGGTATTATCTTGGAAGTCTTACTTATATCTGCAATGACCTTATTTCCAAATAAGGTCACATTCACAAGTACCAAGGGTTAGGCCTTAGACATTAACTTTTTAGGGGGCATTATTAAACCTACTAAAGACTCCCAGTAACCAATAATCCAATAACCCCAAGGTAAGATGAGCTTCTCTGGTTGTCAACACCTCACAGATGTTGTTGAATATCATAGCGGAGAGAATTAGTGCATCTGTGTGATTCTATATAGAGAGAACACCTGGAAATTTATACTTGGTTTTTCAGGGATTTCTCCTCATGCACCTTTTCCCTTTATCGATTTTAATCTGTATTACTTTGCTTTAATGAACCACAACTCTGAGTACTGAGTCCTGCGAGTCCTTCTAGTGAATTATGAAGGGTGAGGGTAGTTTTGGGGACATCAAACACACCCCTGCTCAGAGGCCTGAGAAGCAGCTCCTCAGGACCCCTTCTCTAAGCTTCTAAATTTTAATAATTCCCACTTATTCTCCTATCCTCACAGTCCTAGGGCTAGTAGATACTTTGTGCTTTTGCTACCTCCATATTACCATACTGTTCCACTTTGATATTTTCAGTTCTTCAATAGTAATTTAGGAATCTTTACATTAATTTCTCTCTGTTAAAAATAATAATAAAAACAACTGGTGTGATTTCTTTTTCCTGAGTAGAACCTGACAGATACATCATCCTTAATTTTATGTTTCTATCTGCTTTTCCTTAGGCAATATTATTCTGTGTGATGTGAACACTCTAGCACAGGCCATTCTGCTAGTCTCCATATCAACTTCCAACTACACTGGGCATCTCCACTTGGTTTTTCCATGAGAACCTGCATTCATTTTATTGTCTGAATCACAAATCAAAGGCTCCTCTTTCATCCTCTCTCTAATGCGTCAGATTACTTTTTGCATTATTTTGACCTCCTAATTTCTCTTTCGCCTATATTAATTTCTTCATTCCCTCTGGCATTTAAGACAGTTCAGTGTGAAAAGACAGAGTTGAAATGAGGTAGACATGGGTTCTAATCCTATCTTATTTTATGTCAATATGAGGTAGTAATTTTATCTTTCCACAGTAATTTTGAGGAATAAAAGGTAAATGGGTTTGAAGTGCTGATATCAGTCAACTCCATCACATATCAGCTACTCAAATAATTTCATTCTTCCCACCCATGCCACTTGTATTAGTTTGCTCAGGTTGCTATAACAAATACCATAGACTAGGTGGCTTAAACAACAGAAATTTATTTCTCAGAGTTCTGGAGGCTGGGAAGTCCAAGAGCAAGTTCCTAGTGAGAACTCTCTTCCTGGCTTGCAGACAGTTACCTTCTTGCTGTATCTTCACACAGCAGAGAGAGAGAACCCCTCTCTCATGTCTCTTCTTATAGGGGCTAATTCCATTCATGAAGGCTCTATCCTTATGATTTAATTACCTCCCAAAGACCCCACTCCCAAATATCATCATATTGGACATTAGGGCTCCAACATATGAATTTTGGGAGAATACATTCAGTCCATAGCACCACTGTTCTCTTTTACCTAGGTTACCACAATTATCTCCTAGCTGTTCTCATTTTTCTCCTATTGATTGTCCATACAACTGTCAAAGACACTTTTTCAAGAGACTAGTTGATTATCTTTTTCTTTGGTTTAAATTCCTTCAATTGCTTCCTGCTGAATAAAATCCAAATATATTAGCATAACAACCAAACTTTTCTTGACCTGGACCCAGTCCCATCCAGCCTTACTATCTTCTACTCTATCTAAGTTGTATCACAGTTTTGCTGATGCTGTTTGCTCCACTCTCAAATGCTCTCCGTATGCTGCCTGTTCCAGCTACCTCCCACCCTCACCTCCTACCCCTTGCTTAGAAAATCCTCCTTATCATTTAAGACTCAGCTCAAGCTGTTTTGACAATGGAGTTTTGGGTGGTTTCATCCCTGAATCCAAACACCCACTTGTCCTCCTCCTTGACGTTCCCTATTAGAAAGTGAGAGAAAAAGAAATTATAGCCAAATGGGGAAATATGATTATTTTGATTTCTGGGAAATTACCCTCTATTGTTCCACTATCCATTCATCTCTAGTGACTTGTGACTAGCACATAGTTTAAGTCTAGATAAAAGGGGCTTCTGACTTCACTTGTGGAATCTAGAATATCTGAAGTATCAGAGTAGCTGTCTAGATGAGAGGGGTCATGTTCCCATGCTGACCTCACAGGAGCAGGAAGTGAGAGGAAGGAAATGGAAGAAAGAGTAGGCTATGAGTATGGTCTTATGTCTTTTACAACTCAGGAACTGCCCCACTAGAAAGCAGGTTCCAGTGAATATTCTGGGATTTGATTAATAAGGTTAATAGCTCTTTCCTTAAAAAGTTGCCAAGACAAGGGTAAAGAAAGACAGAAGATTGGGCATGATGTTTTTTCTTGCCTATGGATAGTGGAGAAAATACAAAGGGCCAAAAACTCCCCTCCCACAAAAATAGTCAATTATTACTTCTTCTGAAAAAAATTTTTGTTTCCCCAGTGCTTCAAGAGTACTTTGCTCCAGTGTTCATACTTGTCCCTACTTGTCACAGTTTGTTTCTAGCTGTGATCTTGCACCTGTCTGCTATAATTTTTTTGTGGTTCAATTTCACTACTAGATTAAGAGCTCATTTTTTTTTAGTAAGAATGAATAGTTTTCCATTTTTCTAATTTTTATGATTCCAATTCTCTTGAAGTAAATGCTCAAGAAATATTTGTTGTATGCATCAATTAATTGTGATGCTTCAGGCAGGACTGTTTGAAATTACTCTCCCTTTTGTGTGTGTGTGCGCGCGCACGCGTGTGTGTGTGTGTGTATGTGTGTGTGCTTCCTTTTTCTTGGCAAGAGTAAAACGAACATTAAAAACTATTGTTTCAAATGCTGGAGAGGGTGTGAAGAAAAGGAAATTGTCCTACACCGTTGGAATGAATGTAAATTGGTACCACCACTATGGAGAACAGTATGAAGGTTCCTTAAAAATCTAAAAATAGAACTACCATATGATCCAGCAGTTCCACTCCTGGGCATATATCTGGAGAAAACCATAATTTGAAGACACATGCACCTCAATGTTCATTACAGCACCATTTACAATAGTGAAGACATGGAAGCTACCTAAATATTCATCAACAGAGGAATAGATAAAGAAGATGTGGTACATATATACAATGAAATATTACTCATCCATTAAAAAGAATGAAATATTGCCATTTGCAGCAACAAGGATGGACCTAGAGATTATCATACTAACTGAAGTAAGTCAGAGAGAGAAAGACAAATACCATATGATATCTCTCCTTTGTAAAATCTAATTTAGAAAATGATAAAAATGAACTTATTTACAAACAGAAACAGACTTACAGATCTCAAAAACAAACTTATGGTTACCCAAGGGGAAGTGGGGTGGGGGGGATAAATCAGGAGCTTGGGATTTAAGACAGATGGCCAACAAGGACCTACTGTATAGCACAGGGAACTCTATTCAGTGTTCTATGATCTATATGAGAAAATTGTCTAAGAAAGAATGAATATATATATATATGTATAACTGAATCTGTTTGCTGTACACCTGAAACTAGCACAACATTGTAAATCAACTATACTCCAAAAAAATTAAAATAAAAAAAACCTATTGTTTCCAGGTCATTTGGGGGCTAAATTTAAATGTTTCACATGTCCTTATTATATGTGTTACAGGACCTCATAATATTCACTCTGAAATTATCCAGAAACTAGGCTATACTTAACTACCAATAAGAAAGCCTAATACTTCAGAAGGTAGATACTTCATTTTCTATAATCTAGGTATCTTGCAGTCGAAGATTTTTATAGGTAATTTTTAAAACTTTAAAGGATCAAGATTTCTGCATTCAGAAGTCTGTTCTTTCACATTCTAAGAGAAGGCTCTCAATAATTTGGAGAGGGGTATATTTTATCACAACTGCTAAATCTAGGAAGATGTTGCCACTTCTTTTATAAGAATTATGGTTGAAGGGTTACAGAATTATGGTTGAAGGGACTTACTACAAGGTTTGAGGCAGTCCACTTTTCTGAGCTGAGGGATATAGCAATGCTGATTGATTTCTCGAGTAGGCAAGTATTCAATCTTTCAAGGCAAGCATGCCTGAGGAGGAGCAGGGCTCAACAGGAAGCCTTGTAGCTGAGGAAATATTTATATACAGCTGGGGAGAGTGAAAGGGAATTTAGATGAGAGTTAGTCTGAATGACTAAGCATACATTTGGGAAGATATCTGAGAGGTGGGATGGAGTGTGATGTGGGTAGTTCTGTTTAGAAAAGGGTAAACTTGCTGAGCACTGTGTCAAGGAGGTAGGCTATTGATGAATTCTATGGAAAGGATCTACTGCCTATGTCTGTTTCTTTGTTCTTTTCCATTCTCCACTTATTTAAATCCTGATACTTTTCTAAGGCCCACTCTAATTACCTCTACTTCCCTAAAACTTTCCCATGACCTATCTAGGTGACAGTTCTCAAAGTACACTGTTCAAGCCTTAAATGATTCACATCACTTTTTGTGCATTCTAGTTATTTATGTCCAGGTCTCTCTATGAGACACGAACCCAACTACAACTAGGGAGGATCATTCAGTACAAGAGTTTTGTTTTTTTGTTCCTGATGCTTACATCATAATTTGTATTTTATGAGGTCTTAATTTTTGCCTTCTGTACATCCCTCATATGTATTTTCTGAAAGCCTTCTCAAATTCTTTGTGGAACGAATATGGAGAAGAGGTGGTGGTGGGGGTGAAATAGCTGGCTTTACTATATGACCTTATGATAATTACAAAACAATAATAAAAATAGCAAACATTTTAAAAAACAGGTTGTGCCAGACACTGTTTTAAGTGCTTTATTTAATTCTTATAAAAGTCCTGTGCATTATGGATGATTATCCTATTTGACACTCGAGAAAACTGAAACTTGGAGAGTTGGGTAGTTTTCAAGTCACACAACTAGACGATGGCTGACCCAGCATTTAAATCTAGGTAATTTAACCTCAAAGGACACCCCCTTAACACTCTACTTTGTGTTAGCTTCATACTGCTGCTGTATCAAATTGTCACAAATTTCATGTTTTAAAAAAACACAAATTTATTACCTTATAGCTTGGGGGTCAGAAGTCCAACACGGGTCATACTGGGCTACTATTCAGCCATAAAAAAGAATGAAATTTTGCCACTTACAACAACATGGATGGGCCTGGATGGTATTATGTTTAGTGAAATAAATCAGACAGACAAATACTTTGAGATAGCACTCATATGTGGAATCTAAAAAATAAAACAAACTAGTAAATATAACAAAAAAGAAACAGATTCACAGGTCCAGAGAACAAACTAGTGGTTACCAGTGGTGAGAGGGAAGGTGGGAGGGGCAAGATAGTGTAGGGGATTAAGAGGTACAAACTTCTACGTATAAAATAAATAAGTTATAAGGATATATTGTACAGCACAGGGAGTATAGCCAATATTTTATAAGAACTATAAATGGAGTACACCTTTAAAAACCATAAATCGCTGTGATGTACACCTGAAACTTACATAATACTGTAAATCAACCATACCTCAATTAAAAAAATACAGAGAATTTATTTCCATTGCTTTTGTGAGTACCAGGTAAACATATATTTTTGTGTTTTGCATAGTTCTGGTGTCTCTCCAACAGAATGGCACTTTTTCATATTCTCGATATTGCCTAACAGAGTACTATACTCACAGAAGGTGCACTATAATGGTTTATTGAATATTAATTGCTATCAGATCTCCAGACTTCTCTCAAATCTGCATTCCCCATTTCTGCCACTGCAGAACCTAAAATGCCAGGATACAATTTTCTTGAAGGGAAGGACAAAAGAAAGATGGTTAGTCTGGCAAATGAGATGTCTTCAGAACTGGGCCTTGTGAAGACACATGGCAGTATGCTAGAGATAAAGTCTACAATGGCCAAACCAACAAGGGTCAAAAGCAATAATAAACACTGGAGGGCATCTCCTAGGAACAGAGAGTCAAGCATAAAGTAGTGGATTCAGAAATTAAAGTTAAGGTTGATTGTCATCGAATGCATGTTACACATACAACTGTTGGATTTGAGGTGCTTACTACCATTGTGCATGGAAATGCTGGCTACATTTAAAGGTCCAGGGCTACAGTTGATAGAGGGCAACTGTGAGATAATGGATATTGTGAGGAATAAATATTTGAGGGTTGAGTAAATAAGACTCCCTAGCTAGATGGCTTGAGAATATTCCTGGCAATCTTTGCACTTTTCTTGGTAGACCTAGCCAGGGTAAACTGGACTGAATTCATACTGATATTCATTCTCTCCCTCTAAAAATATTTAGCCATATGGCCAAATTACTTTCTCCTTTTTCTCCAGGACAGTAGCTCTTATTCCTGTGAAATATTCAAAGATTTTATCTCCTATTAACTTTAGTTCAATAGTTTGTGTAACATATTTTGAAGTTTGATATGTCTGAAAATTTCCACTTCTGTCTAATGTATATTGGTAAGCCCTCCAGACAGCCACTAAACCTCCTTTAACTCTCTGAATTGGGCTAGGAGAACTCTCGATGGGTGCTCGGCGGGTAACAAGTTCATTGAGCTCTACAGGATAAAAGTATGGCCTTCGAACAAGAAATGTCCGTCACTTTCTCCAGCCAAATAATTTTATAGTACTTGATACACTGTCTTCTACTAGAAATATGTCTGTTTGGTTTAGGATATGCAGAATGAGGAAGGAATAAAAACAGTATCAAGATTTATGGTTTACTTTCTTATGAGCTGTGGTTTCTTTTTATGTTCAGTCAGGATGTGATGGAAGTACTGTCTAGCCATCTCCCTCAATGAGAAAAACTAACAACTGCCCCTGTAATTGGCAACTTTGAAAAAATAAAAAAGTTAAAAAATGAACCATATGATTCATAATGTCTGAGTGTGCAAACTCTTAGTTGTTTCCTAATAATCTCTTCCCTCTTTCTTTGGGCACATGGCTGTCCTGTAAGGCTATGTAACAGCCTTCTAAGCAGTTATGTAACTGCATAAATGAATTTTCCTTGGTGAAAAGTGAATGTAAGTGATGTATACAAATTCCACCTAATTTAAAAAATATATTGGTAATCTTTCCTCTTTTGCACTGGACATAAGACAGATTCACACTGATCTTCATGGCAGAAAGAACCATGACTGAGGCAAGCCTGGAGGCCACTTGTTGGTGATAGCAGAACTACTGCACCAGCCTGAGTCCCTGAATAACATTATGAAACAGAGTCTGCCTACCCTCTTGAACTGTTACAACATGGAAAAATAAATAGTTATGTATCTGAACTACTGTATTTTGAAGTATTTTTGTTACAGCAGCTTAGATTTTATTTTAATAACACATTGAGTGAAAATTAAGTGGGAACCATTCTTCCTAACTGCAAAATCTTGACTTCAACTAGAAATCTTGAAAGAGATGGAAATTAACTGAAGCCTTAAGATGCCAAACATTGAGAATTAGGACCAGGAGACTGATCTCTTTCTGAATGTGTAAAGACCAGAATTTCTGGAAATGTCAAGAGGAGCTCTAAGATGTCTCCACAACAAAATTCAATGTGTGTTTTGTGAAAATGGAAGAATGACAAAGCTGGGTTCTCTTTTATGAGCTGGACTTTCATTTCAGAGAAGGATGGGAAAGACATCTTTAGAATTTAGTCTTTGTAGAATGTTCCAAGGCAGATATAAAGGGAAGAGACCAATTCCATATGTATTTTTGAAATGTGTTTTTGTATAAGCCGTACAGCTGCAGTCTAGAGGACCTCACATTTGCTAGGTGTCACTGTTTATGAAGATGAGGTTGGTACAGCGTGTGGATTACTGAAAAGGATGGTAAGAAATACATAAAGACATTGCTTCTTAGGCTTTCATTTCCCATTGAAAGTGGTAAAAGAGATCTAAGAAATTGTAAGAGAAGAAAAACCAATATGACTTTAAACAAATTCCGTTGATTCTGCTTTGTGGTGTTATTTGCCATTTGTGTTTAATTTTTCCTGATTAGACTATATATTTCTTGAGGTCAGGATATAAAGTATCACATCCTAAATATTTCTAAGAGTTGCAGTCTCCTCCTCTTCCCATGGAAAACAATATTCTAAATATCAAATTTCTCATAAATCATTGGACAAATATACTAGGTAAATGCTTAAAAATATTTTATGCTTTAAATATTAATATAGACATCTTTGGGGAGAATTGATTTGTCAAAATGGTCTACATAAAAGCATCAAGGAAAAGTTCTTAGGCTACAGCCCTGTTTCCTGAAATAAGTTCTTGAAAGAATTTATTACACAGTTGCATGTTCATTTTGACAGCCTCACTGTATTTTTTAACATGTAGATTTCTTTCTCTGTGTAGGTGCTGTAAAGTATTCTGGGAGCTGCTGTGCTAAAAATAAGCCATCTGTGTCAATAATGAGTGCTCAATGTACAATCTACTATCATTTGTACCTGCAAAGTTCAAGAAGGTAACTTTAGGTGAAATTAAAAACTTTTATGCAATTGAATGGCATATCTTCCAAAAATCTTACTTATTAAGCTAGTTTGGTTCTTCTTAATGAGTTGCTGCCCTCCAACTCATAGATTCTTCACATAATAGGCACACTGACAGGATGCAGAAATGAGATTAGGTAGAATACTGGGATTTAATAATAATTTTATCTTCCTCAATCTACATGTTCTCTACAGGACTCCTACTGGCCATGAGTTACCTACCTGTAATATTTTGGCATTTGTACGGTAACTTTGGAACCAATATCTTTTCTAATCCCCATTATCCCTTACCACATGCAAATGACCTTTCTGTGCCACTTTCTGCCAACCCTACTAGCCAAGGATTAGATTCACCAGGGTTCTCCCAATCTTGTTAGATTCCCATCTCCCCTCAGTGGAATGATTGTATTTTAGCCTTGGGCTATAGATTTCATCTGAGAAAACCAAATGCAGATCATCCTAGAAAATCTAACTGCAAGTCATTTGGGAAGTATAGGTAGGCCAAGAAAAAAGTGAACTTGCAGGATGATGCTTAGGAGGGTTGTGTCTCTAGGGCCACATCCTTTCTACCCCACTATATGTGCTGGTAAAAAAAAAACAAATAAAAAGTAGAGACAGGAACAATCAGTGATTAACTTTTTTCAGGTACAACAATTATAAAATGTATTTTTTGGCTATTGTTTTCCATAGTACAAGACCTGATGGAGATCTTCATGTTGGAATGTACCATAATATGTCAGTAAGATATTTAAGACATTCCTATTTAGTCTTAACTAGTTTTTGGTAACTGAGCACAAGGAAATGATAAATCAAATTTTAAAAATTGCAGAAGGGCTTCCCTGGTGGTGCAGTGGTTAAGAGTCCGCCTGCCGAGGCAGGGGACACGGGTTCGTGCCCCGGTCTGGGAAGATCCCACATGCCGCGGAGCGGCTGGGCCCGTGAGCCATGGCCGCTGAGCCTGCGCATCCGGAGCCTGTGCTCCGCAACGGGAGAGGCCGCGGCAGTGAGAGGCCCGCGTACCGCAAAAAAAAAAAAAAAAATGCAGATGATTTAGGACGCCATTGCCATGTACTAATTATTTTTTAGCCATTAGCTGTAAAAAAAGGTTTAATAGATTGTATAAAACGTTGAGAATGTTTACCTTGGCTTATATCCTTTTAAGGTATCATCATAAGAAAAAGAAAGCAGATGTCACAGGAAGAGGTCAAGATACCAAGCATCACAAATATGTGATGACTAAGTTACTGAAAGGAGCCATTATTGACTCTAGAGGAAATCATACAATCATGCCTTTACCTTCTATTAT
This sequence comes from Neophocaena asiaeorientalis asiaeorientalis, assembly GCF_003031525.2. Classification (NCBI taxonomy): domain Eukaryota; kingdom Metazoa; phylum Chordata; class Mammalia; order Artiodactyla; family Phocoenidae; genus Neophocaena; species Neophocaena asiaeorientalis. The sequence goes on along the minus strand of NW_020174057.1, from coordinate 6,378,214 downwards.
GGTATGGGATGATCATTAATCAGAGTATGTGTTACAAAGGCAGTAAAATATATATTGATTTATGGAATAGTTTTACAATGATGGTGGTATGGACCTTGGAGACCCTGCAGTGGCTCATGTCTGTGAGATGACTGACTTGAGAGGGGTATGACCCAGTCATAAGCTGTGATCTGATTCTTCTTTGTTAAGATAAGGAGCCTGCTCAGAGAATCAAATCCAAAACGATGTTCTACTCAACTGAGATCTCTTAGAGACTCACAACAGGACAGTTTTATAAACTGAAGATACAACAAATGTGCTGGAAAAATGCACAGAACTGAAAATATGAGGTACCTTCCTGATTTCTCTTTCTTGTCTTTGTACATCCTTGCTACTCTATGGATCAAAATGAAGTAAATCATGAGAATAATAAGCTATAAGAAATCTTTCTAGTCTCCACCCCCAAAGCCACTTTGACTTCTTACCTTAACAGCATTGGATGGGAGACAACCACCCGGTGTGAAGAATATTACTTTCCCTAACAGGGAAGCATACTTCAATTGGGTTGGAACCACTGTGTTTTCCTTAGATGGCTCTATAGCTTAGCTGGGTTAAGACTGTGTCCACTATTTCAGGCACACCACAGCTTGGTTAGTATCATGGTCAACTGAGGCCCTGGTCCCATTGCAAGCTCCCCCGCCCCATGACTTCATGAAGTAGTGCACACAATGGTGATAATGATTATTCATGATCATGATCATGACAACAAAGGAATCAGAGCTAATATATATTGAACACTGTCCTAGCTCAAATAAATTACCTTCTTTATTTTGTAAAGAAGGAAAATGAACCCTAGAGAAATTGTATGTTGCTCATTATCACAGAATTAAATAAATGAGGGAGTTATACAGAATTTCTGCTCTTGATTTTCCCTCCTATTTCATCATGACCTCATTTTAGCCTCGTAAGAATCTTTTTGCCCCACAAGGGCTTTATTTTTGAGTTAGTTTCCTAGGAATGTCACAAAATGGGTGGCTTGAAACAACAAAATTTTTTTTCTGTCACAAATCCAGAGGCTAGAAGTCTGTGATCAAGGAGTCAGCAAGCTTGGTTCCTTCTGGAGTCTCGAAGGGAGAATTTGTTCCATGACTCACTTCTAGCTTCTCCTGGTGATTGCTGGCAATCCTTGGTGTCCCCTGACTTGCAGCTGTATCACTACAGTTTTTAACCTCCTTTTTCATATGGTGTTCTCCCTGTGTGTCTCTGTGTTCCTGTGTCTTTACATAGCCTTTTTCTAAGGACATTAGCCATTGGATTTAATGCCCATCCTAATCCAGTATGACCTCACCTTAACCTGATTACTGCAAAGATCCTATTTCTGAATTAGGTTACATTCACAGGTATTGGGAGTTAGGGTTTCAACATGTCTTTTAGGGAGACAAAATTCAATGAGTGCTTTTATTCCCTGTTGCTCTTTAAATTGCTCACTAGTAATTTTTCCAGAAACTCAGTTGTAGGAATAAAGTCTAGGCAACCTCAGCTATCATCCTGATAACATGAAGTTTCCTTGAAGCAAGCATGTGTATGGGGACCTGACTACTCTCTTAAAATGGGCAGGAGAGCAAAACACAAACCAATACCACCAAGAATTACACTGCCACTCCAATGGGACTATATCTTGAGTGACTGCTTTACACTGGCTTCACTGCAGCTCAGAGAGATGGTGCTTTCCTCTTAAGTCATGTAGCACAGACAACATAAAAGCTCATGCCAGATGTTTCTTCTGCTGCTTGTTGACAGAACCAAATTATTTATGAGCATATCACCTTTCCTTGGAGGATGGGTGCTGCTCAAACTCCCCATCTACAAATTTGTTCTCATATGATGAATGAGGAACAGAGTAGAATTGCTTGGAATCAGGTGTCCTAATCAGCTCAGAGCAAAGAGGGTTATAAGCGACAGGGTTAGAGGAATCAATTCAGAGAAAGAAAATAGAAATGCTAAGGTTATCAGTTTAAAAAAAAAAAAAGAAGTACAGAAACATTACTTCTAATTGCTACCCATGCAGTAAAACATAGTCATTGATTAGGGAATCCAAGCAAGCGGTCTCTTTTGGGTCCAGATGGTGACAGTTAAGGCTATTATGTGTATTGCAATACCATTTGTATTTTTGAGAACACTGATACCAGATTCCAATATCCAAGTGGAACTTGTGTGGATTTCTGCTTGTTCTAATTTCTGCAGTACCTGAAACATATTCACAGCCTCTCCATCTGCATCACATTCCTGAAGCCTGCCATGCATCATTTGACAATCTACAGGCTCTGCTCTTTCCATGACCCCCGTCTTTCCCACTGCATCATTTAACTTGAATATGTTCAGCCACAGAGGCTCTCCAAATCACTTAGTGACCAAGGGCAGAGTTATGGACTACCCATGAGGGAATGAGTCGTATCATGAAGGCCATGGAAAAAAAGAGACATTTTTCAACATATTATGTGTGTTGTAGAAGATGAGTTCAAATGTAGGACACCACACAAATTTAGTGGTGCATAATAGATAAGTAAATTTTTTACAAGAAATGTCAAGCATATTCAGAATCTTTAACAATAAGAAAATGAAAAGTTAAATGCTTGTTGTCAAATAGGCACTGTGGGATCACAGTTTAATAAGCAAGGTCCTTTCCTCTGCTAATATTACTCGCAGAAAAATAAGAAACTGGACAAGGCTCTCAAGTTATTGGGGCATACTCTGTTTTTTTTCCTAACACCTAACTTCGAATATGTGCCATACACATAGTGAGTCTGTCACTCTTTTGCTTGGAACAAGAATGGAGATAAAATAGAGGTAAATATAAGGTATCTCTGTTCTCAAGATGCTCTTTTGAAAAGAGGTTCTTGTGTCTCCATTAATTTGCTTAATATAGAATGACTATATAATAGTAATAAACCACCATTTGTTAAATGTTTACATGCTCTAAACTCTTTACATATATAATTTCTAATCTACCCAAACCATTTGTCTATTTGTTAGATGTGAAAACTGAGGCCCAGACATTCAGTAACTTCAGCCTCTAACCAAATCTGCCAGACATCGGAGGCCATGCTTATTTACTACACGGTACTGCCTCTCATGAAAGTGTTTTAAATGCTGAGAAACTTGCTATAATTTAGACTTCTATGTTTTTGTTAATACTATTTTCTGAAGTATAACACACTTACAGCGTTAGACAGATTTTACTGCAATAATGCTATATAACAAACAATCCCTAAATCTCAGTGGCTTACCATAACAAACATTTTTTCTTGCTTCTATGTCTGTGGGTCAACTGAAGTTTGGCTGGTCCTGGTTGAGCTTAACTGGGTTCAGTGAGTTCACCTGCGGGTCAGGTTGTATTTATTCCATATATTCCATTGTAGAACAAGTAGCTACACAGAGCATGCTCTTCTCATTGCAGGAACACAAGAATCCAAGGCAAATCACAAAACAGTATTTAAAATCTTTGCTTGTGTCACATTTGCTACTATTCCATTGGCATATGCAAGTCACATGGCCAAGCTCAAGAGCAACAGGCAAGGAGGGAAAATATATTGTCTACATTAAAGAGAGGTATGCCTACTTATCTTGGCAAAGGGCATGGATATACATTTCCATAATAGAAATGGAGATAAGAATGGACACAGTAATCCAATCTATCACCAACACCTCTCAGTTATTCATAAAATGTTGTAGGTTTTACAAATATATTTGGTAGAACTACTGGGAAATCAGTGTAGGTGGATTTTCATCTACTCAAACCAGAGAAGTTTTGTTTTTATCAATTTTATATATTGGGCTTCTGTAAATTTATATCAATTTACTTTGAACAAAGGGTAAATAAAACAGTGCTTAGAAACCACTGGCTTAGGTGATTATAGCTAACAAAAAAGTCATGTATGTAACTTTGGGACAGTCTACATATTTTATAATTAATTTACTATTATCTTCTGCTTTAGGTGGATGAGATTAACCTGTGCTCATAAAAACAGAGGTTATGGCAGAATGGTTAAAACTCTGATTTTGGCACTACCTAGCTGTGTGATTTTGAGCAAGTTACTTAACTTCCTTCTATACACTGTTTGTTTTTTTTCAACAGTCAAGTTGCAATAATAAAAATATCTACCACAGGATTATTGTGAATAATAAGAGAACAAAAGCACATAAAATGTTTAGGACAATGCCTAGTACTGGGAAATACACAATTAGTGATGCTTACAAGAGACCCACCATTAAGAAGAATGGTAGGGCAAAGCAGATCTAACCTAGTAAGATACTGAAAGCAGATATTCAGGTGACAGCCTAATTATCATCAAATTCTATTCATTCAAAAATATTTACATACATTTTGAAAGCACAAAATAATATGTATAATATGTATGAATGTTAAGGTAGAAATATTAAAATGCATACCTATCACTCAGCATTGGACCAAAAACTTAAATGTTACCAATTCCTTTGTATCAACCTGTGCACTCCTCCCCATCCCATCTCCCTGCTTTACACACATCTCCCAACTATCATATCTATGTAGTATAGCATAATCGTCAAGAATGCAGACTCTGAGTCAGACCAATTACTTCGGGCAAGTTACTTAACCCCTTTTTGCCACAGTTTCCAAATTACTACTTTGGGGATAATTATAATATCTATCTCATATAAGAATTATATTAATACATTTGTAGCATGCAGAAAGAGGCCTTGCATATAGTAAGCACTGTGCCAATCTTAATTTTTTATTATCATTATCGTCATTGTGATTAGTAACACACACATTACTAAATAATATTCTGTTTGGCTTTGCTTGGTTTTGAGCTTTACAAAAATTGAATCATTATGTCTAGTCCTCTCTTGCAGCTGACTTTTTAACCTAAGATTATACTTCTAAGTGTCATCGACATATTGTATAATTTTCCATTAAGTGAATACACTATGATTCATTTTCTTGTTGTTTTCATTTCACATTTCTATTATGAATGATGCTGTTATGATTTTTCGAAATAAAATCTATTGGTATACAAACTCAAGAATTTTCTCAGACTGATACCTTGAATAAAATTGCCAATTGTTGGGATTTTATGATCAACCATCTAAAATAGGACCAAATTGTTTCCAATGTGCTTCTATAAATTTATATTTCAACATGCTGATCCTTGACCTTGGCAGACTTCTTAATTTGTGGCCAAAGTAAATTCACTGGAATTTAATTTGCATTTCTGGATCATAAGACTGAACCTAATTTTATATGGGTATTGTCTCTTCATGTTTTCTCTTTTGTGATATGTCTACTCTTTTTTTTTTGCCATTTTCCCTGGATTATTTTATTTTTCTTATTGAGTTGTGTTACTTATTCTTTAGGTATCATTTCATTATTGGTTATGTATGTTAGAGATACTATCTACAACACAGAGTTAATTTGCACTTTCCTCATGGTACCTTTTTATAAATAGAATTTCTTAATTTTAAGATAGTTAAATTTATTAATCTTATCCTCTATGTTCAGTATTTTAAATCATTTCCTAACGCCAAATCAGAAATCGTTCTCATACAATTTCTACCAAAATTTTAAAGTTTTACCTCTTACGTTTAAGGGCATAGCCATCCGGCATATATTTTTGTGTATGGTGTGTGGTAAAGGTCCAACTTAATTTTATCCAAATTGATAAAAGCATCGCTTATTAAATTGTTCCTTCTTTTCCTCATGGTCTGCAAGGCTATTTCTGTCATACACTGAGTTTGCATATTGCGTGGCTCTATTTTGGGGCTCTCTCTTACCCTCTCCGAGTGTGTGTACGTACATGTGCCGCGTGTTCCACAGGTCACTTTCCTGCAGAATTACACCACCACCTTAATTAAAACAGCATTATAATAAGATTTGATAAATGGTACATCAAGCAGTCCCTTTTTATTCTTCATCTTGAGTAATGTCTTGGCTACTCTCAGGCTTTTGGTATTCTATATAAATTTTAAAATCAGCTTGGTATTCTGAGGTTTAACTACGATGGATCTAGGTGTGAATTTCTTTTTATTTATTCTATTTGGGATTAATTTCATCTCTTGCATTTGTAGAGTGCTATTTCTCATCAGATCTGAAAAAAAATTACAGATATTATCTCTTCAAATATAACTTATTCTTCATACTATCTATCCTTTTTCCTGAGACTCTGGTAGAGTATACATTATACTAACTCATTCTGTTTTCTCCATTGTTCAGGCCATTTAAAAAATATCTTTCATTTTCTTTTCTCTTTATGCAGGAGTCTGTGTGTTTTACTTTTATCTTCCAATGTACTAATTCTCTCTTTTAGGTACTCTTAGTTGTACCTAATCTGCTTTTTAACTTTTTCACTGATCCTCTGATTTTAACAATTTTCATGAAAAATTTATTTTTAAAAATATGGCTTGTTATTTTTAGTGAGTTATTTTAAAAATAAAATCTCATTTTTAAATTTTTGTAATATTTAATTCAGTTTATAAACCATTTTTGATAATTTCAATATCTAAGTGCTATGGGGGCATAACTCTGCTGTTTATTTTTACAGACTCTCATTCATTTAATTTTTCCTTAAGCATTTATTTGCATTTGTTGTAATAAACCCAAATTTCACTGATTTTATTATGTATGAGTGCTGGAAGCCTAAATTGAGAAGGTTATCATCCAGAGATGATTTTGAAATATAAATTGGTACAAGCTCTTTGGAACCAATATGATGCTCCTTATGTAGTTAAACATCTGAAAGACTCACTTACCTCCTTCCTTATGTCCTTACAAGAAGCCATATAGTGTATGGACAGTTGGTGATCCTTTTATGCCCTTTTGAGTTATTAGCTAAATGAAGGAACCTCAAGTTCCACCCTTTTCCATTTCATTGTCCTTAGAATCCTGATCAATATTAGTCTTATGGTGGACAGACTTTCAGATGGCCACATTGATTTCCACCTCCTGGTGTACATGCCCTCTCCTTGAGTATGGGCAGGACCTGTAACTTGCTTCCAACCACTATGGCAAAAGTGATCAGATACTATTCTGATCATTATGTTACATTATATAAGACTCCATTATCTTAGCTGACTTGCTCTAAAATCTTGTTCTCTTTGCTGACTTTGAAGAAAGAAGCTATCATGAGTCTCAAACTGCAAGAAAATGAATTCTTCCAACAACATTAGTGAACTTGGAAACAAACCCTCTCCAACAGGTTTTCAGATGAGAACCCGGACCTTGCTGATAGCTTGATTCAGCCTTGCAGACGATTCAGCTAATCTAAGACAACTAGTCCACAGAAACTGTGAGATAGTAAATGTATCTTGCTCTAAGTCACTAAGTTTATGGTAGTTTGTTACGCAGCATAAAAGAGAAACATAGCCTGATAGTACCATTTTCCTTCAGAGAGAGACCACCTTTTAATGTTTTACTTTTCATTGCTCCCTGCCCTTGTTTCAGCGGTCTTTTTTTTTTTTCTTTCCCTCTCAAAGGGGTAGGGGCTAGTAGTGTTTAAGATGGAGAATTTGAGAGCTGTTTAGAAATTTTCTTTTATTTACTGTATACCTCAAAGTGCACTGAAGTTTTGTTTTATCAAGGACTTGGTTGTTAAATAGAAGGATGGTCTTCCAGTATCTGGTCTGCCTTACTTTTTAAAGCAAAAGTCCCCAAATTCAATTCTTATCACTGGAGTGAGGAAAAAACAATGTGTTTTATGACTGATACATAGAGTCTAAAGTGCATATCACTTTTTGTTGGAAGAAAAGACTTCATTTGGAAGGATGCAGTTTTCAGATGAGATAAAGGTGTGTGGTGAGTTATATTGATCTTATGTTTTTAATATATTGACTTCATATTGATTCACTATCCAATGAGAGAAATGGAAATAAAAAAGGGAGAAGGAGGTGAATTAAATGTTTAGCATTGTAGAAATAACATCTAATCAAATACTACCTGGAAAGAACTAAAAAGGTGTGCCCAGAGTGACTGCCAAAAGAATTCAGACACTCTTCCCAGATTCTTTGCATTTCCCTTTTTTTTGGGCCAATTTGGGCCAACAGACAGGAAAAACAAACAAAAACAAAAAAATCTAATCCATTTTCTTTTTCCTCCTCTGCCTATCAGAAGCTAATGCCTACCTACGCCAGTAAGGCAAGGCTGTCACAACCAAGTCAAATGAATGATTCTTTTATAAGTTTGTCTATAGGGATTTATTAAGCAACCACTAATCACCTACTATCAGTCCTTTAAAATCCAACCATGGATCTTAATTTATCACTATTCTTCTACTTTCTAGTTGATATTCTCTATGAAAGTAATACTAATATGATTGCTACTAAAATCATCATCACCTTTTTCTCTTCAGTTATGTGAATAAGATTCAGTGGTTTCTGTCTATGTGCCAGAAAGTATGTTAATTGATTTACATACGTTGTCCCCAGTTAGTCTCAAAATAGGCCTTATCAAAATTACTTATGACATTATTCTGAAGAAAATTATTAAAATACTCATAGTAACATATGTTTTGCAAGTCAAACAGTACAGAAAGATATAGTGATAAACAGCAGGCCCCTTCATCCCTCCTCCTTATCCTCAACATTCCACTCTGCAGAGGCAAACTCTTTATTTTTAACAGTTTTATCTAATATTTAACTCTATATTTTAAAATAACTCACTTAACAGTCTGTTTATTGCCTTTAAAAATTTTACACATTATAGTCTGAACTCCTTTGATGAAGGCTGCTTTCCCCTTAAAATCAGGAATAAGGCAAGGATGTCCCTTCCCAGCACTTCTATTTGGCACTGTACTAGAATGCAATAACACAGGAAAGGAAATAAAGGGTATATAGATTGGGAACTAAAATTAAATTGTATTTGTTTGATGATGACATGATTATATACTTAGAAATCTCAGAGTTGACCAAAAAAGTCCCTGGAATTAATAAGCTATTATAGCAAGTTTGTAGAATACAAGGTTAATACACAAGTCAATTGCTTTCCTATATACTAGTAACAAAATATTGAAATCTGAAATTTAAAACACAATACCATTCACATTAGCATCATAAAATGAAATGTTTAGACATAAATTTAATGAAAATTGTACAGGAACTATATTTGAGGAAAACTATAAAATTCTGATGAAAGAAATCAAAGATCAAAATAAATGGAGAGATGTTCCATGTTCATGAAAAAGAGGACTCAATATTGTTAAAATACCTGTTCTCAACTTGATCTACAGATTCAATGCAATCCCAATCAAAATGCCAACATGTTATTTTGAATATATCAACAAACTGATTATAAAATTTATATAAAAAGATAAAAGATCCAGAATAGCCAACACAAGACTAAAGAAGAACAAAATTGGAGGAATGACATCACCGAATTCAAAGACTTACTTTAAAGCTACAGTAATCAAGACAGCACGGCATTGGAGAAGGAATGCACAAATAGATCAACAGAAAAGAGACCCCAGAAATAGACCCACACAAATAGAGTCAACTGATCTTTGACAAAGGAACAAAGCAATTAAATGAAGAAAAAAAATATATTGTTTTCAACAAATGGTGCTGGAACAACTGGATATCATTGTGGAAAAAGAAAGAAATTAGACAGATTTTACATCTTTAGCAAAAATTAAATCAAAGTGAATCCGTGACCTAAATGGAAACACAAACTATAAAACTTCTAGAATAAAACAGGAGAAAATCTAAGTGAACTTGAGTTTTTAGATACAACACTGTAAGCATAATCCCTGAGGAAAAAAAATAGATGTTAGACTTTATTAAAATTTAAACTTCTGCTCTATAAAAACACCATTAAGAAAATTAAAATATGAGCAACAGACTGAGAAAAAATATTTGTAAAACACATAAAGGACTTGTCTCTAAAATAAACAAAGAACTCTTAAAGCTCAACAATAAGAAAACAATCCAATTTAGGAATGGGGAAAAGATGTGAGGAGACACGTCACCAAAGAAGATGTACAGATAGCAACTAAGCATATGAAAAGATGCTCAACATCATGTCATAAGGGAACTGAAAATTAAAACATCAATTAGATATGACTACTCATATATTAGAATGGTTAAAATCCAAAATATGACAATGGCCAATGCTGATAGGGATGCAGAATACCTGGAGGTTTCATTCATTGCTGGTAGGAATGCAAATGGTCCAGCCACTTTGGAAGACAGTTTGGCAGTTTCTTACAAAGCTTAACATAATCCTACCATATTATACAGCAGTCATTCTGCTAGGTACTAATCCAAATGAGTTGAAAGCATTTTGTCCGTATAAGAATCTGTACATAAATGTTTCTAGCAGCTTTACTCATAATTACCCCAAACGAGAAGCAACCAAAATGTCATTTCATAGGTAAATGAATAAATAAACTAAGGTACATACCTACAATGAAATATTAATTGGCAATAAAAAGAAATGAGCTATTAAGCAACAAAAAGGCATGGAGGAAACTTAAATGCATATTGCTAAGTGAAAGAAGCCAGTCTGAACAGGCTAACTATTGTATTATTCCAACTATTTGACATTCTGAAAAAAGACAAAAATATAAAGACGGTATAAAGAGAAGTGACTGCTGGAGGTTTGGGTAATAGGGAAAGAGATGAATAAATGAAATACAGGGGAAATTTGGGGGTAGGGAAACTATTCTTATGATATTGTAATGGCAGATACATGACATTATGCATTTTATCCTCTTCCTTCATGCACAGGACTATATAACCAAAGTGTAAACTTTAATGTAAACTACGGACTTCAGGTAGTAATGATTATCAATATTGGTTCATTAATTATAACACATATATTATACTAACGCAAGATATGAATAATAGAGGAAACTGTATGTGTGTGGGAGGGGTTCTTGAGAATTCTGTACTATAAGCTCAATTTTTCTGTCAATGTAAAACTGTCCTAAAAATAATTAATTAAAAGAGCTTACATGCTATATTCTGACTCCCTACCATGAATAAGGTTATTTTAGTTTTCTAATACTACCTTTCCTCCTCTCTCCATATATTTCTTCTTAATTTTTGTTGAATCGCCACTCAATGAAGAGATGATTATAATGATGTAAATACCATTAACAACTGAGCAGTGCAGAATGTTATGATTACACTTTGCTTCTTGTACATCTATTCTTTATTTTCCTGTAGTTTTAACTGCTTTCCAACAAGAACTCAAAAACACCTCTTATTGTAACCAAACACCTCAGTTAATCAGCTCACTTCAATTCACATTTTTCTTAAATCCAATTTCTTGGGGCCCTCTGTCCTCTTGCTCCAATATGGGTTGATTTCTTTCTAGGTATTTTGCTGAATTGTTTTTTCCTTGAACGTCCCTTTATTATCCTCAAAGTACTCTTACCTCATTCTTTTCTTGGCTCCCTTGTTTCCTGAATCTCAAATCTTTCTCTCTGTGGTTTTGCACTGTGTCAACTTAGACAAACTGGAATTACGTTTCCCAGGATGCTCCACCTGCTATGGTTCTCCATCAGCACTGGCTGCACGAGTCATTTTGCTCAAGGTTTGGAAGATGGAAGGGAAGCAGGAGCCATATTTCTTACACTTGGAAGGTTGGTGCAAGACACTAGCTGTTCTGAGTAGGAGAAGGAATCTGATACTTTATGCCCTAAATTTGTTTTCAGCCTCTCTACAGTTTTGCGATACAAATCAACTTTCTTCTCTGTGGGTTCTTTTATTTAAGTTCCAAAAGGGCAGAGTTTTTGCCTTTTTAATTCACTGCTCTATTGCTTCTCTCTAAACAGGGCCTGGTACATAGTAGGTGTTGAATAAATATTTAGTAAATGATAAATGCAAGTACTTAGTTTCAGCTTTCATCACTCTGCTAAGTCAGTTACTATTTCCATCATCTAAATTTTTATTACCAACTTTCTTCTATTTTCTCCTCTCCTATTCTTTTTGATTATGAGGGCAGTAGCCTGCTCTGTAAAAATATTTTATTTATTGATATATTTATTTGTACTCATATTAGTGGAGTTTTAGGACAGAGTGGAATAAATATGCATTTTCATTTCCCCATGCTTACCACAATATCAAGCATTATTTTTTAACGATTTTAATATTTTAAAAAACAATTTTGTTTTCACTCTTTATCGAATTCTCCCAGTAAAACTGTAAAGCCTAGAGATGGGAACATTTGTATTTTGTTTTGAGAATTTTGTGACTTCTCCAACTTCTACTCTCATCCTTTATGCTATTATGTTTAGTATTATTTTTTAAATTCAGTAGTAGCAGTTATCTGACCAGATATAATTTTTCCATGAGGTAAGTACACTACACTTCAGGAACTCTTGGGCTTTCTCTTTTCCCTGAACTTTAAATAAATTATGACACATTTATTTTACAGCAGAATTAGGTGCCAGGAAAGACAAAAAAATCAATCTTCCATTTCTCGGATAAAGGCTGATCATCCCAGCAGTCTTTGTGTAATGACTCACTCATTACTGATCAAGGGTCTAGAAAGTCTGGGGAATTTTGCATTTTGAGAATTTGGGAGTAATTTATGATAACAAGCAATAATAAGAAGAGAGTTATTCTGTATGTTTGTTGCTAAATGCAGCTGTCAAACCCAGATGCCAAGAGGTATAAATGTAAAGAATTTTGTCATAACACCTAGTGTTTCCTGAAGTAAAATAACTCAGTTGCATAGCACTGTATAGCTTAATGGCCTTTGGCTTATTTTCTCTTGGCTCTCTACAAATGTGAAAGTTATAAAATCTTATGTATTCAAGATTATGCTCTGTGTTTGTTATTAGCACCAAGATAGATGGTTTTCATCTCAAATTCATTTTTCAATTTGTTAAGCATTTCACCAGAGCTATAAGGCTGCTATCCACCTGTCAAAATAAAATTTTATAGATTGACATCTTTGGATGAACCACCTCTGATGACAGAGGACTGCTGAGTTTCTAGCATTTTCTCCCTCCTCCAAAAACAGTAATGGCATTATTGCTCTAAGGAGAGATAAAAATTATGTTACTTCAGTTTGAAATCTAAGTATTCTGTTGAATTCAATAAAGTATTAAGCAAAGACATAACCTGGTGTGGTAAAAAGCACCTGCCTGAAGAGTCACACCCAGGAGTGAAAATAAAAATATTTAGCAATTAGATGGCACAAGTCATACAATCAGAAAAGGAATGGCTAAAATACTAATTACCCCCTGCTACACCAGGCATTATCTATTCATTTCTAGCTGCTAAGGAAGTCCCCTGGGTCCTAAGCGAAGGGTCAGGGGCATACAGAGGACTCAAGGCAGTGGCTATTTACCAACCATTACAGAAATATTTCAATATTTCAACCACTAGTATTGATGTACTGCTGCCTTCTGGCCTGAGTCATACTAAATTTGAATTTCTCTCACAGAGTATCTTACAATGTGACCCAAGGACAGTTCCTTAACCTCTCTGAGCTAAATTTCTTCATCTGTTTTAACAGGCTACCTTGCCCAGGCTGTTGCTCCCATGTGTCATTTTGCAGCTCCTGTCCAGATTTTCTAGGTGTGTCTTGGGTGGACAAAGACTCCCTAAACCTGTGTTCTCTGGGAAGAAAGACTCTGTGGTAGAAATTATAAACTACAGAATCAGACCACTATGGGACCAGCAGCTCTGCCATGAGCAGGATGCTGCTGATGCAGTTAAGACGTCACTTCTACAACTATCAGCTCCAGAGTCTCACTACCATTGCTAAGGTTCCTCTGTCAAATTTTTCAGTAATTGGTATTGTTACTGTGATGCCTTGTAATGGATGGATGCCTTACCTTTTGTTCCAAATAACTCAGTTCTGAATTCAATTCAAATCTTGTACCAGTGCATCTGAATATATAAAGTTATAAATTAAATCCCATTTAGAGTGATGGCTACAAGGGAATTAGGAATTTTTTTTTTTTTTTTCCCACACCGTGCAGCTTGCGGGATCTCAGTTCCCAGGCCAGGGATTGAACCTGGGTCCCAACACTGAAAGCCCAGAATCCTAACCACTAGACCACCAAGGAACTCCCTGGGAAATAAGAAAATTTTTAGCTTTCTAGTCTCTGCAATACAAAAAGGCAACTGAAAGGCATAAGTGAATTTTTACCCCAGAGGCAAAGCTCATATGTAAATACATCATCTTAAATGCCACTTCTAAAGATTTCATGGTTGATTATAAGGTATCTGAATTCAGATTTGCGCAAAAATGTTGCCCAAAGTTTTCATAAACACTTGCAAAGCATTACTACGATGTTTATGCTGACAATTTACAGATTATAAATTACTTTGACAGATGAAAAATATAAAAAGCACAGTATTAAAAGAAAAGTTCCCCCAAGACATACAGCTAAGATTTACATGCTTGTCTTTGAAGCCAAATGACTTATTGCTCAGATATCAAAATATCTGAATATATTTCACCTTAGTTTATCTACCATTTCAATAATGGGTAATTGAGTATTAACTTTAGTTAGTGAGGAAACTCCTTTTTAAGTAATTTTGTCTGTGATAGCTCGGAAATAAATTGGTGGGCTATGTATCCTTGTAAAGATAATGTGCTATATAGACAGTCTTGAATGAATTATAATAATTATTTTTTGTATTTTTAACCATTGAATTCACCTTCCTGTGTATGAAAGGGCAAAAGCTTCAAAAATAAAACTCAAATTACTTTTTCATTCATTTATCCAGGATTACATAACTATGTAAAAATTGAGCCTTTTTTACTATAAACATAAATTGCCAAAATTTTCTGCTAAATAAATTTCATTCTTTTTTGATATAAGTTATAATTAATGGAGCCATATGTCAACTGAACTGTGGGGACTTTGCAATATTAATTGCAGTTACTAATGTATTCAATTTATAGATTTGGTTAAATTTATGATATGAAACTGTCATATTTTAAACATGTTTACATAGCTAGTATCTAATAATCTTACTGCTTCTAAAGTAGAGCGTTAGAAAATCCATGATGGTTAGGAAAGGCTATGGAAAAGGGATTAGAAAATACAATCTCTCTGTTATCTAGAAATATTAATTTTATAAATCAAGAAATGATTTAGGGTCATTTGTATACAGTCACATCCTGGAATTGATAACATGCTCTTAAAGGAAATAGTACTGAACTTGAAAATTTCTTGAGAATTGTAAGGCAGATATTAAACAATCACAATTTTCAAATCCAAGATATCCCTCAGAGGCAAAATAGGCATGGGTAGCATAGGGGTTATGGGGGTGGAGTAGGGGGACTGTATTATTGAGAAGAGTTGTGAGTTTTTACAGATTCTGTGTGTGTGTGTGTGTGCGTGTGTAAAATAATCCTAAGAACAAAATCATTGAAAGGAAAAGTAGTTCTTGAAATCTTTCACCTGCTGTCTCTCCTCGTCTCTCTTTGTCATTGTTTTACAGTATGTTTTACTTTTTCTATCTTTCCAGGCAAGGCGCAGGTGATTTAAAACAACCTCATGCTTCTCAAATTCTTTTACAACTAGTTTAACACATATCATTTTCAGAGACTTTAAGCAAATGACTTTATTTGCAAGAGTGAGGTAAATTATAAACCAATTTGGAAGTTATATATAATTTATGAAATCATGTAAGAAATATGAAGATTTACAGGCATGAAATTATGGAAATAAAGAGAAAACAATTGTCCTTTAAATTCCCCCATCAAGACACAGACGTAGAGAATGGACTTGAGGACAAAGGGAGGGGGAAGGGTAAGATGGGACGAAGTGAGACAGTAGCATGGACATATATACACTACCAAATGTGAAACAGATAGCTAGTGGGAAGCAGCTACATAGCACAGGGAGATCAGCTGGGTGCTTTGTGACCACCTAGAGGGGTGGAATAGGGAGGGTGGGAGGGAGGCGCAAGAGGGAGGAGATACGGGGATATATGTATACGTATAGCTGATTGACTTTGTTATAAAGCAGAAACTAACACACCATTGTAAAGCAATTATGCTCCAATAAAGATGTTTAAAAAAAAAAATTTTCCCCATCAGTGGGGGAATTTGAATGATGAGGCTGAGTGAGCTCAGATAGGAGATTAGCTTAGCTCTCCATGAATTAAGCCCACATGTGTGTTTCTAGGCTATAAATTAGTGGAATGAACCCAGAAATAAAATGATAGTTGATTCCCAGGCAATTAAAGCAAAAAGGAAAAAGCTAATCTTAGACCAACTTCCCCTTGTCAACAGTAATCACAGCAAAAAACATTTTTTGTTAATTCTAGTGGGCTGATAACGGTAACAATAGCAGGCATTTTTTTCCCCCAGTAAACCTGATCAACTCTTGGATTATTTTTATACCATTGTCTTCCTGTTTTGATGTTCATGAAACCCCAATTTTCTTCAGATTGTTTATAATTGTTTCTTAATATGAGTTCATACATGCCATGTTCCCACACTGCTCTTTCCTGAGGAATATATAGTCTTATCGATCTCCATCAAAATACCAAATGACTTCAGTAAACTTGAAACAGAATTTTTCTCAAGACTGGGAACAGTAGAGAGAATGCTTTTTTTTTTTTCTCTTTAAGTGTATGACTTAAAAGCTATGATCACACTCAGGAAAACAGATTAGTAAAGTATTGTCATGCTTTGTAAAAAGCTGAAAAGAGCTTCAAGGAAAAATCATGCTGTACATCATCTTTTTCTTTTCCCACCCTCCTCTGGGCCAGGCCCCTTCAAACCATTACCCCAGAAAATACATTGCTCAATCTTTTTATTCTCTGAACAATGTTAGTTTTTCTGTTTTTATAAAGTGCACAGAAAAAAGTCAGCTACCTAATAGCTCTAACTATAACTGCTTTGAATCTATTTGGTAAATTAATTAAATATGGTTATTAAATCATATATTTTTCAATTTTTATGTTGATAACAGACCAGACTAGGAAGGCATGGGGTATGGTTGATGAGAGCCTGAGTTAAGGGTCAGAGTGTTTATACTGTTCCATGTACTCATATAACAAAGTAGTAAATGTTAGGACCACACAGGACTCCTAGTAATAATGAGACATCAATGGAAATCCAATCATGATTTTTGAGTCTTGATTTTTTTTTCCTTAGAAGAGAGGGTTTTGAATTGCAAAAAGCAAGCACCTTTCAACATGTGGACAGCTTTTCACATGATACTCCTAAAACTCACTTTGATTTTTATTGCTGTTCCTTCACACAACCAAGAGCCTATAAAGAACCATGATTTTGCTATGTTTGTGCAGCTGGGTCAAAGGTACTGCAACTGCTTGAAGGCGAAACAGGCAGTAGGAAAGAATTAATTCAAATCATGTTATTATGTGAAATAAGGCATACTTCTTATCATATCAGGTCAGGTGTTTGGAGACTGAAGCTACACAAATGAGCCAATTCTCATTTTGGTCTGTCTTATAAGTCTAAACCTTCACCATCGCCTCATTCCTGAATTTGATTTTATAGCCCACTTCCAACACTTTCTAAATCTAATTCAAGATACAGAACTGTATATATGTGTTTCTTTAAAAAAAACACACACTGCTGGAAACTCTCCAAGAAAATTAAACTGTTTGATAAATCAATGTTTTCATACACAGGATTCTTCTATAAGTAGAGATACAGTATATAAAAATTTCAAACTGAAGACCATCAATCCCATATCTGTGAAATTAATCACTTTTATTCAACAGATCTCATAGTGACCACCATCTGGCTCTCATTCCTCCTCATTTTCTCCTGATGAAGAGATCATTCTACATCACCTTTTGAGTGCATTTTAAGGTTATGAGTTAAATCTATTGTTGGATTCTGTTCCCTAAATAAAATACCCCTTCATGACTCAAAGAATTAATGCTTTGAAGACAAATGTTTGGATATTCATTTTCTTCATAAAAATAAAATCCACCAGATAGTTGATGTGTGAGGAAATATGTTAATGTTTAATACATGATTCTTGTGTTAAAGGTTTAATTCTATTTATACTATATTAGTTGTGGCTGACAATAGTCTGGTCTCTTTAAAAAGGCACCCATTCATCTGAGCTGCTGCAGTTGAGTTAGATTCATGGTGTGATGATATGATGATGAGATTCACGGTAGCAAGATAGGAAAGTGAGGACCTGGAACCAGCTGTTGGGCTTGGGGCAGAGTCCCATTTGCAATTGAAAAAAAAAAAAAGTACTTGATCGGTTTGTTGACAATATAGGCAAAGGTATTGACAGGTAAAGCTATCTGAAATATATAGCAAGAATGTAGGTAGACTGTGAGAACAAAAGGAAGAAATTAGAACTCCCACATGTATGAGAAGCTGATTAGCAATTGTTAAGTCCACTGCCACCTCCTAGAGGAACAGGATACCGGGCAGATTCCTCAGACAGAGGCTGATGCATCAAGGTAAGGCAGGCATGCAGTTAACTCATGAAGCATGAGGCAGAGAATGTGATCTTGGGAAGAAGGTAAAAATCCACTAACATAATTGGGACGAATAATTAGGGTCAGGCCAAACTAGTTGGGACAACAATTTGCTGCTAATTGCCCACATGGTGAACCATAACATTGAGTTCTCTTGCTTTGCAGAGCCTTTGATAGAAACGAATGTAGGTTTGAACCTAAACAAGAATAACAAGAATGACAAGTTTCCAGCTAAGAGGAAAAGAAAATCAGAGGAGGGGAATTAGGTAGGACCCAATAGTACAACTTACGAAAAAAATAGCTTTGCTCACCTAAAAGATCTCATGTGAAATCCTCTTTTTTTTTTTGCTTTCAGTGACCTAATGAAAGAGGTTGCAAGAGAGAAAGGGCTACTCAAGGCCTTTTTCAAAGACAAATTCGACTACATGTGATTTTTGTTTCACATGCTCTTCTTCAATATAAACTCTATGTGACTTCATTCTGGCCTGCTAATATAAAAGGAGAGCCAGGAAAAGAGTTTCTTTGGTTGCTGGAGGATGCTGCTTTAGGAAAACTAGAGAAACAAAGAACTCTTAGTAGATGTTACTGGAACTATGAAATAACTATTTGTCTTTTCAGCAAATACTCACTGAAGCCGAAATATATGCCACAGGAATTGAGAGCACAAAGAAGAATACGTATGTTGCCTGTCTTGGGAAAAGAGTACCGGAATGAAAAGCTGTGTAACTAGATAATTGCAAGACAAAATCATAAGGGCTGCAAGAGAGGCATTAACAACATACAGAGGGAGTTATAGCAGGTAATACCTACTTAAATCTGTGGTATGGAAGGCATCAGGCTGGTAGTGACTTGAGTTCACTGGAACAAGGAAGAGACAGGCATTCTTGACAACAAAAGTACCTTTCATTTGCATAGCAAATTAGAGTTTTCAAGGCATTTTCAATATATCATCTTATCTGCTACACAAATAGTCCATTAATGCAGATATTGTTCCTATTTTACAGATGAGGAAACTGGCCCTGATCAGAAAAGTGACATAACCCAAGCCACCCAAGAAGGTATGTGGGAGGGCTGGGTCTCAAGATCATTAGAGAGCTTCCTGGTACACCATGCATGGTTGCCTTTACAATCATACAAGCTGACTTGAAGATACTTTGACTCAACTATTTAGCAAAGCAGCATCAGTATAGTAACACTCTCTTTTTAATCAAACTTTAGACAAACTCCTCTGAGCTATCTTTTCAACAAGGCCTTGTCTTTAGGTCTTGTCTTTGGCTGCATAGCCTAGTTGTAGCAAAATTCCTGCTTGAATCAGTTTAATGAGAACCCCTCCACCCTCAATATAATCAAATTCCTTATCCCCCATGGTTGATATCTGATAAGCCTGGCTTGCCTTCAGTAAGAATTCTAAGTCACGTTAGCAAGAATCTCCCTGCCCTTGATGTCTCCTCTCAGTAATTTTCCATCCACTAACCCCCTCACTCTGCTTGTTGACTAAAAATCCCCAGCTGGCTTTGCTATATTTAGAGTTGAGCTTGATTTCTCTCCCCTATTGCAATAGTCTTGAATAAAGTCTTTCTTGCCATTTTTACAAGTGTCAGGATAATTTTTCTTTAACAATAGTATTGTTAAAAGATAAACTGAAGCATATTAAAGATTTTAAGAGTTTATCTGAGCAAAAATCAATTTGAATCAGGCAGCATCTAATCTAGCAGATAGAAAGGAGCTCTAAGGAGCTGTAAAAATGAAAGACTTTTATAGGCAGAAGGGAACAGGAACAAGGAAGTTATACCAGGCCAAAAAGTGGGTTGGTTATTGCAAAGCTACCTTCCTTTAGGGATGGCAAGGGTCTATTAGGCAGATCACCTAACTAGTGCTAATCAGGCAACTTCTGATTGACTGGTTTAAGATTCTATTTCTGGGAGAGATGAAAGTATAATTAATCCTCAGTTTGGTGATATGGGGTTTAACAAAAGCAATTCCATTTTGGGCCAATTGTCTTGTTTTTAAAAATTCCCCCCTTTTTATCAGCCTTTCAGGCTGAGAGATATGATCAACTTTTAAGGCATTAACTCTACTCCCAGCTACCACTCTGGAGTTCTCAGCTTTTGTAGGATCTCTGTGTGGTATTCACAGATCATGATGTTGAGTTCACATTCTTTAAGTTGGTCATTCTCTTTGTTTCTTTTCTGATGTTCTAGTCTTAGGGAGATTATTTACTTGGTGGTTAGAGGCTGTGAACATGCATTTTAAGCTTTTGAGAGGATACAGCACACCAGGGAGACTACTATGATTGTTATATGTAGGATAATTCCCAATTTCTGGAGTGCACTTCAGTACCATGGTCCCTAAGACTGAAACCAATCGGAACCAAATCAAAGAAAGACCCCACTGAAGGAGTTACTTTCTTTTTTCCTTTTTTTTTTCGGTACACAGGCCTCTCACTGTTGTGGCCTCTCCTGTTGCGGAGCACAGGCTCCGGACGCGCAGGCTCAGCAGCCATGGCTCACGGGCCCAGACGCTCCGCGGCATGTGGGATCCTCCCGGACCGGGGCACGAACCCGTGTCCCCTGCATCGGCAGGCAGACTCTCAACCACTGCACCACCAGGGAAGCCCTGAAGGAGTCACTTTCTTAAGCCAGCTGGCTTGTTCAGTGATCTTATGTAGCTGAGTCTCAACTTCCCCAGAAATCTCAGTCCAAGTGCAGCACAGTGTTGGCCACAGCACAAACACCTCCTTGCTCAGCTAAAAGATATCCTATTATCAGGGGCTATCCTACTATCAAGAACAACTTTGGCCAGAGAGTCTAGGGATTTTTATCAGGCATCTACTGCTTTAACAGAAGATTCTGCAATGAGAGTTAAGGAGAGATTCCTGATGACAGCCTCATTTGCACTTACTCCTAGCCAGGGCAGTAGGGATCTGCCAAAGGAAACTAATTTTGAATCTTATATGCCTCCTGGTAATTCCCATTTGAGACTATGGCTCAGGACTGGAAAGGTGACTGCCATGGAGGCCAGTAAAATTTAAGGTCCTATAGGCTGCACAGGTGGTTTTATTCTGGTTACTTTTGCCTTGTGTCCCCTTCTTTGTACAGAGTCTGAATGAAATGTTCTGCTAGTTTGGAGTTGCTAACCAGAGACAAGGAAATAGATGCTAAGGATTAGGAGTCTGACATTATAGAGAGGGGGCTGAGTTTGTTCCAGAGACACTGAGACTTTGGATATCAGGGAGAAGTTTGTGATGGAAAGAACTACAGGATCACTAGCATTGTGGCAAATCCAACTATCATTTGGTGGTTAGATTATAGATTATTATTATTATCTTTCTAGGCCAGAGCAAGAAAAAAGGTGAAGAAAAGAATTATAAAGAGTTTCATGGTGTAAGAATTAGGAAAAGGATGGCAGAGAGGAAAGGAAGAATGTAAAGAAAGTCTTGAGAGGAAGTAGTCTAGCTTGATGTCAGCTACTTCTTTTCCTAGTCAACTTGATTTTGAGGCCTCCAGCATTTGCACAGGACCAAATGTCAGGTAGAACACATGTCTTCAGTTGTGAAATATGCATCCAAGTTTTGACTTGTAATTTGGTTGAAGTGTCATTGGTCAAAAGTACTCGGTAGAGTTCTTTCCACAAATCTCACTTTTGTGAAAGCATTAGGGTAAAACGATAACTCTCTGTAAATGACATAAGACTTAAAAATGTCCATGGTTAAAGATTTGATGAGTTCCTTATAACAGAACAGACAATGAAATTTGGTTATTTCTGTGACCTGCAATATGTTAAGACTGGAATGGTGATTGATAATATATCAGATTTTTAGAAATTTCATACAATTTCTAGAACACTTTTACTGATAACCTGCAACCATACAAATATAAATACAAATATGTAAGAAGGCTTATCATCACTTATTTGACAATTCTTCTTATGTCATTTAATGTACCAAGTAAACATAACATCTCTTACTTAGCATCTCTCTTTTACAAAGTGAGAAACAAATCCTTTGACATTCTCTAGGGGAATCTCAAAGTTAATTTCAGGTCAAAATACTCCATTTAGAATTTGATTTTGGAAGTTGTCAAAACATCAAAAGGTTTGAGCATTTGAATGAATAGGGTCACAGATTATTATGAAATAACACTTAATTATCTATTTTACCAAAGTGGCAATAGATAATTTTAAAGGTAAATATAGAAGGTTACATAGTTGTGAACAAAATTTAGCTCTTTAAATATTGAAAAGACTAGGTTTTCTAAAGTAATGTAAAACCTGATAAAGACAAAGAGCTGACTAATACTCCAAGAAAAATGTATTCTTTTCAATGGGACCTAATTAAACGTAAAACTTTTGTACAGCAAAGAAAACCATCAAAAAAATGAAAAGACAATCTACTGAATTGCAGAAAATATTTGTAAATGATATGACCAATAAGAGGTTAATATCCAAAATATATAAACAGCCCATACAACTCAATATCCAAAAAACAACCTGATTAAAAAATGGGCAGAAGATCTGAATAGACATTTTTCCAAAGAAGATATGTAGATGGCCAACAGGAAAATGAAAAGATGCTCAACATTCACTAATCATCAGAGAAAGGCAAGTCAAAACTGCAATGAGATATCACCTAACACCTGTCGGAATGGTTATTATCAAAGAGCCTACAAATAACAAATATTGGTGAGGATGTTTTGCCATTTGTGACGACATGGATAGATCTGGAGAGTATTATGCTTAGTGAAATATGTCAGACAGAGAAAGACAAATACTCTTTAACATATGTGGAATCTAAAAAATAAAACACAGAAATGAATATAACAAACAGAAACAGACTCACAGTTATAGAGAACAAACTAGTGGTTACCAGTGAGGAGAAGGAAGCGGGGAGGGGCAAGATGGTAGAAGATTATGAGATAAAAACTACTATGTATAAAATAAATAAGCAGGGCTTCCCTGGTGGCGCAGCGGTTAAGAATCCACCTGCCAATGCAGGCGACACGGGTTCGAGCCCTGGTCCAGGAAGATGCCACATGCCGCGGAGCAACTAAGCCCGTGCACAACTACCGAGCCTGCGCTCTAGAGCCTGCGAGCCACAACTATTGAAGGCCGCATGCCTAGAGCCTGTGCTCCGCAACAAGAGAAGCCACCGCAATGAGAAGCCCGTGCACTGCAATGAAGAGTAGCCCGCGCTCACCGCAAGTAGAGAAAGCCCGCATACAGCAACGAAGACCCAACGCAGACAAAAATAAATAAATAAAATAAATAAATTTATTATAAATAAATAAATAAGCAACAGGATATATTGTACGGCAGAGGGTAATGTAGCCAGTATTTTGGTATAACTTTAAATGGAGTATAATGTATAAACATTGAATCACCATGCTGTATACCTGAAACAAATACTATAAATCAACTATACTTCCATTTAAAAAAGGGAAAAACTTGTCCTTTTAAGAGAGAAAACTAAATTCTAATTTTGTACCAGTGTACTTTTGAAATGAAATTCATTTTTAAAAACTTAAATAAATCCATTCCAATATCAGTCACTTGACCACACATAAGATTCCTTTCCAAAGATTCCTTTCCCACAAACCTACAACTTTTTAATATCCATTCAGATTTTGTCCTTGGTTTTTTACTCTTTTGTTCTCATTCTGGAACAATCAGTTATTCTACTTTCCTTACCTACTTTTCATACACTGTTGTTTTCTTTCCCCCATATAATTTCTAAGTAATTTTAATTACATATACTGATTAGAATTCTTAAGCCTCAGAGTCCTTAACTGCTAGTGAAAACTAAGAAGTAAGCAATTGAGAGCTGTCTATTATAGCATTCTGTGGACTGGCAAACATAAATACATTTTATAATTTATAGAAGCATATTCTTCCTCATAGTAAATTTTCCAAAGTGGCACAAAATGTTTATCAATAAACCCAAATATCTTTATTTCCTCTGTAAAAGGAAACCAAAAGTTGATATATCTATGTTCAGTTAATATTTTAGTATTTTATCTTATTTGGAAATAATCTAGATATTCAATTAATATCCATCATTTAACTTACCTGAGTATAACTTTAAGATCTGAAGTTACCAAAAAGATTTTGGAAACTCTTAAAGTAGACATACCAAAAGGCAGAATTATTGTTGAAAAGTTCATTTATAAACTTTTATAAATCTATTTACTTGTTCTTGACAATTATGTTTAGATTACTTATGAAAATCTGATGAGACATTAAACAGCTAACCATCACCTTAAATTATCTTTCTTGATGACAAATTTTGGAACAGAGACAGCATGAGCTTATTTGACTTTTACTAAACCTATGAAGAATAAAAGTTTCATATTTAATGCTGATAACTCTAAAGACGTGCCTGTTTTAATTAAACCAACAAACTTAAACTAGATTTTATTTTCTGAAGATTATCTTAGATCACATGAACTTGAAAAATATTTGGGTTAGTTTCTATATTTCTGAGAGTATACTTGATTTACATAAATGCTTGTTTGTCTTTAAGCCAATTAAATAGACCTCTTTATAAATTAACTTTGGTGATACCACTGGAGGTAGAAAAAAATAACACATCTATGACATATGAAGACATACATAAACATACAGAAACACATAGATCTTATAACTTTCATTTTAAAATTTTATCTATATATGATCGGTACAATAATGCAAAACTCACTAGTTTATAAAAGCCAAATTGTGTTTCTGGCCGATGGAATAAGTGAATATTATTCACTCATAAAAAAAGAATGGAATCTTGCCATTTGCAACACCATGGATGGACTTTGGGGGTATTATACTAAATGAAATAAGTCAGAGAAAGCAAATATCATATGATCTCACTTATATATGGAATCTAAAAAAAAAACCCAAACAACAAGCAAACCCCTAGCTTAGATAGCTACAGGGAACAGATTGGTGGTTTCCAGAAAAGGTGGGGTGGGTAGGTGGGTGAAAAAAGTTTTCAAGGGGATGTATTGTACAGCATTATGACTATAGTTAACACTATATTACATAAAAGTTCTCATCACATAAAAAAAATCGTAACTATGTACGGTGATGGATGTTAAGGAGACTTATTGATCATTTTGTAATGTATACAAATATTGAATCATTATGTTGTATACCTGAAACTAAAATAATGTTATATGCTAGTTATACGTCAATGAAAAAAGTTAGAAATAAAGGCTGTCTATCACCAAGTACTTACCATGGACCAGGTTATCTCATTTAAATCTCAACACAACTGTGCAACGTAGAGATTATTCCCCATTTTGGAGGTGATAAAATTGATTCTCAAAGAGTAACTTGCCCACACTCACTTAGCTAGAAACTGAACCTCTGACTTCTCACAAAGTCTGTGATCTTTCCTGTATGCTATATTAACTAAAATAGGGATTTGGTTCTTTGTAAAATCAAATAGAGTATGATGATGAATACATGTAAGTTTTAACTAGTATAGGTTTTAAATTTGGGGGGTAGAGTGGTTAGAAAATCAGGTATTGAGAATAGTGATGTATTTCTGCTCCTATGGTACCTCTGTCCAGCCACTTCACAATGGGACTAAGTCCAAAAACAATGACTTGAGACTTTGGCTTGTCTCTCCAACCAACATCTAAGGGTGGGTCAAACTAGTTGTACTGATTTGGCTATATCAGGGAGTCAAAGTAAACTGATTAATGTTTTCTCTTAAAAAATCCTTCTGAATATTTTCATCAGGGACAAAAAGTAAATATTCTTGACAGTACTGAACAACTCCAAGGAGACAAGAGGCATCCCCAAAGATAGTGCAAAAAATACTACCCTCCCAAGATCCAGAGCCACTCCCAAAGACAACCAAGAAAAAGGTAATTCCTCTGAGTGTTGGCAACAGTAGGGCCCTAGCCACCAATGGAATGCAATCCACATTTCTGTCCAGCCATATTTTGGGGGTCCCCCAACCTAATAGTGGAGCTGCCTGAACACATAAGAACCCACGTGCCCCAGTCAGACAGAAAGCCAAGTCAAGTTCTCAGGGCACAAAATGAGATAAACAAGAAGGCAATAGCTGTTCCTGGGAGAGAAAAGGTGGACAACCAGTGGGTATCCGAAAGCAAATTCACAAGTCATGCTTCAAATATTTAATTCTCACACATGCTTTTTGCCTGCCAATCTGAAAGGAAAGGACAACGTGAAGGTTTCCCTCCCTCTCGCGACCAGGCACCACAGATAGAGGCCTAGGAGAGCTGACTTTGATAAGAATTCTTACCCTTTGCCGGCTTCTTCCAGTTTCCTCAGGATTCTGCAGGCTCCAGAGCGCGCGAGGCGTCCCAGCGGGTCTCAGGCTGGTCACAAGCAGCTGAAGAGGAGGGAAAATGGTTTTCCCTCTACGCTTTATAGTGAGCGCTTGGCTGAGACCCCTTTTTCTTTGAGGCGCCTCCTAAATGGATAAACTAATCTACATTAAAACTTCTCTGGGGCTTCCCTGGTGGCGCAGTGGTTGAGAGTCCGCCTGCCGATGCAGGAGACTCGGGTTCGTGCCCCGGTCCGGGAAAATCCCACATGCCGCGGAACGGATAGCCCCGTGAGCCATGGCCGCTGTCCGGAGCCTGCGCTCTGCAACGGGAGAGGCCACAACAGCGAGAGGCCCGCGTACCGCAAAAAAAAAAAAAGTTCTCTGTTGTGGTCGCTGTAATTCAGGATTATGTAGTTAAGATTAACCTGCTTGTTCGGCCTTAAAGGAAAATTGTATTCACCTGACACCTCAGGCTAGGCCCAGTCCGGCTTAAATCAGTCCGACCCGGAACTAGTCCTGTTTCTAACTCCTTGGCTGTCCGACCCTCCACCCGGTCCGCCTTCTGAGTAGGACGCGGTCCAACCTTTGACCCGGAAGGGTTTCTAAGTCGCACCCGGCCCAACTCTGGCTGTTTCTAGACCCGGTCTGGAAAAGACGCTCAAATAAAGCCTGAAAGCTCCTCAGGCAGAAGCTGCCGAGGCTCCTCGAGGGACGGACCCAGCACCTCCTGAGGCGGGAGACGCAGCGAGCTCACGGCTCAGCAGGTACCGTGTCTGGTTGCTTGTTGCTCCTGGGGCCGTGGGGGGGGGTCTCCTTCGGTCCCCGCTTCTTACTGTTACTAACAGAACTGTTAAAAGATAAACTGAGTCATAGTAAACATTTTAAGAGTTTATTTGAGCAAAAGTCAGTTTGAATCAGGCAGCATCCAGTCTAGAAGACAGAAAGGAGCTCCAGGGAGCTGTTGAAAATGAAAGACTTACAGGCAGAAGGGAGCAGGAAAAGGAAAGTAAACTAGGCCAAGAAGCGGTGGGTTAATGCAGTTACTTTCCTTCAGGGGATGGCAGGGGCCTGTCAGGCAGACAGCCCCACTAGTGCTGATCAGGTGGTTCCTGACTAACTGCTTTAAGGTTCCATTTCTGGGAGAACTGAAACTGAATTAAGTCTCAGTTTGGTGACATGGGGCTTAGAATGAGTAACTCCATTTTGGGCTTGTTGTCTTGCTTTAACAATATCTAAAATTGAAATTCTACTTATAAACCAGCTGAGACTAGGAAAATATAGAAAGAGTAAATATTTTTCTCCCATGGAAAAAAAATAACGTGTTTTTAGCTTCTTGAAAGTAAAAATGTTGTCTTCTTTATATCCCCACTAATTATGGTGCATTTATATAAATGTTTTAATAAATATTTAATAAATCCATGTGTCTGTATTTGACAGGTGAATTAATTAATGTTTGTCTTATTACTAAGAATTCATTTTCTTTTCATAAACAGTATATGCCTTGAACCAAGTCTTAGTTAATGATTTAATATTAGTCTTAGTAAATCCCTAACTATAGTCTTAAAGTTATTCATGACTAATCCATTTGGGGTTTTTTGTCACACAAATGAAGGGCAGCATTCACCACTGGGGGCAATGGCTAGAATAGGCAGCAGAAATGGCCAAACCAGGATAGGAGCATCACATACTACCCAGTATGGAAGAAAAACACTTTTCCTTCTGCAGCCTGTTTCTTAGATGAGATTATTTACTGATGGTAAATATCTAACACCTGAGTTCATTTTAACAAATTGAAAAGAAAAAGCAATTCACAATTTCCAAAACTATTTTTTAATCTTATATGTAATACTAGGTTTATATTTGCTTTAATTTCTGTGGGGAATTACATAAAAATTGCAGATCTAGTGCCTGCCCTGGAGGAACTTACAGTCTAAAAGTAGAAAGAGAGTAAACAAAAATGAAAGATACTTAGAGGCAAAACCAATTTACACTTTGCTATTTTTAGAGGCTCCAGGGAGAGCAGAAATTTTCATTGCATACAGCACTCATGACTTCTGAAGAAAAAAATCAGTGCCTTTTTATATGTTGCCTGCTTAGTGGATTCTGTGATGTGAGCTCTAAAGCATGAAATTACGAGGTGAATAGCAAAGAACTCACAAGCTTGGAAGAGATTTTCAAAAAGAAAAGAAAAGAGACACAAACATTACATGGTACATTTTTGAGAACCAGGTAATGTACAAGTATTGTTCCCCTGGCAACCATTGTGTAGAGTTTGTGAGTTAGCACAGCAGTTTCTCCTATTTTCATATTGCAATCAAGAACTTGATTGTTTTCATTAATATGATTATTTTGCATTTCCTCTCCTTTTTTTCTTTCCCCTTGTGCTTGTTTTACATCTAGGTCTAAACTCTGGTTGTTGTTCTCAATTTGTCAGAAGTGTTAAGTTCTTGGACGCTAAGTAAGAACTGAAGCAAAATGAAAAAGCTTTAAATATTTGAATTCCAGAAAGTGAATATGTTTGTAGAATCAGTTTTTCAAAGGGAGCCCAAAGAGGAATTTCTGAATAACAAGAACATTATCCAAATCCTATTATCTTAAAAGGTAGTTTAAATTATAAGCAGCCTGACTACTAGCACATAAATTATACTGCAAGTAAGCAGAGCTGTATCTGGGGGTAAAATTTAAAAAACACACTGTGCCTTTTGCCATCAATAATGTTACACAGTTAGTCTAGTTGATGTTTCTTCCAAATGAACTGTAAGTGAAAGATCACCCATTAACCTCTTCTTGGCTTCACTTACCTCCCTTCAGATTTCTACCTTGGCCTGGCTGTAACCTTTCTTATTACCTTTGGATCCAATGATTCTTTAATCTCCCATCATTCCAAATTTAATCAAACCCTATCACTCGTGTTTTGTTTTGCTTTGCTTTGTTTAACAACTCCGTTGATCTTGTTTTGCAAAGCACTGCTGGAGAAATTCAGGCGAGCTTGCCAGTTGAGTTCTGTTCAATTAGGGCCTTCATGCTGTTCTGCTATCCTTTTATTCACCCATAACTAAATTCCTAAAGCATTTTCTTCAGCAGTTGTTCTAATTTTTTTTTAACATCTTTATTGTAGTCTAATTGCTTTACAATGGTGTGTCAGTTTTTGCTTTATAACAAAGTGAATCAGTTATACATATACATATGTCCCCATATCTCTTCCCTCTTGCATCTCCCTCCCTCCCACCCTCCCTATCCCACCCCTCTAGGTGGTCACAAAGCACGGAGCTGATCTCCCTGTGCTATGTGGCTGCTTCCCACTATCTGTTTCACATTTGATAGTGTACATATGTCCATGCCTCTCTCTCACTTTGTCCCAGCTTACCCTTCCCCCTCCCCGAATCCTCAAGTCCATTCTCTAGTAGGTCTGCATCTTTATTCCTGTCTTGCCCCTAGTTTCTTCCGACCGTTTTTCTTTTCTTTTTTTAGATTCCATATATATGTATTAGCATATGGTATTTGTTTTTCTCTTTCTGACTTCACTCTGTATGACAATCTCTGGGTCCATCCATCTCACTACAAATAACTCAGTTTCGTTCCTTTTTATGTCTGAGTAATATTCCATTGTATATATGTGCCACATCTTCTTTATCCATTCATCTGTTGATGGACACTTAGGTTGCTTCCATGTCCTGGCTATTGTAAATAGAACTTCCTCTGCTATATGTGGAAGAGTTTCAGAAGGATAAGTGTTAGCTCTTCTCTAAATGTTTGATAGAATTCTGTGAATCCATCTGGTCCTGGGATTTTGTTTGTTGGAAGATTTTTAATCACAGTTTCAATTTCAGTGCTTGTGATTGGTCTGTTTATATTTTCTATTTCTCCCTGGTTCAGTCTCAGAAGGTTATGCTTTCTAAGAATTTTTCCATTTCTTCCAGGTTATCCATTTTATTGTCATAAAGTTGCTTGTAGTAATCTCTCATGATCCTTTGTATTTCTGCAGTGTCAGTTGTTACCTCTCCTCTTTCATTTCTAATTCTGTTGATTTGACTCTTCTCCCTTTTTTTCTTGATGAGTCTGGCTAATGATTTATCAATTTTGTTTATCTTCTCAAAGAACCAGCTTTTAGTTTTATTGATCTTTGCTATCATATACTTCATTTCTTTTTCATTTATTTCTGATCTGATCTTTATGATTTCTTTCCTTCTGCTAACTTGGGGTTTTCTGATTCTTCTTTCTCTCATTGCTTTAGGTGTAAGGTTAGGTTGCTTATTTGTGATGTTTCTTGTTTCTTGAGGTTGGATTGTATTGCTATAAATTTCTATCTTAGAACTGCTTTTGCTGCATTCCACAGGTTTTGGGTCATCGTGTTTTCATTGTCATTTGTTTCTAAGTATTTTTTGATTTCCTCTGATTTCTTCAGTGATCTTTTGGTTATATAGTAGCGTATTGTTTAGTCTCCATGTGTTTGTATTTTTTACAGGTGTTTTCATGTAATTGATATCTAGTCTCATAGTGTTGTGGTCAGAAAAGATACTTGATACGTTTTCAATTTTCTTAAATTTACCAAGGCTTGATTTGTGACCTAGGATATGATCTATCCTGGAGAACGTTCTATGAGCACTTGAGAAGAAAGTATATTCTGTTGTCTTTGGGTGGAATGTGCTATAAGTATCAATTAAGTACATCTTGTTTAATGTGTCATTTAAAGTTTGTGTTTCCTTATTTTTTTTCGTTTTGGATGATCTGTATATTGGTGAAAGTGGGGTGTTAATGTTCTCTACTATTATTGTGTTACTGGCAATTCTGCCTTTTATGGCTGTTAGGATTTGCCTTATGTATTGAGGTGCTCCTATGTTGGGTGCATAAATATTTACAATTGTTATAGCTTCTTCTTGGATTGATCCCTTCATCATAATGTAGTGTCCTTCTTGGTCTCTTGTAATAGTCTTTATTTTAAAGTCTGTTTTGTCTAATATGAGAATTGCTACTCCAGCTTTCTTTTGAGTTCCATTTGCATGGAATATCTTTTTCCATCCCCTTACTTTCAGGCTATATGTGTCCCTAGGTCTGAAGTGGGTCTCCTGTAGACAGCATATATATGGGTCTTGTTTTTGTATCCATTCAGCTAGTCTATGTCTTTGGCTGGAGCATTTAATCCATCTATATTTAAGGTAGTTGTTGATATGTATATTCCTATTACCATTTTCTTAATTGTTTTGTGTTTGTTATTGTAGGTCTTTTCCTTCTCTTGTGTTTCCTGCCTAGAGAAGGTCCTTTAGCATTTGTTGTAAATATGGTTTGTTGGTGCTGAATTCTCTTAGCTTTTGCTTGTCAGTAAAGGTTTTGACTTCTCTGTCGAATCTGAATGAGATCCTTGCTGGGTACAGTAATCCTGATTGTAGGTTTTTCCGTTTCATCACTTTAAATATATAATCCCTTCTGGCTTGCAGAGTGTTTACTGAAAGATCAGCTGTTAACCTTACAGGGATTCCCTTGTATGTTATTTGTTGCTTTTCCCTTGCTGCTTTTAATATTTTTCTTTGTATTTAATTTTTGACAGTTTGATTAATATGTGTCTTGGCGTGTTTCTCCTTGGATTTATCCTGTGTGGGACTCTCTGCACTTCCTGGACTTGATTGACTATTTCCTTTCCCATATTAGGGAATTTAGCTATAATTTCTTCAAATATTTTCTCAATCCCTTTTTTATTTTGTTCTTCTTCTGGGACCCCTATAATTTGAATGTTGGTGCATTTAGTATTGTCCCAGAGGTCTCTGAGACTGTCCTCAATTCTTTTCCTTCTTTTTTCTTTATTCTGCTCTGTGGTAGTTATTTCCAGTATTTTATCTTCCAGGTCACTTATCCGTTCTTCTGCCTCAATTATTCTGCTATTGATTCCTTCTAGAGGATTCTTAATTTCATTTAATGTGGTGTTCATCATTGTTTGTTTGCTCTTTAGTTCTTCTAGCTCCTTGTTAAACCTTTCTTGTATCTTCCTCATTCTGTTTCCAAGATTTTGGATCATCTTTACTATCATTACTCTGAATTCTTTTTCAGGTAGACTGCCTATTTCCTCTTCATTTGTTTGTTCTGGTGGGTTTTACCCTGCTCCTTCATCTGCTATGTGTTTCTCTGTCTTCTCATTTTGCTTAACTTACTGTGTTTGGGGTTTCCTTTTCACAGCCTGCAGGTTCATAGTTCCTGTTGTTTTTGGTGTCTGCTGCCAGTGGGTAAGGTTGGTTAAATGGGTTGTGTTGGCTTCCTGGTGGAGGGGACTGGTGCCTGTGTTCTTGTGGATGAGGCTGGATCTTGTCTTTCTGGTGGGCAGGACTACATCCAGTGGTATGTTTTGGGGTGTCTGTGACATTATTATGATTTTAGGCAGCCTCTCTGCTAATGGGTGTGGTTGTGTTCCTGTCTTGGTAGTTGTTTGGCATAGGGTGTCCAGCACTGTAGCTTCCTGGTCATTGAGTGGAGCTGGGTGTTAGTGTTAAGATGGCGATCTCTGGGAGAGCTCTCCCTGATTGATATTACATGGGTCTGGGAGATCTCTGCTGGTCCAATGTCCTGAACTCAGCTCTCCCACCTCAGAGGCTCAGGCCTGACACCTGGCTGGAGCACCAAGACCCTCTCAGCCACATGGCAGAGGCATTGTCAGAGTGGCCCCTGCAGAAAAGCCTCTTAGAACAGGAACCATCTGCTCTCCAGTGGGTCAAGGCATGGAGACAGGAGAGATTTTCAGACCTGGCTCATTGTGCAGCTCAGGGAGTCCGGGCACATCAGAGCTTCCAGGGAAGACCTGTTATCTGTGCATACCTGGCTTGGCCGTGAGGACCCAGCCCAGCCTGTAATCCTTTTTTAATTTCCTCCAGGCTCCAACCACACTATTGTCTTCTTCAGGCTAAGTAAAGACTTTTCCTCTTACTTGATTGATGGGACAGAGCTTAAGGAGTTACTTTCCCAAATCTTATTCCCTTTATTTATTGTAAAAGTTTCCCAAGCTTTCAGCAGATGGCCCCAGCAAAGAAAGAAAAAGAAAAAAAAAAGGAAGAAAAGAAAGAAAGAAAAAAAAGGGCATATTCAGTGTAGACTAATTCAAAGGGCAAGGGTTTCAAGGAAATCTACAAATGTAGGAGCTGCATAGTAACTTAGGGCTAGTAATCTTTAGGCCCAAATGGACAATTGAATAGAGCAGTTACTGGGTTTTGAAAGAGGAAGTTCCTGTACATTTGGCCACCTTGGGGAGCAATTAAGTCTAGGAAGGTAGCCAGCTCAAGATGACTCTAAGATGAGAGGGCCAGTACCTAACCCCTCTCTCCTCCCTTGCATCTTCCTCTCCCTTGTCTACTGATGGGATCCATGGATCAGCTTGCCAATGCGGACGGCAGGGTGAAGTTTGGAGAGACAAATAGAAATTATCTAGCATAGACTCCAACAAATGCTTTTGTTGTGTCTATTATGTAAATTGATCATTTTAGATTTTATAAAGAATAAATAATTGGCCCTATCCTCAACTTCTGCAGAATCTCAGAGCCTAGAAGTGAAGATGTATACACCTACAAGTATAAGCCATGTGCATAAGGCATGTAAACAATCATGTATAAAAATAAAATTCAAGAGAAAGATCAGTGTTATAAGGTAGCTACACATACAGTGCTGTAGCAGTAGAGGCAGGTGAGAGATTACTACTACATGGGAAAAAACCACAGAATGTTTTCATGTGACTGGGACTTATAAGGGTGAGGAGAATTTACAAGTATGCAGATAGAGATGTCAGGGGAGCCATTCTTGTCAAAGAGAGCAGCAAGGGCTAAGGCAGTGAGATATGAAAACCAGGATTATGTAAAGAAACATATAATGAATGGGCAAGAAAGTTGTGAAGTTGGGCAGTCTGCAAAGGGAGTTTGGTTGAGAGCTCATGGTGATGAAAGCTAACTTTCCCAATGTTTACTGTGTAGTATCATCATACTAAATGAATAACATTCATTAATACTTTTCATGCAAGAGATGCATGAAGCGGATACTATTATCCCCATTTTACAAATGAGGAAACTGACTCTTAGGGTGAGGTTAAATAATTTCACCAGTTGCAAAACCAAAAAATGGCTTTCTTTTAGGATTTGATGACAAATAACATTTTAATAAAGGCAGACAGAGTGCCCAGCATGTAGCAGATATCTAGTATGTGTTAGTGAGCATTAGCCTCCTGAACCGTCTTGACCTTTGACCTGTAGTAAAATTAATCTGACAGCAGTGTTGGGTGATTTAGCAGGAGAGCAGTGCTGAGAGGGAGATAATAGGGGCATTAATGGGGATAGTGATGGCAGGAATAGATAAAATAGGGTGGGTTTGGGAAATACTACTGTGATCAGGCTTATGTAACTTGGCAACTGATAAGATGGGAGGCTAGAAAACAAGGGTGAAAGATAGGACAGTTCCCTAATAAATATGTTTGCTTCCTTCTGTTCCCTTTCTCTGCAGACAGCTTCCTGATCCCTCTAATCACCCCCCACTGGGCCTTTCCTCTCTTTCCTCTTTCTTGTTCCCACCTGGTAAACTAGAATAATTATTAACTGTTTTTTGATTACGTTATCTGAAACATCCTTTTAGTTAGTCTCAGTTCAAGTTCTCATTATTAGAGCTTACTTAGAATATTGTAATAATCTTCTATTTTCTTTATCTCCTATTTCTCTTTCAAAAATTTATCATCTCAACTTTTTTTCAGATTTTAAAAATTTATAATCATTTTCCCATTGAAACATTTCAATGTTTCCCAATTAGCTAAAGGGTAGGTGAGTAATACACCATACAATAAAATGTTATATTGCTGTTAAAAAAGATGAGATACATGTTTATATACTTTAATGAAAAGACGTCTACATAAAAAGACCAGTTGTAGAATTATATGTATAAGGGGAACCTATTTTTATACTGAAACAATTTATATGCAGTATATATTTTACACCCATTTGTCTATGTATGTATAAAAGTTGGAAGAATATATACCAATTTATTCCTTCTTTAGTATTGAGGAGGTTTTCACTTTTCTATACATAGTTTTGGGTTTTTAAAAATCCTTTACAGCAAGCTTTATATTATTTCTGTAATTAGTGTTTAAAAAAAGAATAAAACACAAACCCCTTGCCTTGGAATTTAAGGCCCTTTAGATTCTGAGCTTCGGTTATTTTAACCATCTATCCTAACCTCTCACTATGCCTCGGATGTCTTATTCTCTAATTAGCAAATACGTTGGCCGTGGGCTGGCATTCCTCTCATCCTCACTCCTAGCAGCATGACTAAATTGCTCGTGGCACTTTTTCATATTGAACCTGCATATAGTCATAGAATCTTTTATAACTTCAGACATCTACTACCAATTAGTTATGGGGGATGGAAATTTTGCCAACTCAAGTATAATCTGATCAAATTGAACCCTTCAGTGTTTCCTGAGTGCATTCTGTTCTTTCTTAACTCAAGGACTTTGTTAATGTGATTTTTTTCCCAACTAGTAGACACTTAACCCCACTATCTATCTGGCACTGAAATCTGTTCCTTTATGAGGCTTTTCCATTCTCCACATTGGACATAAGCTCTTCTTCTTTTCTTTGTAGTCATTTAAAAATTAATTGTATTAATCCATTCACATGTGTGTTTTATATTAAATATTGGGGTATACATTTCAAGAAGCAATCATGTTTGTTAATGATTCAATGTCTGTCTTATAATACCTTGATAGCTGAATGATCAGTCAGCACTTGTTGAATTGAAATGTGTTTGGGTTTGTTTTTAGAACTTCCAAGAAAAAAATTAATATCTAGATCCTTACATCAATCATGCCGATCATTAGTATTTAAAACAAAGCTTATGCAATCTAGGTTTCATAATCAACATCTAGATTTCTTAAATTGCCTCCTATATTGTGCCCTTCCATAGTTCTATTACCAATATTTATATCTGAAGAAGTATGATACTACCCATTCTTTAGACAATTGTTTTAAAACTTTCCACAGTTCCCTGTTGCTGAAGAAAGAACACATTTGTTATTAAAGAGCAGTGGATTTTAGCAAAGCTATAGACTTCTAAGAAATATCACAGCTCTACACAAACTACTTTAAAAAATTCTGTAAGGCAGGAAGAACGACACGGTCTTGAAAAAGAATGAAGGTGAAAATATTTTTATTTCTGAAAATACACATAAGACTATAATTACATTTTGGTGACATTAAGGTGGTGAATGTGTGAACTCTATAAATATAAGTATTATCCCCAAATTACGTGCATTAAAATAATATGGACAAAAAGCTTTTATGAGAAATTTTACAGTCTCACATGTCACCTCCTCTAGGAAGCTTTTTCCAGCTCCTTCTGGGAAGACAAAATTGTTCTTTGTTACGTTTGTGGTTCTTTGTCCAATCGTGTGTAAAATTTATTGTCTAATGAAATTTTAGGATTTCATTACTTATTCATGCACCTGTTTCTCAACACAGATTACAAGTTCCTTGATTTTAGGAACTGTTTTTGTTTCCTTTACATCTCTGGTACCTACCACAGTGTTTAGCACCTTAAA
This sequence comes from Neophocaena asiaeorientalis asiaeorientalis, assembly GCF_003031525.2. NCBI lineage: Eukaryota > Metazoa > Chordata > Mammalia > Artiodactyla > Phocoenidae > Neophocaena > Neophocaena asiaeorientalis. The sequence goes on along the minus strand of NW_020174057.1, from coordinate 6,340,979 downwards.
CGTGCTTTAATAAATAATTTTTGAATCAAAGAATTGAGACTCGCTAGAATTGACCCCTCCAAGTTCCATCCTGCCTTCCGGGTTTAGCTCACATATCTCTCTGTGAAATCTCTGCTTCTTTTTCTTCTCTTTCTCCATCCCATGCAGAATTGATTTTTCCCTCTTTTGTGGTGCCTTTGTACCTGGACACACTTCTACTACAGTGTGTAACCCACTAAATTCTAATTATTTACAACTCTGTCATTTCTACTGTAGTCTTTGTGGGGATGCAAACTTATTTATGTAACCCCAGATTCTACCGTAACAACTGGTAAATAATGAGTTTGAATAAATAAATGGATGAATGAAAAAAATAACTAAATTGTTTTTTATTTTATATATTTATCACTTAAAATATCTCTTTGAAATAATGGTCTTATATTGTTAATATCTGTTCTTTCCTGTTATCAATATCTCTATCCATCATTTATTTATATCTGTCAATCTATCTATCATTTTTCTGTCTCCATCCTTTTATTTGTTCTCTCTCTTGTTCCTTAAAAGTAGGGAGAGAGTATCTAAGGCATATGGTATGCCTTGATTGGCTCAGATTCTGGTAGGAATCTAGGGAGCTGCTGTCCTAAAGGCCACATGAGGATACTAAGCACAGAAGAGAGGTCATTCAATAAACTAGGCCATTCAATAAAAACTTCCCACATCACTGAGTTCTCCCATTTTATACAATTGAAAATAATTTACTAGCATATTGAAGTCAGTTATTAAACAAATTTATAAAAAGATTACCAATTGAATTGCAGGCATAGGAACAATGTAAGTTAATGATATTTTTGGTGATGATGATAATATTGTGAAATATAGAGGTCTTGAGCCACTTGCTTAGAGGTAAATAGCCAGCCAGAGTAGTAAAGTCAGAGATTGCTCCTGTGGATTCCCCCTTGTCCTTTTCTTTAATAATGAGATAACCTTATGTCAAAACATAATATCTCTACATAATTCAAGACAAACCAGAAGAATCTTGTTGTGGTTTTTGAGTCTCATCATCCAAGTTCATGAATAGTTCAGAGACTGCAAGGTACAGTATGAATATCTTATTTCTTGTCATGATAAAATATGACGATTTACATGTGTCCCTACTTGGTTCTTATGTATCTGTGGTGTTTTGGCTTTTACTCATAAAGTTGATCATTGCTTCTGTTGGATAAGAATGATCTAATTATCAATTAAAAATGAGAGGGTCTATCTCTGTTCATTTCTGAAATTTAGTGTCCCTTCCCTGGGAGAGGACATGAAGATCTGTCTAGTTATGACAGCGACACTTTCTTGTTGTATAATCCACAAGTCAGTTTGTTTTTCCTGGAGGACTAAATATTTGTTCAAAGAACTGTTGTCAAAGGAGTAGACTTTTTGTCATCAACATGTAAAGATAATTTTTTTTTTTTTTTTTTCGGTACGCAGGCCTCTCACTGTTGTGGCCTCTCCTGTTGCGGAGCACAGGCTCCGGATGTGCAGGCTCAGCGGCCATGGCTCACGGGCCCAGCCGCTCCACGGCATGTGGGATCTTCCCAGACCGGGGCACGAACCCATGTCCCCTGCATTGGCAGGCAGACTCTCAACCACTGCGCCACCAGGGGAGCCCTGTAAAGATAATATTTTTTTCATGGATACTTTGCATGAAGTATTGTTCTTTTAAAAAACTTGGGTTTGGATAGCTCTTTGGTATTTGGAAGCCAAAGGGTACATGGACCAGGTGCAATCCAGAATCAAAATAGTTTTCTAGAAATACTAGAAAAAGAGAGTAGATAGAAGAATGTTTCTGTCTAATAGGAAGAAATGTCCCCATGAACAAATAATGAATGCTTTGATAATGGTATTTAATCTGAAGATTGAGCTAAAGAAGACAGTGGCTAGGGACATGATTTGCATAAAGGGAGATAAGAATAAAAACACATAATGTAATTGAGTGGAATAGGTGATTTAATCTACTAATCACCAGAATTTTGCCTGGTCTATTAGGTAATGTCTAAGATGTGTTTCAACACTGGTTCTATAATTTTATTACACATATTGACTTTATGAAGTAAAAAAACTTGAGCCAATGCATATGATTCTTTAAAAAATAGATTTTATGATGTATTAACTATTATGTTAACTAGTTTGAAAGAGAATATTTGTAAAATATGTGTAAGGGATGAAAATAGCAAACGTACAAAGTACATACTCCTCAGTTTAAGAAATAGAATATTACCATTAGTTTTTGAAGTCCCTACATCAATTTTCCAAATCATCAATCCATACTCCCTTCAGAAATAGAGACCACTTGAGTTTATTGTTCTCTTCTATTTGTAATTTTACCACATGTTGGAATAACAATGTGTCATTTAGTTTTGCTGCATAACAACAATAACAAATCCCAAAATGTAGTGGCTTAAAATACTAAACGTTCACTATTTCATGCGATTCTCTGAGTTGTCTAGGCAGTTCTTTGGAAAGGCTCCGCCGTTCTCTTCTGGGTCATCTCACTTGCAGTCATCTGGTGGCTCAGCTGGGGGCTGGATTGTCCAGGATGGCCTCACTCACCTATCTGATAATAGATTCTATGTCAGCTGGGATCCTTGATCACATGTCTCTATCAAAGACCAGGCTAACCCAGATTTGTTCACATGATGATGGCAAGTTCCAAGAGCAGTGGGGGAACAAGTGCCAAAGCAAGGTGAGATGTTCAAGCCTCCAGCTGTGTCACATTTGCTTATGTCTGTTGACCAAAGTAAGTCACATGGCCAAGTCAAAATCCAAGGAGTAGAGAAATAGAGTCTATGTCTTGAAAAGAGCAGCTGTAAAGTCACATTGCAAAAGGGTGTGCAAATAGAGATGGGAAGAATTTGTGACTTTTGTTGCAGTCAACCACTCCTAAAAATAGCTTTTAGTTTTGTATGTTCTTAAATAGTATATAAATAGAATAATACTGAATAATTCTCTGTGACTTGCTTTTTCTACCCAGTATTATTTTTATCCAAATAGTTATTTTGTTTCATGTATTATTAATTCATTCATTTCACTGCTATTGTCAGTTTTTTAATGCCTTCTTCAAAATACTGTTTTTTAAAAATCTTTATATTATACCAAATTCATAATTTATCACTCGTTTTTTGTGGTTTGCCTTTCTTCATATATTGTTAAAAATATCTTTCTATTCCCTGTTGTAAAAAAAGATATTCTTTTACCTTATATCCTAAAATTTTATAGTTTCACACTACTCTGTGAAATCTTTATTCCTTAGGAATTGATTTTTGAAAATTATATGATATCACCACATTTCTTACCAGATATTATTTAAATTTTCTACCACTCTCCAGTGATCTTCATGGTATTGAGTCTCCCAGTCCATAAATATGACTTATTTCAATATTTATTTCGGTTGTTTTCTATTTTTCAACAATATTTTATGTATTTTTCCTATAAAAGTTTTGCACATTTGTAGGTACTTCTTTTTGTGCTAAGTATCTTTTTAATATTACCTTTTCTAAACGTTTGTTTATAGTGTATAAAATTGCACTTAATTTCTATATCTAGAACACTTGCTAAACTCTATTCTTATAATTTATCTGTACATTCATTTGCTTTTTTACTTAGATAATATTAACTTTGAATAGTGATGGCATTGTTTCCTTATTTCTAATTATTTTACTTTTAATTTACTTTTGATGCCTTATTGTGCTGATTAAGACTTCTACTAAAATGTTCAATACAAATGGCAATGGGGAGCAAGTTTTTCTTGAAATTATCATAAAAGGAAAGCATTAAATTTTGTTTTCTTCCTGGAGGTGACACATGGAGTGCCGTTGATCACATAATACGATTTCCTTTCTATCTCTAATTTTCTAAGAGTTCTTTTTTTCTCTTACCTAGGAAGGGATTTAGAGTTTTATCAGCTATTGAGATCGTATATTTTGAAATCTATAAATTAATGTGGTAAATTATTTCAATTTATTTTCTAATATTAAAAATGTTTGCATTCCTGAGCTAAACTAAATGTAGTCATTCTGTATTGTTTTTAATATGCATTGCTGGATTAAATTCTGTAACATTGTATTTAGGACTTTTGAATTTCTGATTATAAATGAGATTGTCCTATAATCCATTTTCTAATAGTATTCTTAGATTTTAGTTTCACAATTTTCCTGGTTTCACAAATTGAGTTGAAGATTGTTTCTTCTCTTTCATTTACTTAAAATGTTAACTATTTGCTCCTTGAATATTTTAAAGAAACTGCAAGTAATCTAGTATAACCATTATTATTGTTATTATTTTTAGTGAAGATTTAGTCAAAGGATGGAATAAATCAGGTTGTTAGTTTTTCTTAATTTAGTACTTTTA
>NW_020174057.1:6063746-6336489 GCF_003031525.2 Neophocaena asiaeorientalis asiaeorientalis | reverse complement strand
GCCCCGTATAGGTCCACGGCCTGTTAGGAACCAGGCCGCACTGCAGGAGGTGAGCAGCAGGCTAGCAAGGGAAGCTTCATCTGGCGCTCCCCATTGCTCGCTCGGGTTACTGCCTGAACCATCCCTCTCCCACACCGTCCATGGAAAAATTGTCTTCCATGAAACTGGCCCCTGGTACCAAAAGGTTGGAGATCGCTGTGCTATATAATGTTTTTCTCAGAAATTGCCTATTGCATACACTTTAAAAAATATTACTCCCTTTTTATTCAGATTCTTTCTTTGAGTCTTATTTTTTTCTTGATCACTCACTTGATCACTCATTTTTTCTTGATCACTATTGTTAATTTTGTTAGGCTTAATTTTTTTTGGCTTTATTGGTCTCTATTTTATTTTTGTTTGCTATTTCATTATTTTTGGCTATTAAATATATTACTTCAAATTCTATTGGGGTATATTTTATATTTCTTTATCTCACTTCTTAAATTGGAAGCTTAGCTAATTAATTTTGATTTTTTCTTTTCTTCTAATATGGTCATTTTACAGCTGTATAATTTTCTCTTAAGAACTGCTTTAGCTACAGGCTGCAATTTTGATATGTGTTACTTTCATTATCATTTAGTTTTATATATTTTCTAATTTTCATCATTGAGTCCTTCTTTGACCCATGAATTATAGAAGTTTCTAACTTCTAAACACATGGGATTTTCTAGTCAGCTGTTGATTATTGATTTCTACCATAATTGCATTACAGACAGAGGGAGTAGTTTTTTTGATTCCTATCTTTTGACATTTACCAAGATACGTTTTATAGGCCAGTATGTTGACAGTATTCAGAAATGTTGCAAGTCTGAAAGCAAAGATTGTATATTCTACAGTTATGTTCTTTATAGTGGCTTCATATCAGGCTGGTTTTTATGCTGTTAAATATTCCATATTCTTACTTTATTTTTATTAGGTGTATCTATTACTTAGAAAGGTATGTTGAGATCTTATGCTATGATGGCAAATCTGTCCATCTCTCTTTGTAGCTCTGTCAAAATGTATGTATAGCTATGTTGCTAAGAAGATATGTTTAGATTGTTTATAGCTTTGTGGTAAAAAAATCTTTTATCTTCTGCCACTAGACCATAAGCTGTATAAGGGCAGAACTTTTTTTTTCTTGTATACACTCATACATCCTATTATGTTTGAATTATGCCACTGGTGCTATCATATATTGCACCATCCAGACCAGAAATGGCCACCGATAGAATGATAATTTCTATTGAAAGCACAACTGAAGTGCAAGCTCAGAAAAATTATCTGGTGAAGATGGGATGTTATACTATGGAGTGCAGCACACACTCCACATCAACGATGATTACGTGGTACAGTTTCCAACATATGCTATGTGAATTTGGAAAACAAGGGGTGAGATTAAGAATGGCCTCATGTGCCGTCATTTACAGTGGCCCACTTGGGGGTATTTGTGCTTCCCATCGCACAGCTCTGGGCTTTGCATGTTTAAAAGTACTGGTTCCCAAAGCAAGACGGATTTCACCAAGGGGAAGCAGCAAGATTTCCATTGATTTTAAGCAATGCCTCCTTACTGGGCACTTTAAACTCCTTGGTCAGGGAGATCAGAGGATAAAAAGGAATAACATTCTTGGTGGAGGAAAATTGACTTTAATAATCAGGAGAAAGAAGGCTGCTGTTACACAGTGTAGATGGGGAGATACATGTGGCACCTAGGCAACCCTCTGGGGCATCTCTTGGCACTTGCTTCCTAGCTGTTGTCATAAGTGGTTGTGGTAGCAGTTACAACCTGAGAAAGATATGGTGAACAGGGTCTCAGACTCCTCAGAGCCCAGCAGAGGTGCTAGCTGTGAGTGAGGGGAATCTCAAATATATAAAGGAAAGATAAGCACCAGCTGCAAGCGTAAGGACTTCCTCTTGTGAGTTTCCCAGCAAAAAGACCCACCAGATTCCCAGAGGAACAACTACTCCAAGAACTTAAACAAAAGAATAGATCCAAGCAGTGCACAGAGAGGACTATAGAGGGCACTATGTTGTGCTACTCAGCTCCTTCTTTCAGTTTTGAAGGATGTATTTCTTCTGCTGCTGAGAGAGCTGCTGGCTGATGGATTCAATTTCAGCAACTTCCGGTAATTGCTCTTGACTGAAGAGAGTCACCTTTCTCAACATCATGCCCTCTTTCTAGGGTCTATAATATGCATCTATGAAGACTGCCTGCATCTGTGACTGGCTGATGCACATTTATAGACACCTGACCCCTGCCTCAGTTTCAGAACTCCCCACGGAGTTTGTTGTGACTGATCATAACCCAGTTTCTCCTATGCCCAATCCTGTCTCTTCCCTTTCCCCGCAGGTTTTAATCCTGAGACAACTCCTTTATGGCATGATAATATCCATTTCAGAGTAAACTTCCTGGGAACCTGACCGGAGACAGGAAATTTTTCTTTTCAAGTTTGGTAGACTACACCTGTAAAACTGTTTAAGACTATAGAGAGGTCACTAGTTAACATTTTAATTTCTTCAGTGGTTATATCTTTTAATAGAGGTTTAAAATTATAGCCATAAAAGCCTTATATACTTTTGATATGTTGAAATCTTAAAATCTTTATAAGTATTTCTATTACTTTGGGTAGGACTCTATTTGATTGTAATATAAGATGTAATATCAGATTATTCACTCCTTGTAGACAAGAAGTCTAATTTTTAAGTGGTTTTGCATCTTGAACACATTAAACTATTTATAAAACTTTAAGTTTTCTACACAGGTAATAAGTACAACAATATCTGCTAATAATTATAGTTTAAGCTCCTTTCTCTTCATTCTGATCATTCTTATATCAGCCTACATCTTATAACATTGACTAAGACATCATTACCATTTTGAACAATAGTATTGTTCTTATCTTTTCTGCATACTAAAAGAAATGCATTTAACACTTCTCTAGCAATGGTAATAGTAATAGTAGTAGTAATAATAATAATAAAAGTGCTAAATGCTTGTAGAACATCACTTTTATGAAGTTAGGCAACTTCCCTTCTATTTTTCCTTTTCTAAGAGTTTTCTTTCTTATCATAATTAGATATAAATTTAATTGTTTATTTCTACATACATTGAGATACTTGTGTGACTTTTCTCCTATAGCTTATTACAGTAGTAATGTTAAGCTCTCCTTTTATTCTTGGGGTAAAACATATTTGATCATAATTTACTTTTTTACAAGCATATTGTTAGATTCAGTTAGCTAAAATTTTATTTATTTTTGCATTTCTGTTATGAATAAAATGGTTCTATAATTTTCTTTTTTCCTTTTCTTGTGCTGCCTTTTTCTGGCATTAATGATTTTCTGGACTTCTAAATTAAATAAGGCAAATTTCACTCTTTTTATTTTCTAGAACAAACATGTTTCAGACATAGATTATCTCTTTAAGTTTTGGAATAACTGCTTCATAAAAATGTCTGTGACACAATTTTTCAGGGAGACAGTATTGATTACCAGTTCATTTTTTAATGGTTATTTGATTTATTTTTCTATTTTTCTTGCACAAATCTGGTATTTTGTGTCTTTTCCTATCATTACCCATTCCACTGAAATTTTAAAATTTATTATAGTTGTAATGTTATTTTATTATTGTAAAAATACATATGTGTTAATTAAAAATCTTAATTTTCTTGATTTTTTAGTCATATGTATTCTTTTTTAATAAATTAATTTCCAATTTCTGTCTATAGTATTAATATATACAAAGAATTAGATTTTAGTTTTGTTAAAATTTTCTATTCTTTTTTTGTTTATTTCATTATTTTCTGCTCTATTATTTTCTTAGTTTTCAATTTTATTTTTCATAGTCTCATCTTTATGATCTCTTTTTTTGAAGAGACAAAAAATTAATCAAGACATTTCTTGATTACTTTGTATGTATAAAATATGTATGACCATATTTTTTTCTTCTGTTCTTATTTTTTAAATTTTTTTCTATAGATATTGCACAGGTCATACTTACACTTCCTTACTTATCTTTTGACTCAGCTGATTTTATATCTAAGAGTTCTTTTAAAAAATCCAAAAGAGACTATGTAATAGTAGAAATGCTCTTCTTACCCCTTCAACTTGTTTTGAGGGAATTATTTGAATATTTTTCTCAAAACACAAATTTGAGAGGTTGATGTTTAGAGATTACTAGTCTACTAGTTATTTAGCTCTGGATATTAGCATAGGGCCAGGATGTTGGGCAGCCATACTGTGGATGGCTATTTTCATTCTCTGTAATTTTGGTTTAATCCTAATCCAAGTGAAAGTTTGAGAATTTGAAGTTCTTAACCTAGTCCCTTTACTTCCAGCCATTATCTCACCAAATTTGAAGATATTAGCAAGTCATCTTTTCCAGAATCTTGTATATATTTTTTTCTTCCAGACTACTGCACTACTCTCTCCAATGGGGAAATCCCATGTCAGTTGCCTACATCTTTCTGATTTGTCTATTAACCAGACACATATCTCAGAATTTGTGTTTGGAATCTTGGGACTACTCCCTGGTATCAGTGTCGGTGCTACTTTTTTATTGTTTTTATAGAATTTTAATTGCCAAATTAATGTGCCTTTTCTAGAGAAAATGAAATAATCTTGCTATTCTGAAGCTATTAATTGTCAATCCCATCACATTGTCCATCCATGTCAATGTCTATCCCATTTATGGAATGGGAGAACTGTTAAGAAGAGTCAATCACCAGAATAGCTATATTTTCTCTATCAATTGTTAAATTTACGGACTTTGTTAAATAGGTATTATTGACATCGTGCATCTTCCTCTAGTATCAATAATAGTGAAAAACCTCATTTAATGAGCCAATTAGCATGTAGTATTATGTCAAGACCAATTAGTGAAGGCATATAGTTTTACATAAATTTGATTGATCTCTTCCAGTAGACTGTCATTATTTCTGCATATTCTGATATCTGAGTTGACTCTTATGCCATTTTTTAGTGGCTTTACTTACTTGTAAAGGAATCCTTAATGTATGTCTCTGTAACATGATGCCAGAAGAAAATGGTCACGTATTTTTTATCAGCATATCTGCATTAAAACCTTTTGACTTATAAAATTCTAACCAGATAGACTACTTCTTAAAACACTCAGTAGGCTGAATGTGTTTGCAGTGTTAAACCCAGTATTGACGATGGATGGTGGTTATTTAAGGAAATAATAATAGGGATATGGCTGTGCACATGGTGAATAGTTAAGATCAATAAATTTATCTTTTATTTAGAATATATCAGCCTATTTACATTTGAAAAAGAAAATATATGGATTGGGATTCTATATTTTTAGTTATGGTCTTCTGTTGGCATTCCATTCTCTAATATCTTCATTTAATGAACTCTACTTACTCTTCAATAGGTAGGAGTTTTACCTAACACTTATTTTTATTATGCATGCAGAAGAAATGTCTAGTTAATTTAGAAATATAATTATACTAGGCAAACTTGTTTTGCCGTAAGTGAAAACTCAAAATAATGATATTTAAACAAGACAAAATTCTGGATACTTGATCAAGAGTTAATATAGTGATATATAGTATAGTATACTATATAATATATAGTAACTGTCCCTCCACAGTTAGGGATCCTGGCTCTTTTGGTCTGCCATCCTCAATATTATCTTCCATCTGAGGGTCAGAGTGTCTGGTCTAGTTTCATTCATCATGTCTTAATTATAGCCAGCAGGAAGGAGAAAGGAGAGATGAAGGAAAGACCTGTTTCCTTCAAGGTTACTTTTTAGAAGCTGCATACTCCTCTTCCCTTTATGAAGCACCAGCAAAAACTTATAGTTATCTGCCATCCTAGCTGCAAAGGAAATTTAATCTTTATTTTAAATGTTTTCTAAGCTAAAGACTGACAAAGGAGAGAATGGACACTGGGGACAAACAGCATTCTTTGATGCAGTAAATACCCTTCAAGACACTATATCTGTATTAGTTTTCTATTGCTGCTCTAACAAATTACTACAAACTTATGTGGCTCAAAACAGCACAAATTTGTCTTATAGTTCTGGAGGCCAGAAGGTCACGATGGGTTTCACTGGAGTGAAATCAAGGTGTTAGTAGGACCATATATCCTGTAGGAATGAATGTTTCCTTGCCTTTTCCAGCTTCTGAAGGCCACCCACATTCCTTGGCTCATAGCACCCTTCCATCAAGCAATCACATCACCATTCTGAACCTCAGCTTCTGACGTTACATCTTCTTATCTTCCTCTGCTTCCTTCACCACATCATTTCTCTCTTCCTCTAACTCTCCTGCCTCCCTCTTATAAGAACCCTTGTGATTACAGGGCCCATGAGGATAATCCAGGATAATCTCCCCATCACAAAATTCTTAATTTTAATCACATCTTTTGCCATTTAAAGTAACAACATATTCACAGGTTCTGAGGATTAGAATGTGAATATCTTTGAAAGCCATTATTCAGTTTACCATAATATCAAAATTTAGAGAAAGTGTCAAATGACATTAAAGTTTTAAAGTATTATTTATTGTTTTCACCTCCATTTTCACATTTAATTTTTAAAAACTGTGATGAGTTAAGCAGGGCATGCACATGATCCTCATTTAAGAATCATTTTATGGTTCAAAGAGATTAAATGAGTTTTTCAAAGTTACATAGTTATTAGTGAAGGTAGCACTGAGGTCTCAATCCTGCTACCCAAATGCCATCTCAATCTTGTGATCTCTTATCCTTTGATTTGCAAACCATCTTTCCTTCTTAAGTTTCCTCACAGCATTTCAGTTAAATTTTTCTAGAGGGAGTAATTGCATGCTGCCTTGTATTTAAAGAGAAATATTTTTTTTAATCTTTTATTGAAGTATAGTTGATTTACAATATCGTATTACTTTCAGGTGTACAGCACAGTGATTCAGTTATATATATATATATATATATATATATATTATTCTTCAGATTCTCTTCCCTTATAGGTTATTACAAAATATTGAGTATAGTTCCCTGTGCTATACAGGAGGTCCTTGCTGGTTATCTATTTTATATACAGTGGTGTGTGTATGTTAATCCCAACTCCTAATTTATCCCTCCCCTACCCCCCTTTCCTCTTTGGTAACCCTAAGTTTTCTATGTCTGTGAGTCTCTTTCTGTTTTGGAAATAAGTTTACTTGTATCTCTCTTTTTTTTTTTTAAAGATTCCATCTGTAAGTGATACCATATGATAATTATCTTTCTCTGTCTGGCTTACTTCACTTAGTATAATAATCTCTAGGTCCATCCGTGTTGTTGTAAATGGCATTATTTCGTTTTTTTTTATAGCTAATATTCCACTGTACATATATAGATATATATATATGTATATATACCACATCTTCTTTATCCATTCATCTGTCGATGGACTTTAGGTTGCTTCCATGTCTTGGCTATTGTAAATAGTGCTGCAATGAACAGGAAATATCTTATTATATTTTTAATGAGCTTCTTGAAAAAAAGAGGCCATCTTTGCCTTCCCCTAAACAAATTACCACACCAGTTTTATGTGTTAACTTTACTAGGCTATAGTCCACAGTTTTCAGTCAAACACCAATCTCTGTGTTTCTGTGAAGGTATTTTGTAGATGTGATTAAAGTCCATAATCATTTGACTTTAAGTATGAAAGGGAGATTATCCTAAATAATATGAGTGGTCCTGATTCAATCAATTGAAAGCCCTTAAGAGCAGAACTGAGGCTTCTCTGGAGAAGAAATTCCTCTTGTGGATAGCAGCTCCACCACGTGCTGAAGAGCCTGTGATTCAGATTTCAGACTTGTCTAGCCAACCCACACAATCATGCAAGCCATTTCAGTAAATCTTTTGATATATCTCCTACTGGATTTGTTTCTCTATTTTGAACCTTGACGAATATACAGTAGGTAACGTGCGCATTCTAGGTCCTCAATATTTGTTGATCCAAAATAAATTTGAGGATTTTGCTGTTATTTGGTGCTATATATTGAAATTAAATTGAACAAGCCCCAATAATTTCTAATGACTATATAACAACTTACCATTTCAAAAAGCTTAGATTTTTTCACATGGTCTTAAAGATCTTAAACTTACTTCTTTAATCAAAATCTATATTAGGATTGTATTTGTTTTGAATATGAGTCAATGTTTTATCTTTGAAGAGAACAATTTTACTTTCCACATAGTTACCAGCATTCCAGGAATTTCTGTAAGCATTGCAATATCAAAGTACTTATCCATTCATTCCACAAATAGATATTTATTTTCAATGTTCTAAAACTATGAAACTAGTAGACAGGCAGAGATTCTTCCCCCCTCCCTCTCCCTCATGCTTACAGGTAGTGGAGATATAGCAATAAATAGGTGTTTTCCTAATTCCTTCAAGGATAGTGAAAGAGATCCAAGATTTCTTTCTGAGTACAACATTCTACTTTCTTAGAATTCATAGCTGAACACTGAAAGGGCCTCCATTTTAATTTTTTTTTTCAAGTGTTTTTTTTTTCCTGATGGGAGGGAGAGAGAGAAGCTGATAAGAAAAGCTACTTTCCTTGTTTCCTTCTCCACTATGGAAGTTATGCCCTGTTTTTCAGTTAAGAGAAGAGGGAGTCAAAAGATGATGGGAGACTTCTGACCACTAGGTCAGGAAATTCCTGGAGTTCCAGGCTGTTTCCAATAACAGTAGGTCATTGCTTTTATCAGCCTGTATTGCTGAAATGCAGTAAGCACTGATTATACAAGTACTAAATGCCAAGCAATGCTCATAAATCTTAGTAGGAACATGGACCTTAGGATTCAGGTCACAGGTTTTCTTTTTGTCTTGGTACTGAGTCAAAAAGAAAGATTTTTGAATCAGGGTCTTCTTCCGCCCCTAATAAGATGCTCTCTTAATTCTGTTTTTACAGTATTACTGATGGCTCCCCGTAGCCATTTCCCTGGCACTGTCTTCCACATTCTGTTTATTGCTCCACTTACTTCTGTGTTCGTATGTTCTAAGTCACAATTTTACTTTTTTTATAAAAGTATGACCATGTCCTCTGAATGTCTATGCTCCTTTAATAATTTATCTCATAACCTACTTTATTTGTGTCAGGCCTGTGGTCTTTTAATGAGTTAAAAATTCATGGTTCCTCTAAGAAATAAAACAGATGCTTAGAGAAATCAGATTTTCAATCAAATGACCCTGAACAAAGAAGGACACTCCTAGGAAAAGTTGGATACTATTTTGAGGAATTCTACACAAGATTTTCAAATAGATATTTTTTCACCATTATTTTTTTCTTTAATCCTTGCTGAGTGACTCAGAATTAGACTATTTTCAACATACGTAATTACCATGTTATCTGTGGCAATTTGCAGTAAAAATCAGCAAAAATGTTCTTGCTCCCAAAATGGGTTCTTCAAGTAGCTTTTCATAATGTATGTCTTAGAAAGAAAGTTCTAAATTTTTTTTCCATACTCCTTGAAATTTTTATTTAGGACTCCTCTGGGCCATAGGACTCAGTATTTCCATTACTAATCCTTAAAGGCAGCTCAGTAATCTTCCCCTGCCCCAAGTACAGGAAGCAGGCAGTTGAGAAGTTTGTGACCAAGACTATGAACCATTGACCAATTTAATTAGCCATGGCATGAAAAAATAAGAGCTGGGGACTAACTGCATCCCTGCAGCAGACATCCCTGAATTATTGCCTTTTATTTTATAAAAGTTAAAGCAGAGGAATCTAAATGCCCTTTTGGTTAAGTTAATAACCCCACAGATCTGGTGAGGTACTTAGTTTAGGTAACAAAGAAGACCTTAGAAAAGCCAAACCGTCTTGTTGACTAAATTTTTTCTCTTCTTGTGAGTAAAACCAGAAAACAGACTTCTTAACTTGAATATTAAACTTTAACCCTTGCTTCCAAGGAATATCCTTGCTTCTCTGTGATAGGAATTTCAGTTTATCTCTCTGGATATCTACAGATATTCTGGATATCTACAGAGAAATATTCACCCAGGGGACTGTACTATTATTAACTACTAACCAGTAGTGATTTAGAAACAGTTTCTATCAAACCAACAAGACTCAGTTAAGATGAAAGGCCTGAGAAAGGGCAGTGTAAAAAGGTCACAGTCATAAAAATGGCTACCATTTCATGCACAGCTGAGGCTCAACTTTATCCCTTCCAGAATTTGGTCTCCAGGGAGGTAGATTTCTATAAGAAAATTCAGGTAAACCATAAAAAGTACACTAAAATTTGTAACTTTTAAATTACTTTTGATCTGCCCTCTAAGCGCAGCCAGCAGCACATCAGTCTCATAATTACTTTTTGAATTATAAAAGAATTTTTCATATTTATGATAAAAAATCCAAACTGTGCATAAAGTTACAAAGTTAGAAGGAAAAGTCCTCTATTCTTCACTCACTTCTCACTTCCCTGAAGTAACCGCTGTTATAATTACTTGCGTATCTTTTTATACATTTTTCCTGCACCAATAAGCATAATGTTTATGTATTTTTTTCTTCGAAGGAATCATAATATCTTTGTGTATCTTTTTATACATTTTTACTGCATCAATAAGCATAATGTTTATGTATTTTTTTCTTTGAAGGAATCATAATATATGTAATATTCCATAAGTTACACTTTTCAGTTAGCAATATATTTTGAACATTTTCCCCATGCAAATACATACAGTTCTGTCATTTTCTTCTCAAAGCGTGCATTGTAGTCCATTGTCCCTCATTAATGAATAGTCACACTAACAAGAATATTAGCAATAATTTTAATTTGTACACAGTTTTTACAAGAGTCTAGTGTGGGTTTGAGAAGGAAGAAAAATACCAAAGGGAGAGAAACACGAGAGATTACGATAAAAACTAAAATAGAGGTGTATTTTGTACTTGAAGAGCAGGTTCATTCTAACATGAGAATTTAAAGGAAGCCTTAGAAAGGAGGCATACTTCAAGACAGATTTTAAAGAATGAGTAAGATATTTCCATAAAGAAATCAGGGAAAAATCATTCCATCCATGAGCAAAAACGTAGAGGTAAATAACGAAGGGCAGGATTGATGTAACTGTTTGGTAAGGGGTGTGTGCAGAAGGGGTGGGAAAATGATGGAAATGACAAGAGAGAAAGGTTATAGAAGATAATGTTAATACTATAGATTTTAGAGGATAAGATCAGAAATACAGGCTGGCCTAAGATAGTGCAGGCTTCTAATATTGGTTTTATGCTATAGACTGGTGATTTTCAATGGGGGATGACTTTGCCCTTCAGAAGATATTTGGCAATATCTGAAAACATTTTGCATTGTAACTATATGGGTGGGTGCTACTGGTACCTAGTAGGTAGAGACCAGAGATGCTGCTAAACATCCTACTAGGCACAGGATAACCCCCTCCTTACACCAAAGATTTACTAGGCCCCAAAATATCAATAATGTAAAGGTTGAGAAACACAGATGAGACTCAAACTTGTTAAATTTTGAACCTCATCAGTAAAAAAAATGTTGAACATGCAGCTATATACATGTGTGTGTGTTTGTGTGTATACACATATGTCACTACATAAGATTAATTAATTAAATATTTAACTGCATTATTTTATTTTATTAGTCATATATGACCCATTTTTCTCTTATCAAAATCTTATTCACATTTTATTACATCATTAAATATTAACTATATTATTTAGTGTGAGAATAATATGAATGAATTTTCTTCATTGCTTATAAAATCTTGGTTTGACCCATTATGTGATACAGCAACCCAAAAGTCTGGTTTATGGTTAAATTTGCTTTTACTTGGTTTTAACCACTGCTGAAGCTGAAATAACATCTCACAAAGTAATGTAGATAGCAATGGAAAAACATACCATTTTCTAGGTGTATTAAATCACGATAGTCATAGTTAAATCCTATTTATCAATTTTGTGGAAATTTTTGTTGAATTGAGAAGTAAATTTCCATCTTTCTTAATACTGACCATTTATTCTTCTCAGTTTATCAGAAGGTGTTTTTTCTTACTCTATTAATAAGTAGTTCTAAGCCTAATAAAATTTTGAATTTTGAATGCATTTTAACACATTAGAATATCATTTTTCTGCTTCTTAAATTTTGCAAATAGGACAGTTTTTTTAGCAATGAAAATCATATATGGACAGATATATTTCCAAATATCCATTTGCAAAATGCCCTCTACATACTATGAGTTCTTTTGAACAGCAGTTACTTCTTAACTCATTGTTAATTCATAATCTTTACCTTGAGGGGATAGATTAAGTATATTTATTCTTTCAACATCTAATGGGCAACATACTTCTCAAAATGATTCATCATCACAGAGAGGAATAGTCTATTTGGAAATGAGTCTTCTTTATAAAAGAAAACTGCAAGTATCTTCCTTAAATTTTATACCTCTTTCAAATGCTCTGGCATGATAGCCAACAAACCTTTGTACTGTATGTATAATTTGCACAGCCCCTTGAATCTCATTATGAAGTGTTTTAAAGATTCTGCTGTTGGTCATTGAAAAAAAGAGTAACTACATACTATATACCCCCATGTAGTCTGCAATGTGCTGAAGTAAATGAAGGCGTGAGGGTGTCATCTGAACCCTATCACAAGGTCTCTCAGGATCATGTTGGGATATTGTAAATAATGGAATTTAATATTAGTAATGTTTAATATTTCTAAATGTTTTTAAAAAAACTAGGCATTTTCATAGCTTCTTTCTGAATGCCAATAAATTGCACTTTCTTTGGAGACTCCTCAAACAGAAGCCATGTGAGGTTTCTGAACTGCACTTAGACTTATATTGTAGAGAGTTAATGCATGTGGCAGTCTGTTAGCACGTTTATCCAGGTCACATATGGTATGGATTTTAGAGGGGAAAGAATAAGGCAGGGAACTGGTTAGGAGGCTTATACAATAGCATATTCTAGATAGACTGAGGGACAAAACCAAGGTCAGGGTTTTAATTTGACAGGCTTTATGGAAATTGAATCAATAATTATGCGACAGTAGAAGTAAAATGAGTTGAGGAGGACTAAAAAGAGAGACAGAACAGGAGAGAGGGACAGAACAAGAGGCAGAGCCAGAGAAGGAGAGAATTGAACATCTTGGGAAAAAATAACATTATCAATGGATATAGAAAATGTAGGATAAGGACTAGGGCTTTGTTATATTTGGGGGCAGGAGGAGTTGGTGACCCTGTTAACTTTTGACAGTTTTGTCGCTAGTCAGTGATCTTTCCTGTAATAACAAAGAACCTTTCATTTTAATTTGTATTTCAAATTGGTATTGTTGCAGTGTTCTTTGCCTAGGTAAATAAACAATGGAGAAACTGAATGTTTACCAATATATTTTAGTTGTCCTCTCTCAGTCATTATTGTCTAACATTACAGCCGATAACATCAGTTTTGCCAAAAAATTGCAAAAGTCTTTCAAGAGAAAAGAACAAGTGTTTTATTTTAATAATACTGATATCTTACATCTTTATTCTTATTTATAATTAAAAGGTTAAATATTAACTAATTTCGACCATCATCATTGGATAGATGATGAGCATTGTAAACCTATCCCACACAATGAGAATGTACACTAACATTCCTTCAAAGCTCAGCTTCAGTGAGATTTTCTGAGAAATTATCACCCCTAAGATCTCCCTCATCCCAAATCATGCTATAATATAGTTTTTTAAAAAAATGCTGCCTTGACCCAGTTTTGAGGGCCTGGCTGGAGGCCAGTCAGTTTGCCTTCTTGAAAAGCTAATTAAGTCCATATTCCCAACAATCTCCCTTATTGAGCTACTATACACACACCCTAATTGTCCTAGGACCAGGTACCAGATAACCAAGGACAGCCCCAATTTTCCAGAGCCCTCTGGAATTACTCAAATTACCCAGTCCTAAGCCTGATTGCCTTGCTCTGCTCTTTCATTTTCTCCCTCCTTCTGCCATGTGACCAATTCAGGTCCTTCCCCTGAGTGACACTGAGTGGAGTGCTGTGTTCTCCCCAGGAAACTATGCATATAGCAAAACTGTAAAACTCTTTTCTGTTTTTCTTTATGTGCATCTGGCCTCACCATACCTCACCCAAGGTTACGCGAATAAATATAGGTCTGGTGTGGTTTAGATAGGCCTTATCGGCAATAGCACCTTTTGACACCTCTAGCAAAGCACTTGTCATATTGGCTTGCTATTATCTGTTCAGCTGTATTCTGTTTCAGTAGCCAGTGAGGTCCAGGAAACAGAACTATCTTTTATTGCTGTAACTCCCATATCTAGCACAATTGTGGCATGTAGTAAGTGCTCAATAAGTGTAATAGAAATTTTTGAAATACAACATTGGTGAAGTGAATGGGCAATGCTTTAAGTATAAAATAGCACAAAGCCATTCTCTGGTCCTTATAAATAATTTCCCTACTGAAGACACTGAGCATTATTTCAGACAAAAACAATAAAAAATATCAACCTATTATGTTACTTTTTAAGTATATGAGGGACACTCACTTGAAAACTATAGCATTACACTACCTTCCACAGTGGAATGAAGATTTGGTTGGAAGTGTGGCATTTCTAAAATGAATCAAATTATCCCATCTCTTTTATTTAGTCATTCTCTTTCAATACAGTGGGTGGTATAGATCATGTGGTGCTCTGCGTGGATCTCCCTTCAGTGGCAAGACATTTATTCTCTCAGCAGCTTGGAGTGTTGGTTACTGAGACCTTCCCTGGGAACTACCCTCAGCCAAAAGGAACTGTCTCCCACAGTTGGTGTCTGCATCCAGTGACTGTTCAGTATAGAAATGGGAGGGGAGACTGCAAAGACTCAACCCTCTTGTCTCCTTGTGAAACAGCGCTGAAGGATCAGATATATATATATATATATATGTGTGTGTGTGTGTGACTAACCCTCTGCCTAAACCCTGCTTCCCTTACTCCCTTACAGGTATTGTTCCTGAGTTCGCCCCAGTGAACTCCTATAGGCATATGATTGTCTGAGAGTCTCAGTATGTTTCCCAGGGAAACCAACCTAAGACATCACTTGTAAAATAAAGTGATGCACAGCTAGTTTTAAATGTGAAATATAAATTTGTAAACTTCTTGCCCCAATATGTTAATTGAATTCACACTTTTGCGGAAGACTAGATTTTGTAATCTGTATCAATAAATAATACATATTCTTGGGCATTATAAGGCGATTGATATTTTATTCCCTTCTTTCCCACATTCCCCCAATTTTGTGGTATTTTATAAAAAGTCATTTGGAATAATCACTGATACCTTCTCAAGAGAATAACTCTTTTATTCAAGTTACTCTTCGTAGTGAAATAGACTTTTAAGAAGTTGCCAAACCTTCTTTTGGAAAAAAAACAGAAACATTATTTAATCTATATGAAATATTCAAAATGTTTGACAATGCATTTGACCCATTTTAAATAAATAAATAAATAAATAAAATCCCACTATAAAGGGTTTGGAATCTAAGGATACTGAATGAAAATTTTTTTTCCAGAAATTTTTAGTTGTCAGCAAGAGCTACGTATTACTATGTAGTTATT
This sequence comes from Neophocaena asiaeorientalis asiaeorientalis, assembly GCF_003031525.2. NCBI lineage: Eukaryota > Metazoa > Chordata > Mammalia > Artiodactyla > Phocoenidae > Neophocaena > Neophocaena asiaeorientalis. The sequence goes on along the minus strand of NW_020174057.1, from coordinate 6,320,928 downwards.
TTAATAGTATTAGCTAATGTTGTGCCAGTTTCCTTGTGACTATTTTAATAATCCTTAACCATGCATCATTTCCTATGGCAAATAACATACACTTATGAATTCCTTTTCATCCATTCCAGTTCAACTCCTCCTTACTTCTAAGGCTTAAGAAGTTAGTTTGATCATCTATAACAAATCTGCCAAAGACAAAATAAAAAGTCTTAGTGATTTTGAGTAAAGTGATACTTTATCAGCATCAAAGGAACTTGTTTTCTTATGTTCTTATTTGAGATGACCACAAATATTGCAAAATTACTAAGAAAAGATGGTGGTAAGAAAGGGAAGAAGTTCTTGTATTTTCTTTCTAATAAGAGATAGTTAATTTGAGAAAGAACTTTCTAGAGTATCAGATATAAACTAAGCAGATGGGAAGGAAAGGAGAGAATTAAAATGGCCCCAAGTTATTTTGAGAATTAAAGTAATTCAAATTCATAATTCTTTGCCAAACATGTTTTTGTTGCTTAGGTTAAAGTAGCTAAGCTAGTGTTTTGCCATTCTGGCAGAGAACAGACTAGCAAGGTATTCAGTCCCCCTGGTTTGAGGTCAGATCTCCTTATTTGATTGGAAAACATTTTATAAAAAATAGACAAGAGAACTCACAGATGAAATGATGCACAGATTCAAGCACTGTCACTCACCTGACTGAAATGCATTGCAGATCATTTTATTTCTGCCTTCTACCTGGGCTGTGCTTTAGGGCTTACAAAACAGGTGACAATTTGATCTTGCTCATCTTTAAACCTAGAGAAAGCAGCCAGAATTCCAACTTTTAACCCAAAGGCAGGACAAGTTGTTAACTACTATAATCAAAGTAGTTGTCAGTCATTCTCCTTGAAATCGCTGCTTCCTCGTGATGATGTCCTCTTTAATAATGCCGTCTATTATTTTGTGAGGCCTGACTCAGGATGGACAGGTGTGCATTGATTTATTCCTTGGTTCTGCCTATAGCTCCTGCTAATTTTATTCTAGTGGGAATTTCAGTATAGTCATATAGCATAGTGGTTAAGGTTTGTAGCCCCAGAGTTGGATCTGGGTGTAAAGCCCAGCTCTGTCACCACAGTCTTGGGCAAGTGTGTTAACTTGTCTAAACTTGAGTTTCCTCTCCAAAATGGGAGCAGTCATTCCTTTATAATGCTGTTGTGAGGAATAAATGGGGATCATGCATATAACACGCTTGTCTCAGTGTCTGGCGTGGGGTTCTCAATTTGCTTTGAACCCAGTCAGGGAAGAGGGGTATCATTTAGCAGTGGACTCAGCAACATCACATTTGGTGTTGTGGCTAAGAAAATCAAGTAAATAAGAAAAGGACTAAAGATAGAGGTCAAAATAACTTCTATGTTAATTATAAAGGCCAGGCTGGAAGGCCTATTTGAAAGCCAAATAAACTCTCTAACCAAACTCCAGAATGAGGCAGAGTTATCCATCCAGCCTCAGGCAGCACTTACTGTAGTCACATGATCTCAGCAGAGTGGTCATGTGCTCTCTACCTGCAGCTCATGCTTCAGAGGAGGGTAGAGCTGGGTATGTCAATTATTCCTCCCAAATTTACAGTCTCAAAAGTGACTCCCCCTTCTCAGGGATACAGTGAGAAAGACTCAGAGAGAGACCCAAAGTTACATTCATTCTGCTACCTTCACAGGAAGGAAACATCAGACATGGGAAGGAGCATTGTGGAGTAAGTGCTCAATAAATGATAACTGTTATCATTATGAACTGACAAGGATGTATTTCTTTACTTCGCCTAAAACATTAAAAATATAAGGAAATTATTTGATCTCTCATCTGTTTTTAATGTGTGTATAATGATTTTTTAAATAAAAACTAAATTTTAAAAAAATATATAGGGGAAAAATAGAACTGAGATAAATTAAACTGCAGGAAATAAATCACTCCCAACAGGAAATAAATCTCTCCCAACATACCCAAAATACATGTAATATAGAATTCAGAAGTCTTTGTGATGTTATGGCTAGAATAATAAACTCTAGACATATGAAGAAAGGGCAAGTACAGCTTAAAAACATATTTTTAATCTTTAATGACGTATCTACACAGAAAAATTACAACTCAATCTGAAATATAGATCCTGAAACATATTTTCATTTGCAGTATGTAAATTTCATTCATAAATGTGATATTGCTGGATGTTGTGCATGTCTCTATTTGATTCCCAGTGTGTAGTCTAGGAGATGAATTGCATGTTTATTAGTTTGTTTCATTCTTGTATATTCCCTTCTCAGTACTCTCTGCTTCCTCTATACTATGCTAATACCTCTATTCCTTACTTTCTTTACCTGTGGGTAAGGAATACATGATAATGGGAATGGTATTTTAAAGTATTTAAAATTTTTGTTTCTACAATAGAGATAGTAGTCTCTAAGAGCCAAGGACATATGTGAAGCAGAAATTTTATCAAATATCAGCAGATGAATAGGTAATAATGTTCTTAAACTAAAGGTTATTAAAATTTAACTCAGATTCACTGGATATAAGGAGAGCATTTTGGAGAACTATATTTTAAGCAATTATGATTATTTCACCAAATTTTAAAAAATATTGATGAACAATGTTATACTGTATTTTATTAAGTTGCGTATATGGGTCTGTACAATAGATGGGCCATTTCAAGGACAAGAGACTTTATCTTTTGCCATCTGCATTCCCAGTTCCTTGCATAGTGCTCACCACGTAATGATTTCCCAAAGGTTTGTTAAATTAGTATTTGCTGGAGATACCAGGCATTGGTTAAATAAATAACTTTAATTGAGAACATCAGTGTCAATGGGGAGGTCTTATTTACTAATGGCTACTTATTCATGAAACATTATTTGTATATCATAACATATATGTTTGAAGACATATACTTCAAAGCAATCTTTCAAGGTTATTTTTTATGTTTACCAGAGTGCTATGCTTGTGACACCAGGTTTGATACCTCAGAAAAGCATATTCATGTTTTTTTTTTCATCAATTTTCAAGATAGCCCTCTGGCTTTCACTCAAATTCAGATAATTTAGAGGAGGAAAATCTGAGAAAACTGTCAAACATAATTATAGAGTGCAGCAGTCCTCCCAGTAATGGGATTGGTTCAGTGGTTATTTTTGAAACACGCCTGCACTAACACATAGTACTTGAGTTTTTTAAGTACTTCAAGATATTTGCTTTTTATGAACATGGGTGAAATTTTTCCACTTATGTTTTATATTAGATGAGCACAAAGTTGCTGACAAAAAGCCATAAAAATGTGAGATTCTAATTATGATCCTAAGATACTCCACATGCATTTAAATGAATGTTGTAACCCTTTCTCTGTTGCTTACTCCAATCGTTTTCCCAAGGTCTCCCTGAAAAATAATGTTGCTATTGAGTCATGTTTTGCCAGGTCTTTTGCAAAATGAGAGAAAGATTCAGTTGCAAATTGTGATTATTTCATGATGTGTCCACTAATGTTTTAGTGTCATATCATGATGATTTCATGATGTATCATTATTTCCAGTTCCAACTTGAGTGTTTATTATCTGACACTTAAATTCCAGGACATACCATAGCATTAATGGCTTTTGCAATAACAACATGTACAAAATAGTCCATACTGGAGAAGGCTTCATATTTGGAACATAGCTCTACATTTTTTTCCTGCCTAAAATTTATGATTTGTTCCTTCTCTTCTATTGTTTTTATGTGTGTTTGCACAAGTTACGTTCATAAGGTTCAAAGACAGCTTGCCTCCTGACAGGATCACACCTAATTCATTTAAGGGAGAGAACTGTTGATGCTATTTTTAAATATCTTTTTTTAAAAAAAATACCTTTAAGACCCTCAGGATAGAGTACATCATTATATTTTCCAGTCATGAAAGCTATTTCACATTGGCATTATTTTCTCATAATGCCTTTCTTTTAACTTCCACATGACCTGGAAAATTTTGTGCAGTGCTAGACTTTCTACCTAGTATGAACATGTCTTGCTATTATTAAAATGCTGCCTTTTTTTCTACGTAGAGCTTATAGCTTTTTAAATTTTGAAAACACCCTTATTCATACAGGTAGCATGTTTTTAAAATTTAGGGGGCGTTAGAAGGAAGTGTTAACATCACTTGAGATGAGAGAGGGTACTTTAGCTTGTTTTGTATTTAATACTGTGGTTGAGTTATTAAATAAAGAGATAAAAAAGAAAAAAGTTGGGGAATTCTAAAATCAGCAGTTGCAAGGAAATTTTAATGATTTGTCTCAAAAGTTAGCTAATGATTTGCATAGGTGGAATAGATGGTAATACAGAGAAATATGTGTTTGAGGGGTGGTGAAATATCTCCCAACTGAAATTGAGCTCTGTAATTCATCCTGACGTGGCAGTGTCTCACATTACTCAGCCCTTGAGCTTTAGGCTCTGATGGTTTCTGATAAAACATACATGAATCAGGGAAGGGATACATGTGAAGTAATTCTGAGTCGTTAATACCACTTTCTTTTATTTGTTTATCAGCTTAGCTAGTCTGCCGAGAAAGAGCAAAGCAGATAGGCAGTTCTTCAGGAGAAAAGGAATTCACAGCATAGCTGAGTACTCAGTTCTTAAGCTCTTTCCATTGTGACATACTTAATAGATAATGTCTAAAAGCAAAACACGTTGCTGTGTGCCCGATGATAGTTGTGTGCAGATCCCTGCATCTTAACAGTGATTCATTCCATCCCTTCCTTGGAAAGGTAGCAGAATGTAGTATTTTTGATGCCGGCTCTGGAAATAGATGGTTAGGTTCAAACCCCAGCTCTACTACTTTCTAGCTGTGAGTTCTTGGGTAAATCACTTAGACTCTTTACATTATAGATTCCTTATTGGTAAAATAGGCATAGTCTTTGAACCTTCCTCATTCATTTATTGAGAGAATTAAATGAGTTAACCCATGTAACACACAGCACAATTCAGTAAACCCTCAACCAATAGCTGCTATTATTATTCCATCATATTTCATGGAAGAATGCAAATTGGAATGTAGGTCAGACAGATGAATATTATGTTTGTGCTGTATTGGTATAATACAGTGTCAGCTATAAAATGCAGTTGCTTTGTAAATAGTAAATATGATGCCAGAATTTAGCAGAAGTAAAGTCTAGTGTAAAATCACTTTCACTACCCTAAGCATCACTGGGATTTGTGTTGGGATTTCTGAATAAGTATTTTCACTCCTAAAATTCTCTTGTTTTTAACATGTTGGTGTTGAGTTTGATATGTTTATATTCATGACATGAAATCTCTTGTAAAAAAAGCAAAAGGAATATTTTCCCCCTTCTTTGCCTTCCCCTGACAAGTCTGTCTCTGAAGCTCAGGGGCAGATCTGCTATAGGGTTTGAAGAAAGAGCTGTGATGTGTGTGTGTGAGTGTGTGTGTGTGTGTGTGTGTGTGTGTGTGTGTGTTTGCCCAGCTTGATGAAGTCTCTAGAGGAAAAAGAGATAGGAGACCTTTAGCCTATATTGCTGCTATTCTCTCAACCTTTATACTTTACATCCATAAACGTTTACTCCAAAATTTTCCAAAATAATAACAACATTTTTTAAAAAAAGGAAGACTGTTCAAACACCGAATTATCTGTGAGAGTCAGCCAAGTTACACCAGCTGCATTGGCTTGGTTCCTACATCTGGGCTCCAAGGCGGGTAACAAAAAAAATCTCCATGAACAGTATTTTAAGAATTTTGGCAATGCACAAGACAGGGGAATTAAAAATAATTCTTTGCTGAAAACAGAACTGGTGGAAAACAATTCTATTTGCTTGCCACAGTCCACCAAGCTATCTACTGGTCAGCTGTTAGCATACAAACAAGTATGCCCAGAGTGCTGTCTAAAGCCACATGTTCCTCTAGTAAAGACCAGTGGGCTCAGTGACTGAGTCCCAGGAATGAGAAGTGGCAGTGGCCTTAATAACAATACAAAGTGTAAAATGGATTCCCTATATTACTATTTTTTAGCCAAAGGGGTGACATTTCCTAACAGCCAGTATGATGTAGGATGTTTATGGGCTTGCAGGCAAGCTTTAACTTGTTTTATCCCTGATTTTCTTGTCCCTTTCTTTAAGTCATTAAGTATGGCTGATTAGTTTCTTTCCTTGGTTCTCTATGGAGTTTCATTTCTTCTTATATTGCTACATTCATTTTGTATAAAAAGGCAAAGGAGGAACAGTTTAACAGAGCTGTATTGCATCTTATTTAGAAAAGACTCTTTAGAAGCAGACTAAAGTTTAGGACTTGAAATTAATGAATAAAATTTAATTATTGAACAGAAGGAGGACTGTAAAACAGTCCTACAGAGGCCTATTGAGGAAGGCCTCGATATAGTGATTTAGTTGTTTTTTAATTAGAAAGGACAGATAAGTGTGATCATTCCTAAATAATTATTATTAAATACTCGTTTTAATATGGTGCTGTATTGCACTATTTCAAGAATAAATTCAATAGGCCTTGACTTGGTCATCAAAAAGTGTATAATCTAAAGGATATTAAATAATAGAAAATAGGCAAAGCAGAATGCCATATTAAGGCATTGTTCAGTGTATTCAAGACATTTAGAAAACATGAAAAATAAAAATTAGGTGTTAGGGTGCAAGTTATCTAAGGAGATAACTATTTGAATTCCATGTAGATAGAGAAGGCCTACAGGAAAATATGAGGAGGGAGAGGTGTTTCTGGTTCAGAAGAATACACGGGATTAATGGCCTGTAAAAAGGAGGTGAAACTACTTTCCAGTGGATAAAAGTGCTGGAACATTATCTAGGATGGAGCATTATCTAGGATGGGCTGGGGACTATCATATAAAGATGTGATAGGTTGTAGAACTGTGGGCCTTCACTGAAGCCTCTGTCTAGTCAGCCCAACGGTGCAATGAAGAGGGAAGTAAAAGCTCAGAAGTAGCTTTTTTTTTTACAAGTTGTTTTATAAGTGTTATGCAATTGGGTTATGTAACTGTGGCAAACAAGAAATCATAAATCTGGAAACCAGTCTTGGTTCCAGGTGACACAGCTTAAGTGAAACTTCATTATGATAATAATGAAGACGTGCACATGTTAACATTTCCCCCACTTGCTATTCCTCGGATTCAAGGAAAATGAAAAGCAAGAAACTCACATTTCTAGGCTTCTACAACATAGCGCAGAATCACATTCCTTACTATGTGAAAACTGTTTAGACTAATGAACTTGAAATGTACCACCAGTAGAAAAAGGGGAGACAAAAAAACTGCAACTTCTGTACCATCCTTTTGAGTTGACCAACAAATACCTCTTGTGTTACTTGTTTGCTGTAGTAGTGCCATGAGATCAAAGAACTGTTCATGAACAGCATCTCAGACCAGAGGAATGCTTTCAATGCTATCTATAGGCATGAATAGCATCTCAGACTAGAGAAATAGTTCATTCACTCATGTACTCATTCACTTTATTTATTTTCATGTTATTCGTGCCAGTGCTTAGACCTGGAATTGGTCTTTGAGGTCTGACCTATTTTAAAATATTACAGGGTCTTCTGTTCAGGTCTTGAATTTGTTTTCTCAGACAAAAGTAATAGGGGTCATTCAAACAGCTCTTCTAATCCTATCTCTTTCATGAACATTTTTTAGGCCAGTCAGAAAGTATCTTTTTCTGTTTTGCTATTTGAGCCTATTTCTTTCCTGGCTGAAAAAACACACTGTTGTCTGTTCCATTATTCATTGCTGTGTAGCAAACCAACCTAATCTTAATGGCATTAAACACTTATTTATCACTCATGATCCCAGGGATTGACTAGACTCAGGCTGGTGATTCTCACTCAGAATCTTCCGTACTGTTGTAGTTAGACAGTAGCTGGAGCTGGACTCATTTTGAAGGTTTCCTCTCTTACATGTCTGGCACCTAGGCTGGGAGCAGTTGGGCATCTCTCTCTCTCTCTCTTTAGGTGCTCTCCATGTGGTCTCTCCGTCATGGCAGTGTGAGGTAATCATGGCAAGTCAGTGCTCACAGGTGTGAGTCCTGAAAGAGAGGCAGACAGCAGCTGTATTACCTTCAATCTCCTAGTCTTGGAAGTCAAGCAGTAATACTTCCTCAGCAATCTGTTAGAAGCAAATAACTAAGATCAATTCATATTCAAAGGGAGGGGAATTAGACTTGTCTTTTGAGAGAGGAGTGTCAAAGAATTTGTGATTATTTGTTAAAACCTCCACAGTCTTCATTAATCTGTTATTCAAAGGGAGGGGAATTAGACTTGTCTTTTGAGAGAGGAGTGTCAAAGAATTTGTGATTGTTAAAACCTCCACAGTCTTCATTAATCTGGTCTTCTGCCTGTTCTTCATAGAGATGCTAATTCTTTCTCTAACTCACTACTACAACCACCATATTTCTTCTTTTCCACTACAAATATTTTATTAAGCATCTAATCACGGTTGTAAATGTTCTAGGAAGGTGAAAAGCACAGTTCAAGGATAAACGCATAGATGCTTTTTCTGCCTTTTAGAGGTACACCATAAGACAACAGAAAATAAAGCACTGATCAAAGCCAATATTCAACATTCAATATGTATTTATTGAAGATCTGGTACATGTTTGACACTGTCCTAAGTTCTAGGAATACAGAGATGAATAAGATCCATGTTCTACATTCCATGCACTCATGACCTAATCTGTATGATGGCTATAATGAAGCACTTTGATTAAGAGGCATGCACCATTCCACTGAGAACACTTTCCTCAAGATCTCTAGCAACTTCCATCTTGTCAAATCCAATGATACCCAAAGGCCAAATCTGCACTCCTCTTCTTAGTCTCTCTCTCAGCAACCAGGATTTGACACAGTGAACCTTCTTGATATACATTGTTCGACTGATTTTTTTGGACACCACTTTCTTGGTTACCTTCTTCACAATCTTCTCTTTCTTATTCTCCTTTGCTGCCTCCTTTTTCTCATAATGTTGGAATGTCCCAGGGCATAGCTCTGAATCCTCTCCTTTCGTTCTCTGCATTCTCTGCTTGCCATCTCATGGCTTTTAATGTTATCTATAGACAAGTGACCCTAAAAGTTATCTTTCTAACACTGGCCATCCCATTAGCCCCTTAATAATCTCTCCAACTTCCTATTACATCCAACTGCCCACTGGAAAGCACAACAATCCAGGTATAACAGGCCCCAAACAGAACTTTTGATTTCCTCAAATGCTCAAAGCTACTCCTTTCTGGTATTCTCCATCTTAATTAATGAGACTACCATCTCCTCCTCCTGAATGATACCTAGAGGTCATTCTTGATGACTGTTGGTCACCATAAAAATTCAAGCCCTGCTGGTACTACAATCAAAATATATCATGATCAGTACACTATTTTCTTACTATTTCTGTTGCTACAATCACCATCTACATACTATGTGCAGCACCTGGAACGTAATAGGTGTGCAATAAGACTGGGTGAGTACATGAATAAGTGCATGAAGTACAAGAGTAACATAGGATAGTATTTGTTCCTATTATATATGGACATGTATTGTGAAGTAGAGAAGGCTATAGGATAACAATTCCAAGTAGAGAAGGATTAGGGAAGGCATCTATCTAGTCTCTGTTGGTCAGTACCTGAGACCTCGTGAAGGGTATTGGGCTGTCTGAATCCCAAAAGGAATCTCTTTAAATACAAACCCTCAGTTGAGAAAAGTAGTAAAGAGACATTCTACTATGAAATAGGTCTTTTCAAAAAGTTACAGAAATATCAGGAAGGTTGATGTTAACAATTAAAGTCATCTTTTCCCCTTTGTCTGACAAATTCAAAATTACTTGAAGATTTAAACCTCACCCCATCCCTCCTCATTGCAAATCTTCATTCTTTCTCTTAAGGTAAAGGTTAGTATTCCTTTTTTCTTGGGTATTTTGGAGGAGCATTATTTTATTCTCACTTTCCAAAGAAAATGCTTTCTTTTCCAAAAAGTAAATATGGTTTTTAGCTTTAAAATATCTTTTTAGAAAAGTTCCCTGGAAGCTTAGTACAATGATACCCAAAAGAAGTGAATATCTTTATGTGTCTTGTCACTTCCATAGGAAATAATAAAACTCCCCCATTTGTTAGAAGCATATGACTTGGTGTCCAATATCCAAAATTCTTTTGAAGGAAATTGTGTATTAAGGTTATTTTTATTTCTTACGTAGTGCTACAATCAGTTTTCAAGCTGCACTGTTAAGAACTTTTCTCTCTATTTTTACTTTTTTCCTTTCCTTATTTTGGTATGAGGCATTTTAGCTGCAAGTGCTTTCAAGAGCAGTTTACAAAGATGTATTAAAATTAGCTGGAGACCAAGATTTGACTTAGTTAAAAAGGTTCTTTCAATTTGCCTCCCCCAAGTGACCTACTCAAATTGCTTTAAAAAAAAAAAAAATGCTCTGGGCATGCCTGGCAACTATCTGATTGGAAACAGCTCTTCTTTAGGAGTGTGTGTCGGGAAGATTAGTCCTAGGGCAGGTTGATCAGCCTTTTCTGTGCCAAATAGCTCCTTTGCTTCTTACCTGAATAATCCAAATGAGTGAGGGTTAAATGAGGTGAAGAGAGGTCTAGAGACAGCAGAAAGAAACAGGGTAACTTTGAAATCTAAGAAACGTGGCATTTTATCCCTCTTCCCTCTTCATAGATGACATTACAAAAGTAAAAATAGCAGTGGCAACAAAAACTAATATTTATTGTTTCCTATCTATCAGCCACTGAAAAACACTCTGTGAAGCAGTTACTACTATACACACACTCTGCAACTAAGGAACCTAAGGTTCAGATGGGGATGTAATTTAATTAAAATTAGCAACCAGTAAACAGTGCAGCTGAAGTTTTAACTCATTTGTTTTATTCCCAGGCCTACAGACAGAGAGGGCCACTTTGTTTTCCTCCCCTTCTCCCCCTCCTAATCCCTTTTTATCTTGGCTGAGCCAACCCCCAGCCCCCTCATGGTTTTTCTTTTGGAAGTCTCTAGGGGCATAGGGCAGAGTGATTTTGCTGTCTAATGGGCTTAGGTAAGCCATCTAAATACAGAATGTGCTAAGGACAGGCCTGGCTACCCAATTATAGTCTCCTTTTAGCTTTGGCTAGAGAGAAATCCCCAGAGCAAGTGTTAAACTTGGTCACCCACGCTACTTCCTTTCTTGGCTGAGAGTCAGACAGAGTGAATTCTGGATCCGGCATAAAGTCTTATTCAGGAAATAATAACTGCCACAACCCAAGCACTCAGTGTCTCAGCTTTGGAACTGAATTCATGACCATTGCCCACTTTTATTGGCTTTGATAGGGTATGGGCCTGGCTTCAAAATAAACATACCAGTTTATTTGCTGTATTGGTAGTTTATAGCATGCTGCCTTTTAAAATTACAATAGCAACTCTATAAACTAGTAGCTCTTACATGGAAATATTTTCCAAATTAACTCCCTCCCCCAAATATTTAACAAATCTATATTAAAGAAATATATCGTTCATGGAATAATGGTTCTGCTGTCAGCCATATCTACATGATATTTTTTTAAAAAGAGCTGTGTTCTCTTCTAGAAAACTTTAAAAAGTTGTTCATTTGGAAACAGTTTGGTTCAAGTAATTGTACTTATCTTCTCCCGGTCTATTTTGCTGTTGCTGTCACTTCTGGCATTTTGTTAAGAGATGTGAAGTTAATTTCTTGAAAACAGAAATTTTGAATCTTGATGCTTCTTAAAGTAAAATACTTTGTAATATATTGAATAGTTGCAAAAAGAAAGATGGAAGATGGCACAATATGAATACATTTAATTTGAAAAGCAACAAATAGAAACAAAATTTCAAAATCAAAAGGCTCAGTGCCCCAGTTATTTGAAGATAAACCATCTTGAGAAGTATATCATTCAAATGTAGTTTACATGTTAACTGTAAGCATCATTGGATGCTCCTGTACACATAATTATGTCTTGAAGTATAGGAGGAATTAATACCCAGCACTAGCTCTACTTTTCTGTGAAACTTCCACGAAATAAACTTTATTCCTTCCCTCCTGGCCTCAGCGATCCCTCTCATTTCTAAAATCATAATTCTCCTGTTGATTTATATGACTCAATCCTTTTTCATTCCCTGACTTTTAAGAATAAATCAAATTTCTGTTATGACTTTTACTTCATAATGATCTTACATTTTACAATTAAATATTTATGTACAATTATTTAATTTGATGGTTTGATTGATAATGATCTCCTGTACTGTGAGCTCCATGTGGTCAGTAATCAGGTACATTTTGTTCACTAACCTATCTGCATCTTTAAGGACTGTGTTGACAAAGTAGGTGCTCAGTAAACATGGGTTGAATAAATTAATCAGTGAGAGAAAGAACGTAACTATGATCTCTTTATTTTTCATTATCTCCCACTAGACTGTGAATACAGTGTATTTCAAAATTAATCCAACAAATATTTAGTTACCACCTACTATGTCTCAGACACTGTTTTAGGCATTAAGCATAAAGCATTGAATACAACTGAATGCAACCGCTGTCCTCATGTAGCTCATAGGTGTGGGGTTGGGGTTGAGACACAGGTATTAAGGGATCCTCTACATAAATACTATATAGACAGTGATTGAAGCTAAAAGCAGTATAAAAGGTATGCGAGAGAATAGTAAGGGTCTACTTTAGACTGTAGGGTCAGGGTGCCTTTTCTTTGGCACATTTCATACAAGTTGGTATTTTTGTCATATTTTTATGCGTAGTCTTTGTATCTTGTTTATCTAATCTATATGAACACAAGGGATAGCATTGTATACCTCTTTGCCTTTTCCAGAGCTCTAAATTCAGTGCTGAGTATAGGAAGATCACTCATTATATCCTTAGTTGGAAATATACTCTGTTCAAATTCTTAAAAACTTAAGGCTTAAGTAAGAGGCTGGAGAAATTTCTGCTTGTAGGCTTTGCTAATAACTGAGCTTGGTCAATAATCTGACTCACAAAAGGTCATTTTAAAACCGAATCTCTTGGGACCTAAGGATAGCTCCACTGGATTTATTTCAAGTCAGCACATTACAGGTTGTCTAAATGAACTGTGTTATTTCCTGTTATTGATTCCATAAACTCTTAAAAGCAGTAACTTTTCCTCTAAGTTAAATTGACTCTTGGAAATAGAATCTGTTAGAGTTTTCTTTAAGAGAAACATATTTCCAGGTAGGACTGATAATAAGGAATTGAAAATAATTATTTATTCTGTTTTCTTTGATTCTCTCCTGTGTCATCTGTCCAGCTGAAATTCACTTCTAGACCAATACTGGCTAAGACCAATACTAGTTTGAGAGAGATGAGGGCAGAGCAGTGAGTTGACTGGAAGGTGAGAGAGTCTGGGTAGGGAGATCAGGGGCAGGTTTTCCTGTACAGAAATCAAACTAAAGCTTTTTCTTGCCTCTCTCTTGGGGGAAAAAAAAAAATTCACCACCCTTTCAGTCATATCCTAGATTCCATTGCCATTGTGCAAATATCTTTTAAGTAATTAGAGAGAATAAAATATCTAATAGCTCTTTATTTCCCCTTTTTAGTTTGAGTGCCTGGAAATCAAGAAGTGTGCATCTCATTAGCTGATCAAGAAAGACTGATACATAAATTTTTCACATTCTCCTTGAAATGAAATTTATTAGACATTTTTCCCTTTAGAAGGTTTCAGTTGGATAGCAATCTGTAATACTGTTGCTTACAGATATAATAATGTTGGGGCTGCAAAATCCTTTATTCATTGTTAACACATAAATTGTTATTAATGTATTATCTATTAACCGTACTTTCTCCACTAGAAGGTTTAGAGTAAAAATATTTCTCTGGGTAATTTGAATGATGTAAGATGGGGTAAAATTTCCATCCCCAAGGTTGGGAATACATGTCAACAATTCCAGATAGGCTTCCAAGTCCAGATGACCTAGTTAATTTTATTTCAGGGCAGTGAACAGATGGTGAGTGTTCTCTGTCTATCTGGCATTAATGTACACTCTGTCACCATCAGACTTAACGGTGGCAGATGGCAGTTGCGTTAGCAAACATTCAGTCCTTTCCCCTCAGTTCTCCCCTTTGGACTGAGGAAGGCCTGCCCGTGGCTTACAGCTGAGTCACACTGTGGCCACCTCTCCAGTAAAGCCTGAGGGAATAATGTCAAACCACCGGAAGCCCTCAGTAATGCGGGTTTTCCGGTTCACCCATGGCAACAGGCACAGCTGGGACCTCTTCAAAGGCGTGTGGTAGATATTATGGTCTCAGTGTGAAATCCTTCGGGGTTCAGTGCCACTTCAGGGTCAAGTTGAGTATTTCTATGGGAAGGATGGGTTTTTCTCACCCTCTTGTGAAAAAGTACCTGGGTACAAGATAGGGTAGCCTTTCTTGACCTCTGGTGAACTTTTCTGGGTAGAAAAGCAACCAGCCTTATTTAGCAGAGTTTTATCCAGCAACATGATATTTAACTACCTTGGTTGATCTTTAGAGCATCAAGACATCACTGTAAAAATATATATATATTTCTAAGTAAGTTCTCCCTCTTTGGGAATCTAGGTGGAAACATGTTACACATGCATTTGTGTATTTTGGATTTCTACAAAGGACTTAGTGACATCCTAATTGCTGCACACCTAGGAAAAGACCAGTGCTTAATTTATGAACCAGCTCTCTAAAATTATCCTATCAGAGTCAGTTGAGATTGTGAAGATGCTGTCCTGGGAAATGTAGGAAGTTTCAGAAAACCTAAAAGATAACCTTGTGTTTTATAGAATTTATAGGATTGAGGGAATAATGCAAGTGAAAGAATATGGGTTAGAGATTTATTAAATCATTTGTCCCTGTTTTATAGGCACATATTTTTCAACAGTCAAGATATTAAACTCTTAATGTTTTTAACATTCCATTTCAATTTTTATTTTAAGAAGACATGATTTTTTAGAGCAGTTTTAGATTCACAGCAAAATTGAGAGGAAAACATAGAGATTTCCCATATACCCCCTGCTCCCATGCATGCATAGCTTTTCCCATTATCAACATCTCCCACCAGTGTGGTACATTTGTTACAATTGATGAACATACATTGACACATCATAATCACCCAAAGTCCATTGTTTACATAGGTGTTGTACATTCTGTGCGTTTGGACAAATGAGTAATGACATGTATCCATCGTTATACAATCATACAGAGTATTTTCACTGTCTAAAAATCTTTTGTGCTCTGCCTGTTCATCCCTCGTCACTCCTAACCCCTGGTAACCACTAATATTTTTATGGTCTCCATAGTTTTGCCTTTTCCAGGATGTCACATAGCTAGCATCATATAATATGTAGCCTTTTTAGATTAGCTTTTTTCACCCTTTCAATTTTGATAACTCTTATCCTAAATTGATCATCAAAGTTCAAATCAAGAAAAATGTGATTGATAATATAAATTGCACATGTTCCATAATGCAAATTTGCTGTCATCAGAGCAGTGAACCATGCCTGAAAAGATGTTTTTGTAATTTATCTCTGAGTTAGGAATTGGAGATAATAAGCAATGTTGGTGGCTTATTATTTATTGCCACCTGAAATATGTATTTGGGATAAATTCCTTTGACATTATCCAGGGTGATTATTCACTAGCTGATATAAAATGCTTAATAGCAAGCCAAAAATCTCTTTTGGGCTCAGCCCTTGCATTGCTGATGAGTGATATACAACCACTTTGGCAGTTCAAATAGTAGTGGCCTCATTGGTTACACTGCTCAGGGTGCATTATAATCTGCATATTAGCTTTGAGGAACTACCAAATAGTTGCCTTAAGTGGGCTGGGAATATATCAATATAATTTAGAACATAGTGATGTCAATCTTTGAGCTAAAAAAAGAAAATTGGGGTACATTAGGTATATACTTTAGCACAAGCACTCTATTAAGGTTTAGGCTCATAAATATATTGATTAGGGCATCATACATTTAAAGAAACGATAGAATACAGTCATCTCATATGGTTGATTATTTCTAAAGATTCTTAAAAGTCTTTTTTTTTTCCCCACACACATTTTATTTTATTTATTTATTTTAAAAAAAATCTTTATTGGAGTATAATTGTTTTAAGTTGTCGTTAGTTTCTTCTGTATAACAAAGTGAATCGGCTATACATATACATATATCCCCATATCTCCTCCCTCTTGAATATCCCTCCCACCCTCCCTATCCCACCCCTCTAGGTGGTCACAAAGCCTGAGGTGATCTCCCTGGGCTATGTGGCTGCTTCCCACTAGCTATCTGTTTTACATTTGGTAGTATATATATGTCCATGCCACTGTCTCACTTCGTCCCAGCTTACCCTTCCCCCTCCGCTTGTGCTCAAGTCCATTCTCTAGGTCTGTGTTTTATTGCTGTCCTGCCCTTAGGCTCATCAGAACCTTTTTTTTTAGATTCCATATATATGTGTTAGCATGCGGTATTTGTTTTTCTCTTTCTGACTTACTTCACTCTGTACAACAGACTCTAGGTCCATCCACCTCAATACAAATAACTGGATTTCGTTTCTTTTTATGGCTGAGTAATATGCCATTGTATATATGTGCCACATCCGCTTTATCCATTCATCTGTCGATGGACACTTTGGTTGCTTCCATGTTCTGAGTATTGTAAATAATGCTGCAATGAACATTGTGGTACATGACTCTTTTTGAATTATGATTTTCTCAGGGTATATGCCCAGTAGTGGGATTGCTGGGTCATATGGTAGTCCTATTTTTGGCATTTAAGGAACCTCCATACTGTTGGTGGCATACACCTCCATAGTGGCTGTATCAATTTACATTCCCACCAACAGTGCAAGAGGGTTCCCTTTTGTCCACACTCTCTCACTGTTGTGGCCTCTCCATTGTGGAGCACAGCCTCCGGATGCGCAGGCTCAGTGGCCATGGCTCACAGGCCTAGCCGCTTCACGGCATGTGGCATCTTCCCAGGCTGGGGCACGAACCCGTGTCCACTGCATCGACAGATGGACTCTCAACCACTACGCCACCACGGAAGCCCTCCCTTTTTTTCTTGATGAGCCTGGCTAATGGTTTATCAATTTTGTTTATCTTCTCAAAGAACCAGCTTTTAGTTTTATTGATCTTGGCTATAATTTCCTTCATTTCTTTTTCATTTACTTATTATCTGATTTTTTTGATTTCTTTCCTTATGCTAACTTTGTTTTTTTTTTGTTCTTCTTTCACTAATTGCTTTAGGTGCAATTTAGGTTGTTTATTCGAGATGTTTCCTGTTTCTTAAGGTGGGATTGTATTGCTATAAACTTCCGTCTTAGAACTGCTTTTGCTGCATCCCATAGATTTTGGGTCTTCGTGTCTCCATTGTCATTTGTTTCTAGGTAGTTTTTGAGTTCCTCTTTGATTTCTTCAGTGATGACTTCGTTCTTAAGTTGTGTATTGTTCAGCCTCCATGTGTTTGTATTTTTTACAAATCTTTTCCTGTAATTGATATCTAGTTTCATAGCGTTGTGGTTGGAAAAGGTACTTGATACAATTTCAATTTTCTTAAATTTACCAAGGCTTGATTTGTGACCCAAGGTATGATCTATCCTGGAGAATGTTCCATGAGCACTTGAGAAAAATGTGTATTCTGTTGTTTTTGGTTGGAATGTCGTATAAATATCAATTAATTCCATCTTGTTTAATGTATCATTTAAAGCTTGTGTTTCCTTATTCATTTTCATTTTGGTGATCTGTCCATTGGTGAAGGTGGGGTGTTAGAAAGTCCCCTACTATGAATGTGTTACTGTCAATTTCCCCTTTTATGGCTGTTAGGATTTGCCTTATGTATTGAGGTGCTCCTATGTTGGGTGCATAACTATTTACAATTGTTATATCTTCTTCTTGGATCGATCCCTTGATCATTATGTAGTTTTTCTCTTCCTCTTCTGGGACCCCTATAATTCAAATGTTGGTGCGTTTAATGTTGTCCCAGAGGTCTGAGACTGTCCTCAGTTCTTTTCATTCTCTTTTCTTTATTCTGCTCTGCAGTAGTTATTTCCACTATTTTATCTTCCAGGTCACTTATCCATTTTTCTGCCTCAGTTATTCTGCTATTGATTCCTTCTAGAGAATTTGTAATTTCATTTATTGTGTTGTTCATCATTGTTCGTTTGCTCTTTAGTTCTTCTAGCTCCTTGTTAAAACTTTCTTGCATTTTCTCTATTTCCAAGATTTTGGATCATCTTTACTATCATTACTGTGAATTCTTTTTTAGGTAGACGGCCTATTTCCTCTTCATTTGTTTGGTGTGATTGGTTTTTACCTTGCTCCTTCATCTGCTGCATATTTCTCTGTCTTCTTATTTTGTTTAACTTACTGTGTTTGGAGTCTCCTTTTTGCAGGCTGCATGTTCATAGTTCCTGATGTTTTTGGTGTCTGCCCCAGTGAGTAAGGTTGGTTCAGTGGGTTGTGTTGGCTTCCTGGTGGAGGGGACTGGTACCTGTGTTCTTGTGGATGAGGCTGGATCTTGTCCTTTAGGTGGGCAAGACTGCGTCCGGTGGTATGTTTTGGGGTGTCTGTGAACTTATTGTGATTTTAGGCAGCCTCTCTGCTAATGGGTGGGATTGTGTTCCTGTCTTTCTAGTTGTTTGGCATGGGGTGTCCAGCACTGGAGGTTGCTGGTCATTGAGTGGATGTGGGCCCTAGTGTTGACATGGAGATCTCTGGGAGATCTCTCACTGATTGATATTACGTGGGTCCGCGCGGTCTCTGGTGGTCCAATGTCCTGAACTCGGCTCTCCCACCTTAGAGACTCTGGCCTGACAGCTGGCCGGAGCATGAAGACCCTGTCAGCTACACAGCCAGGTACTTGGGGAGTTTTTTGCCTTTTGGGAAGTCTGTGGTCTTCTTCCAGCATTCAGTAGGTGTTCTATAGGAGTTGTTCCACGTGTAGGTGTATTTTTGATGTATTTGTGGAGAAGAAGGTGATCTCCACGTCTTACTGCTCTGCCATCTTGAAGGCCCTCCCTTAAATATCTTTTAAAATTTGACGAGGAAACTAGCAAGTGCACCTGGGTTGCTTTTACATGTTTTTGACTTGATATTGTTCTATAACATTCCTTTAGGCAGGTATTTGATACAGGATCTCTGAAAAATCTGAATTTAAAGGAAAATGCAACTTTGAGGACTTCTTGGATATAAATACAGAACACACTGCAGTCTAGTGATTTCTGAATAGGAATGTAAGTGTATTCTGATACCTTTAGAGCCACAAGTTCTTATTTTGCTTTATTTTATTTTATTTTGTTTCTGAATAATTCATAGAATTTCCTCAATACTCTGCTTTGATTTGCTATAGAGACCTAAGTTTATTTATGTTAATCTCATGAGAATGGTGCCAAAAATATGTTTTTTCTGTTGGCTTTGGAGGTGCTTTTGGAATTTATAAATACTTCATTAGGTAGAATCATTGAATTTTAGAGCAGGTATAGACTCTGAATTCATTCTAATGTGTTAAATCTCAAATTTTGGGACTTAAGTTCACAAAGGTAGAATCGAGCTATTACTAGAACTTGGATCTTTAATAGTCATTGAATAAAACTGTTCATGGTATTGATACAGCTAAACACTGAAGTGAGTTGTTCACAGGATTCTAGTGGATAGAAACTGACAGGTGGAGGCTAAGACTAAATTACCTACCTCAAATGGCTGCTTTTATAGAAAAATTACAAAATACTAAATATCAAGATAAAATACAATGGCAAGAAACTTCTGCAAACAGTTTTGAAGTCTTTCCTGTCATCAAGAAACCTTATTATGAAATAGTTACTAATACTTTAAGCCACTATTTCTTTTTATATCATATGTAAAAATATGTCTTATATCATTGAGTAATTTCTTTACCACATAAGAGAAAAAGATTTTTGTGTGGATCCTAGACAGCATTTTAGAGATAGAACGAGGCAGGAGACCTAACTCTCAAAAGACAAGATATTGAAAGGTACATGTTTCAAACTTCATAGCTTTCCCCAGCTCCTAGATAGGGCCTGTGGTGGGTGAGTAGATAAGTTAAAAATTGCTTCTAAATTACATCATCTAATATTCCAGGTATTTTGTTAAATGCTTTCTATTACATTATTTTATTTGATTCTTATAACAACACCCTGAGGTAGGGCTATTATGGGAGGCATCCCATGTTATAAATGGGATAACACAGGTACTATAGAGAAATTAAGAACTTTTCCTAAGACCATGTGGCTGATTTCTAAAGCAGAGATTTGAATCGAAGTCCATGTGAAACCAAAGGTGCTACTCATAACCATAGCTCTACAATGGTTGAATTGGTCAGGGAGAACAGAAAGGCATGCCATGTAAGGGCCTGATGCATTTCAGAAGGTGAAGGTATTTGGGATAGAGCTGTGTTGAAGCCAGCTGGAACCAGCTCTTAAGAGCTGATGGTTAAATATTCAGGAGTTTTGCAAACTGGTTGTTAAATTATTGATAACATAAAATCAGCTGTGGTGAGAGTATTTACACCACAGAAATGAGCAAATTCTACAAATCAGGGCTTTGTTTTCACAAAATCAGTTTTCCAGCACAAAACTAGCTACTTGAATGTTGTAGTTAAAGCACAGTACGTATGAAGGAGAAATAGTGGGAGAAGAAGCTAGAGACATACATTAAGGTCAGTTTATAAAGAGCTCGGGTAAATGTGAGCATTGCCATGTTTTTGAAATGCAAATCAGATTCTGTCACCTCTCAATCTATAACCCGTAAATGGCTCCCAACTGGAATAAAAATCTAAACTACCTATCTGGGAGACTGGTCTGTGCTTTCCTCTTCAACTTCATCTCTGCAGTTTTCTCCCTCTCTCATTCTCACTCTCACATCAAGCTGCAGCCACCCTGGTCAACTTATTTTGGGTTCTTAATAAGCCAAGCATCTTCCAAATTTAGTCCTTTGCATTAATTGTTCCCTTAGCGTACTTCTGAAGTTTTTGCATGGTTGTATCCTTCAGAAAGGATATCCTGTCACTTCCTAAAACGGCTTTTCTTAACTTCAAAATCTAAAGTAGCTGCCCAGTCTGTCTCTGTCATATCAGCCTATTTTAACACTCTGCTTAGCACTTAATGGTGTGGTACAGGGTTAAATGCTGCTCCTCTGAAGCCAGACTGCTGAGACCCATTCTTACTTCGCCATTACTAGCTGTGAGACTTCATACAGGTTGCTTATCTCCATGACTCAATTTCCTATTTGAAAAGTGGGATGCAGTTATTTCCTTTTCATGGAGTTTCTGTGGGAATTAATATGCATAAAAGAACACAAACCACATAAGAACAGTGACTGGTCCATAAAGCATTCAAAATATTTTGGATATTATTGTCACTGATAACTGATACTTAATGATTTGTCTTCCAGTTTTCTCAACTAGAATATAAGTTCAATGGGAGGAGGCACCTCATTTTTTCTGTTTCCTTTTGATTCTTTCCGTCCCTGATTCCTAGAACAGCATCTGGCACATGGTAGGCAATGGGGCAGGGGGAGGAGGTGTGATAAGGAGCTGATCATTCAGGGTTTCTTGGTTGCCTTTCTGACTTCTCTCAGCATTCTGTGTCATTGCTATATATGAACTGAGAACAATGGAAACAAGCATAGATGTGTGAAACAGCCCTTTGCAGGGGATGAAATGAAAGTAAGAGGCTCTGCCCTCTCTCCATAAGCAACATACTTCATCTCCAGCCCATGGTTGGCTCTTCAGGAATGTGGGCCCACATGTTGTCAGATCTTTCATTTATCAAGAGAAGCCAGAAATGTGGATATTATTTTTTTGGTGTGAAATCTCCCAAGTTTTAAATGTTTACAACAAATTCAAAATTTTATACATGACCTTTGGCCAAACAAATCATGTCTGCAGGCTGGACT
Source organism: Neophocaena asiaeorientalis asiaeorientalis (assembly GCF_003031525.2). Taxonomy (NCBI): domain Eukaryota; kingdom Metazoa; phylum Chordata; class Mammalia; order Artiodactyla; family Phocoenidae; genus Neophocaena; species Neophocaena asiaeorientalis. The sequence continues at coordinate 6,299,042 of NW_020174057.1, read as the reverse complement.
TGGCCATGGGCCACCTGTTTACAACCTGTGATCTTGAACTCTTGTTTTTGTTGTAAGGTCAGTATCCTCTGCTCACTGTCTGACACCTTGCAAGCAAACTACCTGATGACTGCATTCTGCAGTTACATTTTCCTGAGTCTCCGTACCTGGGATCTTCAACTCACTGAACAAACCCTCCCCGAGGTGATACCCTTGGTCTGAATCTTGTTCCTTGGGTTTACCAGATTATTCACTAGAGAGTTACATGGTTCATACCAGTGTAGGTACAGTATGCCATGGATATGAGGATGAGGAAGTTGGGCAGTCTGGGTCTTTTGTTTAAAGGTTTATTACTGAAGAAAGATGTCACCTGAGAAAAGAAACTTTCATTTCTTATTTCTCCCCTCCCTTGTTTTTCCTTCCCTCTGCCCTATAGTGACATTAGTCTGATCACTATTCTAAATCAAAAAGTTTGCTCTGGATGACTTTTAGAGAGTTACTGTTACAGCAATTCCTTCTCAATGTGCCTTATTTCTTCTGTTTGGCTGAGGGAAGGGAGTAATCTAGAACAGTGGTTTCTAACTTTTTTTAATTGTATGTGCCCCTACCAATTAAACAAAATTAAATATCTATTATGGTCTAAATGTTTGTGTCTCCCAAACATTCATTTGTTGAAATCCTAACCACCAGTGTATTGGTAATAGGAAGTGGAGTTTTGGGGAGGTAATTAGGACATTAGGGCAGAACCTCTTGAGTGGGATTAGTGTTCTTATAAAAGAGATCTATTCCACCACATGTGAGCTTTTAACCAAAAAATGGCCAACTAAGAAGCTGATGTTAGGGAACCGTTGACCGATACCGCCTGCCTTGGCCAGGCATGATAACAACCACTTGCCTGAGTTGTCTCACAACAGGAGGTCCTGATAAGAAACATAGTGCTGCTGCCAAAAACTAACCAGGAGATTTAGGAGAGGCCAAAAAGAGGGAGGAGACGCCAGCCCATCATATGTCTTGCCAACCTCCCAGAATCCTTCGCGCTGGATTCCATCTTGGCTGAGAGTTGCACACACCACCAGGAAGGACCCTGAGTCAGACCAAATATGGGCCAACCAGGTGACTGGTCAGAGACAACCCAGAAACTAACCCCATTACTATGAAACCTGAGATTGTGAGCCACGTGGCATAGCAGTTCTCCTGGGTTCCCTTACCTGCTGCTCTCTACCTGGGCGCCCCTTCCCGTTAAAGGCTTTTGCTTCATCAGCATGTGTGTCTCCCTGGACAGTTCATTTCTGAGTGCTAGACAAGAGCCCATTCTTGGGCCCTGGAAGGGGTCCCCTTCCTGCAACACTTTGATCTTTGACTTCCCAGGCTCCATAACTGTGAGAAATAAATGTTTGGTGTTTATAGGCCACCCAGTTTATGATATTTTGTTATAGCAGCCCTAACAGGCATATAGCTCCATATATGTATATTTATTTATTATTTTATATTCAATCCCATGTTCTAGTGTATTATGTACATTTTATTTTATTTGTTTATTTATTTATTTATTTTTTTTGCGGTATGCGGGGCCTCTCACTGTTGTGGCCTCTCCAGTTGCGGAGCACAGGCTCCGGATGCACACCAGATGCACAGGCTCAGCGCCCATGGCTCACGGGCCCAGCCGCTCCGCGGCATGTGGGATCCTCCCGGACCGGGGCACGAACTCGTGTCCCCTGTATCGACAGGTGGACTCTCAACCACTGTGCCACCAGGGAAGCCCCTGTACATTTTAAAATGCACATAAAATATCAATTTAAAATACTGAGATTAAGAATAATGAGATAAGTTCCATTATTTTTTTATATTCCATGGGGGGATTACCAAGCATACTTCTTGGGTGGACACATCCCTGGTCTAAAGACACATCAGCCTTTAAAGAGGAAGCTTTACCAGACTGGGTGAGTGAGTAGCTGTCCTAATCTTCTTTTGTCAGTTTTGCTTTGGAATGCTGTTCAGGTTGGAAGTGCCCTGGCAAGGACATAGCCTGGGGCTCCTACCATCAGCACAACTGCTGGATCTAAACAGGCTCCTTGCCTCAAACAGCTGCTTGCTGAGGCTGTGCTCCCAAAACCAGGAGTTTATGTCTCTCTTCACTTTGGGTTTCTTTCTTCATTGTATCAGGGTTGTGCAGATTCTCAGATAGATCATAAAAATGATGGGAGCTGTGTACAAATCTCACTCGGGGCTGAAAAGATGGGTATCAATCCCAAAACACCAAGTCTGCTGGCTCCAGATAAACTGAGGACTTAATGTGCTTGTTGTTTTTTTTTTAATTAATTAATTAATTTATTTATTTTTGGCTGCATTGGGTTTTCATTGCACGCGGGCTTTTTTCTCTAGTTGTGGTAGGCGGGGGCTACTCTTCGTTGTAGTGCGCAGGCTTCTTATTGCGGTGGCTTCTCTTGTTGCAGAGAATGGGCCCTAGGCACATGGGCTTCAGTATTTGTGGCACGTGGGCTCAGTAGTTGTGGCTCATGGGCTCTAGAGCACAGGCTCAGTAGTTGTGGTGCACAGGCTTAGTTGCTCTGCGCCATGTGGGATCTTCCTGGACCAGGGCTCGAACCTGTGTCTCCTGCATTGGCAGATGGATTCTTAACCACTGCGCCACCAGGGAAGCCCTGTGCTTGCTGTTAATATCCTCTTCTAACCTCAGCACCCATCTCCTGTCTCTCCCACCGCTTATGGGAAGAAGGGAGTTAGATTGGCTTTTCTCAACATTATCAGGGTGTTTATCATATTCTCTGGATTACTGAATTTATAATCTCTGACCTAAACCATGATGCCAGGAACGAAGTCAGAAGCTACAGTATCTGAGACCTCATTGTTCTCCCCAAAGCTCAAGGGCAGATTTACTTAACAGCTGTTCACTACCTGATTGGAATTAGGAGACTTGTGAAAAGGTCAAGGAAAAGAGCTAAACAGGACATCTGTTTCAGTCATAAAACTATATTTCTAGGAAGCTGGAAAAACAAAACATTCTATTGAAGAAAATCTCAACAGTCATTTTAAGCATGCTTTCACTATGATTGTAAAAGAAGGTATCCGTCTTCTTCCTTCTAAACTTTGCTTTTCCTAGGAATATAGTTTTATAGTGAAGCCCTTGTGTCTCATATATTCTTTTGAACCCTGGCAAAAAGCTGACCTGATTTTTTAATTTTACAAACATTAGTTTTTTTTACCCTCTAATTCTATGTTAATCATTGAAATTTTTATTTCTGTTTATATTTTTGATTGAAAATCAGTGATCAACAATCCTGAATGCTCTTTTGTTTTGTCATTCAAAATGCCTTCCACATTTATTTTTAGCTCTTTTCAAATTAAATTTTGTTAACCGAAATCATCCTCTTTCTAAAATAGAAAGGCATCCTGACTTAGACAAAGCTAATCTATGCACTTGTCTTAGTGAACTGTCAAACCTAATCCTTACTGTCCCTGCTGTTACTGCCTTAATTCCTCACCAACAACTGTGCGTCAGAGTGCTTTGAGAAGTGACAGCTGGTTGAACTGTCACATTTTGACAAACATTACCAATGGTTTAGTGTCAGCCTGGGGATACACAACAAATGGCATTCCATAGAGGTTACTTCTTGGGCCAGTTAACATTTCAATCAGTGGCTTAGATACTGGAATAGGAAATATGCTTAGAATGTCTGTGATGGACACTAATATTTATGATGAGAATAGACCCAGTTCCTGAGCTACTCTCGCTACCTTATAACCTTGCTGTAGCTTGAAGAAGCTGTGAATGATTTTATGCGAAGAAATGGAAATCCCAGTAACAATTGCCTTTGCCACCTAAATTGAATAAGTCATTTTTAAGGCAGGCCAAAGCCTCCAATCATGATCTACATACATCCTCTTCTTTTTGCTTCCATGGGACTAAAGCATATTGATTATTTACTCTCATTCTTGGTTGTCAGTGACTGCCAATCAGCTTGGGTTTTCAACCCCTCCCCAGCTACACTTTCTGAAACACAGAGCCTTATTTGTGATCCTTAATGATTTAACTGCAAACATAGAAGAGAAGATATTTTTAGAACTCCAAACAATATGAATGATTAGAAGCTAGAGAAACTCTTTTTTTTTTTTTTTTTTTTTTTTTTAATTTTTCCGAACCCGCAGCCTCAGCGGCCATGGCTCACGGGCCCAGCCGCTCTGCGGCATGTGGGATCTTCCCGGACCGGGGCACGAACCTGTGTCCCCTGCATTGGCAGGCGGACTCTCAACCACTGCGCCACCAGGGAAGCCCCTAGAGAAACTCTTAAAATTTATACTAATAATAGGTTTTCTGGTCTACATTAAAATGCAAATGGAGCTAAGTCAGTCTAAGAATCCCCATCCTGACTCTTTCACTTTGTCTGAAAGTAAGACCTGCCAAGTCTAGAGTCTAGATCAAGCTGTTCAGAATCCAAGCTCAGTAGATTCCCAATTGCCCAATGGGATTGCTAATTCTTCTCAGATGAGGCTTCCTGGTCTTCTCTGTTTATCTTCTAACTCTTTTTCTCTGAATCCCAAGTGTATTATCCTTTCATCATAATTACTCTTGGCTCCCCTGGGCCCTTTCTTTCTTCCTGGCAATTCAAAAGAGAATGAAGTCCTGTACTAAAAATTATCCATTTTTTCCCTTTAGAATTCCTACCTTCCCCTTTCTCAAGGTTTATTTGGTTTTACTTATTTACTAGATAATTAACGAGCTTCATTCATTCAGTTTCTTACAGTGCTCTGAACACATGAGTAGGATTAATTCCCTACTGGCTATGAAACCTCAGTAGTGTGTTCCATCTAGATGTTAGCCTCTCTGTTCTTTGGTCTCACTAGGCCCCAGAAAGCAGAATTCCGTCCTACCTTTTTTAAAAAAAATTCTTACCTTTAATAGGTCCAAGCAATAATTTTTTTTTTCATATTTGAGAAAACCTCACATGTACAGAAACTGCACATTTATGGGGTACCTAAAATACCCTAATTTCAAATTACTATTAAGATTCTTCACTTGTTCTTTATTGATTATGTCCATATCCCTAGGTTTTTTTCTTCTTCTTCTTCTTCTTATGTCCCTCTCTTTTCTCCAGAAAGTGATTTTCCAGAATCTTATGATTATTTAAAAATATCAAACATGGTAAACATTACTAGTACTCAAAAATACCCAACTCTCCTTTCCTTTCCTGTTTAGGGGAGACTATACATCCCAACCTCCTTTAGGTAGGTGATACCAGTAGGCTGGCGCTGGCCAATGAAATGTGCACGAATGTGATGTTTGAGCTTCAAGCTGAGGCAATAGAAAGCCTCTGAGTTTCTCTGTCTTTTTTTTTCTATCATGACTACCAGTGATGCTCTGAATGGAGGATCTTGTTAACCTCTCCTTACATCAGGTGATTATATGAAACAGAACTGCTAATCTGTTGACTCAGTTTGCACATGTAGTATGAGAGAGAAATATACTTTTGCTGTGTTAAGTAACTGATATTTCAGGGTTAATTTGTTACCAAGGAATAACCTAGTTTATCCTGATTAATAAAATTATCACTGCATAAATAAACAGGGTCTAACAATAACAGGCTTTATTTACACTGGTAGAGGAAGGGTAGGATTCCCCAGAATTTTAAATCCATTTTGATGTCCATGAACTGTGGAAGAGATTTTTTTTAGGCCAGATTTATTAAACTTGGACTAATTCAGAGACTTCATTTATTTTTGGCATTTAAAGTTGCAAATTCCTTGTTTTTCTGAGAGAAAATTAGATTTCTTTTCATAGTGCTGTTTTCTGTGAAACACTTGTTTTATTCCTACTTTGTATTTCTACAACTTTCTTATCTAAGGACGCAATTGAATACTTAGAGTTGTAAAAACAGCTTAGTTTTATGGTTCCCACCCCATCCACAGGATTGATTGTGGCACATTACATCCCATTATGTCCAGGAATCTTGTTTGTGCTTTGCCTACCACACCTGCCTTGACTCCCTTGTTTGTTCTTTTCCTGAGGCTTTTCTTCATACCTGGTCTCTGGACTCCACCCTCCATTTAGACCCAGTGTTTGAACTCTACTTGCTTCCCACACCCTCATCTGAGACCCAGGCATCAGTCTCTCTTTGTTCTTTAGCCAAAAGCTTATTTCCCCTCCCCCATTCCCACACTCTATCTCAGCTCTGGAACTGCTGGCTCCTCTGAGCCCAGGCTCCCCACATTCCTGGGGAAAGAGGTCAGCAATAGGAGGTCAGACAAAAAGTATGAAGTTCATGTGGGTGGTAATAGAAGTTATTTTTGTGTGGTTTTAGGAAATCAATCTTACTGCTTCATACTTTTCCATGATCTTAATTATTTCTGGGCCCACTAGTTGTAGTTTACTTCTTAAGGACATTATAATCCATCACTGTTTAAATGTGTTGATGTCCCAGTGGTGAGAAAGAAAAGACAGAGGAGGGTCAGGCTGCAAAGTGCTTTGTAAAGAAGGACCATTTTCTCATTTTCCAGATGGGTCAGGGAGGCACAGCTGGAAGGAGAATCTGGGTTTTTATCCAAATCCTGTGCTTTCATTAGTCTGCGCAGCTGCATCATAAAAATTGTGAATTGTTGAGAGGATGCAGCACTCTGGACTGAGCTTCTGTGAAAGGTAGCATTTCAACAGCAGAGCTGTGCACATCGATACACACCTTATACCCTGTCTAGTTTATTTAAACCACTTCATAATTTCTACAGACACAAAGGGACACCTCTTACAAAATGTAGTTCAACATTTCTTTCATATCCATTTCAATCAGTATAATTTTGCTGAACTGAATTATTTCCCTCTCATTTTCAGAGCTCACATGATTACATCTGCCAGTATTACCACAGGAAGAAATAAATTTATCAAAATAATTTCTCTGAATGTATAATGACTTGTTCTCTCTCTTCCCCTGCCCTCAAGTATTCCAAGTCCCCTTTTGAGAGAAATCCAAGAATTGTTATTATTTTATTACTCATTATTATTATTGTTATTAATTACAAATTATTGATCCTTTATTGTTTTCCTTCCCTCTGGTCATGTAAAGTCAATGATGACGTCTAGCAAAGGCTTCTGATGATTTCAAGAATGTTAATCAGTTTTACAGCTTAATTCATATTTCTTTTACATTAAAGAACTTCCTCAATTAGGGAATAATTATTATGCAAAGCACAGTAGGTTTAATGTGATTAAGTTAAAAAAAGCAACACATCACATCCAGATCTTGCTACAGATGGGAAGATTTGTTAAGGTTGGAAAGGGAAAGTCTTCCCTTCTTGGCAGCTATCTAGCCTCTTCCCTCTTCTATTTCTATCTTTATCTTTCCCAGCTCCTCCTTTTTCTTTTCCCTCTGTGCTACTTGGTTGGTATGGATCTACTGACTCTGAAAGGGCAGTGTTATCTCCTTGATATATATTTGAAACCATAATACACCTCAAACTTCCATTTCAGTATAGCACATTGGGACTGCAGTATCTACAAAATCTTTTAGTACTCAGACCAAAGATATTAAACCTAAAACTGAATCTTAAAAGGAAGGGAAAAATTTTAAACCATTTTCAATAATACTGTCAGTAACTTAGCTATCTTCATGTATTCTCTTTTTCTTTTACAGCCAAAACTAACCATACCTATTTTTTTTCAGTTATCTAGATATTTTCTTTTTATAATGATTGAGGTACTGCAGGGACAAAAAAGACTTCCAAGAAAACAAGAAGCTGTATTTATGTCCTTAAATCTATCAGCACATCCCAATGAAACGGTATCATTTTAGGAACTATTCTGAGCAATTTTACCCACTTAGGGCATCTCAGTAGTGACTACAAAAAATCATCAAGGTTCACGCTGTTCACTTCTTCCCCTATCCAGCACTAAAGTTTTTTGTTTTTTTTTTTCTATTTAAGATGTACACACAAAATTTAGTTGAGAATGACATCTCAAACCATGAGATAAACTATATCTTGTTTGTTAAATAATTTGTATGTATAGCAAGTACAGTTAAAACAAAATGTAAACTGTAGGAGCAAGAAACATATCTATCTGTTAATTTTGGACCCTCAGCATCCTGATTATTGTTTGGAATATGGTCAACACTGAGTAGATATTTGTGAATTTAAAAATTAATTGATAATACTTTAGTGATATATGAGATTATTCTGGTTTAACCACCAATCCTTCCTCACTGAGTTTCTTAGTTCAGAATGGTTCTAGGATGATTAAGGAAATAACTGTGATATTCACCTCTGGGTTAGCATCTCTTTTGTTATGCTGGTTCTGCATTAGCATATTAGTTCTTTGTCCACTCATCTATTTTTGCATTCATTTCTGGTCTCTGATACAGCATGATTGACAAACTGCTTCCAAAATGCATATAGAGTGACAGACAGACAGACAGACACACACACACACGTGCGCACGCACACACACACGCACAGAGTGAGAGAGAGAATAAGCAAGCTCTCTCCTGTTTCTTCTTACAAGGGCACTAAACCCATCATGAGGGCACCAGTCTCGTGACCTGATTACCTCCCAAAGGCCTCATCTCCAAGTACAATCACACTGGGAATTAGGGCTTCAACATATGACTTTTAAGGGGGGGACACAAACATTCAGTCCACAGCAGTAGGTAAATTTTATTATATTAAAAATTTTAAGGACGGAAATTTTCTGTCTGAACCCTTATAAAAAGTAAGAATGAAAAGTAAAAATGTTAAAACCAAGAATGAAATTCAGGTGTAACTGGGAAAACATAACTATATGAAATTTACTAGGTTTCACTAGTCTCAGTTTACCTCAATAGAATTAAAATATACATAAAAATGTATTATTCTCAGAAACATTCAAAAACTTAAAATTGTTTTAAATATTACCCTTGCCAGGTAAATGAAATTGCAAGGAATTTTAGTTTCTATTTTTTCACAGGAAAATCCTTCAGTAGCTACATCAGTGATGTATAAGAGGAGATTATGAAATAAAAAAGTGACATCAGACCTTGAGATAAATCTAATGATGGATTTAAGAAAAAGTAAGAATTTTAATGATTCATAAATGACTTCATGGAAAGTTCTATCTGTAGAAGCCCTCTGTGGGTACTAATACCCCTATTTAAATTCAAAATCACATAGTAAAAACATGTCAATTCACCATCTCTAAAAATCATGTAACAGTTAAAAGCCATCAATCTTGTTTATTTCTCCTAGACAGGGTTTTTCATTCTTTACCCTTGGCACATGCAGTGGATAAATCTTTGCTGTGAAGGCTGTCCCATATGATGTAGGATATTTAGCAACATCTCTGGCTTCTACCCACTGGCCAGTAGCAACCCTCATACGGCTGTGATAACTAAAAATGCCTCCAAATATTGCCAAATGTCCCCTGTGAGCAAAATCTCCCCAGCTGACAATTGCTATGGAAGAATAAAGTTAGACTGTACCTGTGAATCCTCATAAAAGAAGAAAAAAGGGGGGAAAAATAATGCAAAAAGGGGAAAGAAATAAACTTTTGAGCTCCCTGGTGTTTTACTTGACACCTTTTAGTGTTACAGGGAAGCACATTTAGAGAAAATAGGGATTTAAAACAGCAGCAGACAAAAATGCATCATATTAGTGTAATTGAGGAGAACTGAATCCTTGCAATAGTCTCAGTAGAACAGAGAACAATTGAAAAGTGTATCTTTAGCAACTTATGTGCTTTTGAATGAATGGCAAAAAGTACTCTTACATTCTGACTGCTACTTATATGACTTCTGCACAGTTGGAAAGTCTATTTTAGGCAACTATAAATTTGATTTAAATGCAAACTATATTATGAGCCAAATGTATTCACTAGGGCTTAAACCAATCCATTTCTATTTGATGCTCTAGAAGGAAGAGCTAGGACACACACTAAAATAACTCCATCACTCCAGTACAACAGAAACCAAACGAGTCAACCTGGTTCCTTTGTTGTTCAACTATAGCATCTCCAAATAAAGTTGCAGCTTGTGTTCACTGTTGTTTGCTAGCTCCACCTTTTATCTTTTTCTGAGTTACTATGATGTCAAGCCTCCCACTCCGACCCCTGTGAATATCTACAGGTATAGTTATTTTATCTCAGCTGAAGCAGCATCATCAGGTCAGTGGCTTTGAGATAAAAGGCAGGAACAAAGGAAATGCAACTAACAAGCCTGTGGGGGCCTCTGTAACAATGAGAATCCTAGGGATGGCAGCCACTGATGGGCCAGGCTCCTGATTCCTTTAGGAGGCAGGGCTCACCCAAATAGGCAGAACCCCTGTGTCTGATTCCAGGGAACCTGCAGAGGAAAAGTGATACCAAACACCTTTCTCCTGTTTCTCTGAATGGTCTTTCCCCTACATTCAAGTGTTGCAGCAGAAGGAATCCTTATCTAGTTAAGAATATCTGTTTAGTAATTATGAGGTCAAGAAAAAAATGTTTCCTTTAAAAGGATTAAGTTTTCCCAGAGCACCTACCCCCACTGAGGTAGATCCAGTTAAGAAGATATTGTCTGGCTCCTTAAGATGGTGAGGCTGTCTGGAATAACGGCCTGGTTTACTCTCAAAGGAAGATATTTTCAGTCTTCGAACTGCAAGCAATGGCTGATCTGTTGGAAGCAATAGAGTCTTTCACCAGGACCACAGGCTGTTTGTGCATTTCATCACTTGTGCTGTATACCACAAATTATAGTTTATGGTTGTAGGGCACTGTTTGGAAACTGCTAGAATATATAATCTTGTTTAATTGATTTTTTTGGAGCACAGATATTGTTAACCAATACACTATAAGTAGTGCATATTTATGGCATTGTTTGTTTTGTTCCAATGCACACTGTCATCCTTGGGGCCCATGGAGAAGAAAGCACTATGACTGCAAGCTAAAAATGCACCATGTCATTAAAGCAGGCAGAAACAGAAGCAGCATTGATCTGTGTGCCCTGGGACAAAAAGGAAACAGGTCAAGTCTAGTGTAAACTAGGAAGTGATTCTAAGTAAAATACAAGAGACAACTAAAAAGCCAAAACAATTCACTCATAAAACTGTTAGAACTAGTAAGAGCTCTGTAAATGACTGTGCATATAAAAAATATACAACAAATTAATACAGTTCCTATATACTAGTACAAATACAACAGAAAGTAAATGAGAAGGAATATAACTATTATCCTTAAAATAAAGCATGTCTGATCTGTATGTACAAACAACACAAAAACCAGCAAATATATTACTCAGACACATGCAAAAAAATACATAAGTATAGAGATATGCCACATTCCAGATGAGGAACAACAATTAATGCACAAATTTAATCCAAACCCAGTCAAAATGTCATTGATGTTTTCCTTTTAAATCTTGACAAGATTGTTTCAAAATTCACCTACATGAAAAAACAGTGGAAAACAGCTAAGAACAAGGAAAAAGAACAATGTTGAGTGCGATTAGCCCTCTCAGATATTAAAACATATCCTGAAACTATAATTATTAAATCAGTATGGAAGTGTGAACAGGTAATTTGACTAAAAAATAAATTCTTTTATGTAATTTAATATATAATAAAGTAAAAATATTAATCAGTGAGTCAAGGATAACTATAACTGTTCAGTACAAAGTTGTGGGACAGTTGGTTAGGTGTTTGGGAAAAAATATATTAGATCTTCTCAGATAAGACAACAAAACTGATTATAGATTATTAAAAGATTTTAATGTAAAAATTCAGACTAAAGAGAGGCAGAAGAAACTGCTTTGCCAAGAGGTGTAAAAGGCATATATTAAAATAATCTTAGTAAAATGGTTTTTATAACATAAGTTAAAACTGGGTAAAATTTTACATATAAAATATAATTTAAATTTTGTATAGCATTTTGCATGCAGAAACAAGTCAAAGCATTATTTTTTCTATAACTGATGACATGTCCACGGGACTCTCTTTTTCTGTTTTTTGGCAGAGAAAATAATAAACTTGCCAATTAAACATACTTCAGTTTCTTAAAGTTTAAAAGAGCTTCTTTAAGTCACTTTAGAGCCCTCACTCTTCATCAGGTCTCTGTCTTTCCCTTTAGCACTTAGGCTTCCCTTCCCTGGTCCTTCCTGAAACGGTGCCTGGATATAGAGGAGGGTTAAATACATTCTGGTCTCGAGAGGTGGAGCTTTGATCTGCCTGCTGGTCTGTATTTCTCTGCTGATCTCACTTGCCATCAGGTAGATTAGTCTTACTGCATTAATCTGCATACCTGTGCTTGCAGTCTCTGAGAATATAGCTAATTTAGGGTTATAATGGCAAATATTCCTAAAATTTTTCTGACATGCCATGGTCTCTGATCTCAAGGTCATCATAGTGTGAGGCTTCCTTCTCGCAAGCCCAGGCTTCTCCTGCTATACGTGTTGTCTCAACTCTTCTGAACTGGGCATCTAGAAACTTCTAGATTTTCCCCTTGTTCCATACCAGTCATGGAGAATGAGGGGTCCTATATCAGATTCGTATGCTAGACATCCTCTTAGCCATTTTTTATTTACTTTGGGCTTTCTCCTCATTGCTACAATGGGGCATGAAAGCTTCATCCTACAGGTGAGCTAAGGAAGGGGCAGTCAGGACCCCAGTGTTCCTGGGCTTTTATTGCCTGAAGTAGAGTTTCTTCTCTGTAAGTAGGTTCTGGGTAGGGAAATTGAATTTTATTTTTTTTAGTTTTAGTTTTTTTAGTTCCCACTGAGAACAGAGTTTTGCTACATGGAGCTAGGAGGCATGAGAAACACCAGTGAAGCTATAGTCATAGATCTAGAGCTGGAGGCAGAGGGAGCCCTGGACTTGGTTGTATGTGTCCAGAATAGAATTTCCATGAGTCCGAGCTGGTACAAGGTATAGGGAAAGGGAGAAAGTAACAACTCAAATGCTACTGACTCTTATTTTTCTTACTGAGATTTAGTAGATTTCCTTGAGTGAATATTTTTCTACTTTCTGTATTCCCTTAAGACAATATCTGGAGACTAAATTATTAGTTTTTTAAATAATTTTCTCCAAGTAAATAGTTGTTTTGTAGGGCAAACAAAACAGAGGATCTGTCAAGCTCCTCACTTTGCTATTACAAATTTGGATGTTTTCTAATTACTTCTTTTCCAGTTTACTAATCTTCTCTTTTGCTTTATTTAGTCTGATATTAAGCCCATTTATTTATTTCTTAATTTCAGTTATTTTTAATTTTTATTTCTAAAACAGTGCTGCCCAATAGAACTTTCTGGGGTGATGGAAATATACTATAATCTGTACTGTTTAATATGGTAGCCACCCACGACATGTGGCTATTTAGCTCTTGAAATGTGGCGAGTGTGACAAAGGACCTGACTTTTAAATTTTATTTAACTACAATTAGTTTAAGTTTAGACAGTCACAAGTGGCTAATGTTTAACGTATTAGCACATTCTAGAATTGACTTTTTTTTAATGATTCTAAAAATGCTGGAATTTTCATTTGGCAGTCAGATACCTTCCTTTAGTACAAAAGACATTCGTTTTATTATCGGCTCTATCACTTGCTAACTCTGTAGCTTTATGTAAACCATGCAACAGCTCTGAACCCGTTTCCTCATCCTAAATAGGCCTAACATTCCTCTTGCTGAAAGTGAAGGCTGTAAAGGTGAATAACCAATTTCTGAAAATTTTGTGAAATCCACAAGGTAATACAAATATGAAATTCCTATTAACAATTCATTCTGCATATATTCAGCAATATTTTTACAGGTTGTTGGAAAAATAGAAACAGGATTTTGTTGGGTAGAAACTGTTCTTGCTGTTACAAACAAGTTACTTTGTATTTGTATGTTGTGACTGATTGTTTTTGAATGGTCCATGATAGAAAAAAGTACCTGCCTTCTGTAGGCAATGAATGGTTATAAAATCAGCTATTAATTAATGGTCTTACAATTGCAAAGTGGGAATAAAGTTAATACCCCTATTAGTTTGCGCACTCTCATGAAATTTCACAACATGAGAGTCTGAATGCTAGCCAGAATGCTAGGCCACCGTCAGGTTTTTCTGATATATGTTGAAATCTCAAGTCATCAAGAGAAACAAAGTTTTGTAGAATCAGTGGCATCGTTTTTGTTTATTCTCTTCAGAAAATAAAAGTCAGATTCTTTCTCAATGTTATTCATATTTTCTTATTCTAATCATTCCACTGCAGCACAAAAGAAAGACTGTTCCCTTATCTTGCATTTTACTAGCAAGGAAAAAAAAATCACCTTGTATTTAAAACATCATCTTCCTGTAAACAGAATGATTAACTTGATATTGTGCTAAATATTAATAACTTATGAGGGTCTAGATAAGATTAAAGGCATTTATTTTGCCAAATTCATGAGGTTACTCTTTTATTTTGCTCTCTATTACATAAGCCAAGAGGTTTTCATTACTCAAAAACTGTTACATTTCTGTCCTAAATTCCAGCAATCCTTTGAATGCTTTGACATTATGTGGTATCTGAATATTCCTATCTACAGTATTAAAAAGTTTTCATTGTAAAACGATTTTTATTTTTCAAAAACAAAATTGTTTTCAAAATCAAGTGCCTATCATATGTTCTTTTCAACTCACATTCTGACAAATAACTGATACTGACCATCCATTGCTCTTCCAAAGAAAAATGATTCCCTGTTAGAAGACTTCCAGGTTAAAAATATCTTTAAAAACATGATTAAAGACTCATTTCCTTTCCTTTCTCCTCCACAATGTGTTAAATGTGCTTGATTTGGGTAATAACACCCAGCAGTCAGGGAAGGCAAAAACAGCTACCTTGATTACTCCTTTGGCATACTCCCTTGGCATGAACAGTCTTGATGCATGAGCAAAAACACTTCAAGGTCATACTTTTCATCTTAAGAGTAAACTATGATTCTTCCTCTCTTACCAGAAAGATAATTGAGATATTAAAACATGCTCTTTTCACGAAGACTAAACCCAAATAGCTATGTGTAGATAAAGATCTACAATGGGGCAGGTAGCTTTGGATAAATACACCAAGTATCCCAGGCAGCTTCTCTTAACAGCTGTTTAATTACTTCTCTTCATTAATTGCAGTTTCAGAAAAAATAAACAACAACAATCCTTTTTATAATGACATGCCTCTGTGTTAATACTTTACAGCATGGTACTTAGCAGAGAAATATACAAATTATTACAAATCAAATGTTTGGGCATTACAAATATCCTAGCAATAAATTTGATTTAAAATACTCTCCAACTATAGTTACTGCAACTGGAAAGACTCATTTCTTTCAGCTGTTATTTCTAATGCTACTGAAGAGATGCATTTGGGGAAACACTTATCAGAAGTACTAAATCAGCATTACAGATATACGCCAGGGGACCAGATGAAGCTATAATTGCAACCAGTTTGTTTTTCAGATGAGGTTTGTTTATTTTTTTCAAAGTTGATGGATGGCCGCATTTTTAAAGACAATATGTATCTGTCATGGATTAACCCAGGAGAGTGACACAAATATACTCAAAAGCATGAGGAAGTGTTGGTGAGAAGTGGTGTATATTAGTATACACAGGAAGAAATGAAATAATCAAAACGTCTATTTCATGGTTGACACTTGCAGAACATCCCTTCAAAGTGACACAGTGACATAAATACCATACTTACACTAAGGAGGTTGGGACAATGAGGAAATAAATGTCTTAAACCAGGCCTCTCAACTTTGGTACTATTGTCATTTTGGACTGGTAATTCTTTGTTGTGAGGGGCTGTCCTCTGTATTCTAGGATGTTTAGCAGCATCACTGTCCTCCACCCACTAGGTGCCACTAGCACCCACCCTCAGTTGTGACAATCAAAAATGTCTCCAGGGGAGACTTCCCTGGTGGTGCAGTGGTTAAGAATCCACCTGCCAATGCAGGGGACATGGATTCAAGCCCTGGTCCGGGAAGATTCCACATGCTGTGGAGCAGCTAAGCCCATGTGCCGCAACTACTGAGCCTGAGCTCTAGAGCCCGCAAGCCGCAACTACTGAATCCCGCGTGCCTGGAGCCCATGCTCCGCAACAAGAGAAGCCACTGCAATGAGGGGCCTGCGCACCGCAGCAAAGAGTAGCCCCCGCTCTCCGCAACTGGAGAAAGCCCACGTGCAGCGATGAGGCCCCAATGCAGCAGAAGGAAGGGAGGGAGGAAGGAAGGAAGGAAGGAATGAATGAATTTACCAAAAAAAAAAATTTCTCCAGACAGTTCCAAATGTTCTCTGAGGGAAAAATTGCCACTGGAGTTAAGAAGACTGAGGAACAAAAACAGTCTGGTTAAGTTAGCATAATATTATCATATCACATCTGGGAAAGCTGTAGATTTTTGGGTCACCCATATGTTTCCTGGTTGCTCCTTTATCTATAGCAATAACCCAAACCTCAAATCTCTGAACTAGTACTTTCTTAACTCACAAGAAGTGCAGGTTTTTATTTCCTTTTTGCAACTTTCCTGAGTAATATCTTCTAAGAGTCCTTGGAGAGGCAAAATTCTGACATGAACAGAGCTATTTCTTGAAGTTATGGAGAACTTCTGTTCCAGTGTCCATTCCTGTGGTCATCCCTGACCTCTGTTGCTCAAGGGTTATTGCTCATGTAATTGCCAGTGTTGCCACACACAGTCTTCACTTGTGATGTTTTCTTCCCCTGACCATCAGGAAAAAAAAAAGTTTTTTCTTTACATAACTAGTCTTTTCACATGTTTTCTCATAGCAGGTAGGTTGGGCCTCTGATAGATTCTTACCTTCTCTTACATCATTCTCTTTCTTAGAACAAAGGGGCCTCCCCAGGAGAAATGTTAGGGGATGGTGAAGCCTAATCTCATACTCACCCTGAAAACTATTGTTCTTTCCAACGAAGGCTCTGCTGCTCTATCAGACTTATTTTTTACTTGGATATTTTCCCATAGAGTCCATTGTCCCCTACAAATCAAGATCTATTACTTGAAATCTGTTTCTGTGCCCTAGAACATTCCAAAGCTATTAAGAAGCATGTTGATCAAATTATAATGGTTAGAAGATGACTCTGACCAACAGCAGAGAAAGAGCTTCCATGGATTAATGAGTTTTAACTTCCAATTCCATCAGATAGAGTTTTACATCTGACATAGCCTCAAATATACTGTTACATATTTTTGTTTTAGAGCTGGCAACTTTACTAAATATTTTTATTAAAATAGTTCTGATGAAGTATTAGAGATATGGCTATTATCTCCCAATTAATCTATGAGTTATATAATAATACTCTGTTTTTTAACTTGATACATTTCAAAATTTATCTAACAGAGAGTATGGATGAAAGATGGAGGAATACAGGTAGTTTCCTACCTGTGTAGTGTTAATTAAAACTTGTATATATCAGAACTGTGTCCTTACCTTGCATGATTTCATGGTAATTGAGAAATTGTGCATTTTGAGAATACATTTCTATCTGACCATTTTACAGTTAGCATAGTATTGTGAAAAATGAAGACTGCCTTCATCAATAAGGTTGATGAAGGAAGACTTGTCTGGTACATGTTAAAACACATGATAAAGCATTAGAAATAAAACACAGTATTTCTTATATAAGAATAGATGGTGTTGAGGAAAAATAATAGAGTGGCATACCAGTAAAGATTCAAATTTAGTGTATTATAAACAGAATTTTTTTTCTTTCTTTCTGGATCTGGATCGTAGATTTTGTCATCTTCTATTACACAAATGACCCTCTTTTATCTTAATCACTTAATTCAATTATTTATTCATACTATAATAAATACCTAGGGAACTCTTATCTAAGCCAAGAATGAGAACAGTACAAAATTTTACATTTATCTAAATCATCTTTATCTACCACTCTTTCACTATACAGATTTAGCTATAATATATTTTGTGTCATTCCTTTGAAACTGATTATTTTTTTAGGTACATATGACGTATGTCTAAGCATTGTTTTATTTAGTTTTAGCTTACTTTCGAACTTTTAAAGAAAAGATACACCATTGTGGGCTCTGAACTTGCCTTTTTTTTTAATTAATTAATTTATTAATTTTTGGCTGTGTTGGGTCCTCATTGCTGCATGCAGGCTTTCTTTTAGTTGTGATGAGGAGGGGCTACTCTTCATTGTGGTGTGCGAGCTTCTCATTGCGGTGGCTTCTCTTGTTGAGGAGCATGGGCTCTAGGCACGTGGGCTTCAGTAGTTGTGGCACATGGGCTCAGTAGTTGTGGCTCATGAGCTCTAGAGAACAGGCTCAGTAGTTGTGATGCATGGGCTTAGTTTCTCCGCGGCATGTGGGATCTTCCAGGACCAGGACTTGAACCCATGTCCCGTGCGTTGGCAGGGGGATTCTTTACCACTACACCACCAGGGAAGCCCCTGAACTTGCCTTTTCATTCAGCACTATGTATA
The DNA here is from genome assembly GCF_003031525.2 of Neophocaena asiaeorientalis asiaeorientalis. Taxonomy (NCBI): domain Eukaryota; kingdom Metazoa; phylum Chordata; class Mammalia; order Artiodactyla; family Phocoenidae; genus Neophocaena; species Neophocaena asiaeorientalis. The sequence goes on along the minus strand of NW_020174057.1, from coordinate 6,280,655 downwards.
TTTAGTTGATGCGTACTGGATTGTAATCAGGTTTTTTTTCTTTTTCCTTGCTTTTAAGAACAGAGCTTCCAGGAAGCTATGAATATTCGTTCACACTTTTCCTGGTACACATATGCAATGTAAGAGTTTATCTTAAAGATAAGTTTATTTATCCATCTAGAGTTGGTTTCTGTGTGTTATGACATGGGGATCTGATTTTTTTTTTAACTCTACTTTTCTCAGCTCCATTATTAAGCAGTCATTTCTTTTCTCTGTAATCTAGACATCTTCCAGTCTTTCCCTGAAAGGGGTCTATTTGCATAGACCCCTTTAAAAAAAGCTGCCTGAGGGTCTGTCTTCTGATCAAGTTGCATGTAGGTACTGACTGAGAGTCTAATATTTGTATGCAGCCACAAAAGACCCCAGACAGCCAAAGCAATCTTGAGAAAGAAGAACAAAGCTGGAGTCATCACACTTTCTGATTTCAAACTATATTACAAAGCTATGGTAATCAAAACAACATGATATTGACATAAAAAAGCCACATAGATCAGTGGAACAGAGTGGAGATGCCAGAAATAAACCCACACATATATGGTCAATTAATTTATGACAAAGGAACCAAGAATATAAAATGGGAAAAGGATAGTCTCTTCAGTAGATGGTGTTGGGAAAACAGGACAGCCACATACAAAAAAATGAAACTGGACTCCTATCCTACACCATAAATAAAAATCAACTCAAAATGGATTAAGACTTGAGTGTAAAATTTGAAACTATAAAGCTTCTAGAAGGAAACATAGGCAGTGGGCTCCTTGACATTAATTATGACAATAATATTTTGGATTTGGCAAGAAAAGGAAAGGCATCAAAAGCAAAAATAAACTAGTGAAACTACATCAAACTAAAACTCTTTGATCTTTTCTACATCAAAGGAAGCCAGCAAAAACAAAAATGAAAAGGCAACTTATGGAATGGGAGAAAATATTTGCAAATTATATCTCTGATAAGAGGCTTATATCCAAAATATATCAAGAAATCATGTAACTCAATAAAAACAACAAAAAAAAATCTGATTTAAAACTTGGCAAAACTGAATAGAAAAATTTTCAAAGAAGACATGTGAATGGCCAACAGATACATGAAAAGGTGCTCAACATCATTAATCATCAGGGAAATACAAATCAAAACCATAATGAAATATTACCTCACATCTGTTAGCATGGCTATCAACAAAAAAAAATGAGAGAACAAATGTTGGCAATGATATATAAAAAAACAGAACCCTTGTATACGGTTGACGAGAATGTTAATTGGTGCAGCCACTATGGAAAATAGTATGGAGATTTCTCAAAAAAATTAAAAATCGAACTACCATATGATCCAGCAATGATACCATTCTGGGTATATATTCATAGGAAATGAAAACAGTTTCTCAGAGAGATATTCTGCAGTCCCATGTTCGTTGCAGCACTATTCACAATAACCAAGATACAGAAACAACCACAACCTAAGTGTCCATCAACAGATGAATAGATACACACACAATGGAATATTATTCAGCCTTACAAAAAGGAGGAAATTCTGTCATTTTTGATAACATGAGTGAAACTGGAGGACATTATGCTAAGTGAAATGTCAGAGACTGAAGACAGATACTCCGTGGTATCACTTATAAGTGGAATGTAAAAACAAAACCAAAAAACATCAAACTCAGGAACAGAGTAGAAAAGTGGTTGCTGGGGCTGAAGGGTGGAGGAAATAAAGGTTGACAAAGGCATACAAATTTTCAGCTATGAGATGAATAAGGTTCGAGGATCTAAAGTAGAACATGGTGACCATGGTTGATAATACTGTATTGCATAATTAAAATTTGCTAAAAGGGTAGAAATTAAATGTTCTCACCACAAAAAAAAAAGATAAATATGTGAGGTGATGGATATGTTAATTAACTAGATAGGGGGAATCTTTTCACAATGTGTGTGTCTGTGTGTGTGTGTGTGTGTATATATATATATATATAAAATCACCATGACATGCAGTTTAAATATCATACAAGTTTATATGTCAGTCATACCTCAGTAGAGCTGAAAAAAAGGAATACATATAATCTTTTAGAAATTCCATTAACAAGAACTAAAACATGCAAGATGACAACCAAAAGGAAGGATTCCAAAATATTAATAGAAGCTATCTTTGGGTGACTTTTTTTCCAAAATTTCGCTTTCTACAATAATAATGTACTACTTTTATAAATAGAAAAATAAATATTGTATACTATTTAAAATGGCATAATGGGAGAGGATAATAGAAAGAGGCCTATGTAAATTTCACTTGCTTTCTCTCAGCTCCTGCTTCTATTCTGTCTGCCTCACCTGAGCTAAGGATCTGCTCGGGCTGATGGAAAGCCAAAAGCAAGTGAGCTCCTAGCCAGTTGAATTGTAATTTAACATCTCCGCCAGTAGATGGTTGAGGCAGACCTCTCCCATGAGCTTATACAAGAACCCAGACAGCAGTGTCCAGAGAGCCCATTGAGATTCACAGACCCTTGGGAGAAAATTCTCTATCAGCTTCACTTGGTGATGACTCTTCTTGATCTTCAATATCTTACTGTAGGAGGAGATGAATAGGTGGACTGGGGCCTCCCTACTCCTGAATCTGTGTTAATGTGAAGGGTCTGGAAGCATGGAGATCCCATGGTGTGTGCTCAGGGGATAGCAGCTTGACGTCTACCACACTGCTGTACCATACATGCAGAGAACAGTTACTTTGACATCAATGTCATTTAGAGTACACCAACACTCAGACTTGAACCCTAGCATGTATAAGAGGAATCACCAAGTGGTAAGTTTGAGGGACAAGCTACCCTTGTGCTATAATTTAACATTTCTTGGGGCTGGGTAGGTAAGTCTTGCTAAAGCAAAGGTAACATTTAGCAAGCCCATGCCTTGGACTGAGCCTTACTCTGTGATAAAGCTGACATTTTCATCCATAGGTTTGGCTTCTGGTTACAACTCCCCTTTGGTTCTCATTGGAAAGGGAAAGAAGGGGAAGGCAGTGTTGTTTAGAAACTTCTTAAAATTCCAACAGTAGCCTCTCTTAATAGTTTAATGAAATTTTAAAGATCATAAATACTAGTTAAGAAACAGACTCCTAGATAACTCTAAGATCAAAGAAAAATTATAAATTCCCTATAAGAGGGCTTCCCTGGTGGCACAGTGGTTGAGAGTCTGCCTGCCGATGCAGGGGATGCGGGTTCGTGCCCCGGTCCGGGAAGATCCCACATGCCGCGGAGCAGCTGGGCCCATGAGCCATGGCCGCTGAGGCTGCGCGTCCGGAGCCTGTGCTCCACAAAGGGAGAGGCCACAACAGTGAGAGGCCCACATACCGCAAAAAAAAAAAAAATCCCTATAAGAAAGAATACATAAACCTTTGGGAAACAGTGAGAACAGTACTCAGAAACATTTATGGACTTAGTTATCAAGAAAAATGAAAAGTAAAGTAAATCAGTAATCACCCAAAAAAGTCAGAAAAGATAAATAAAATACTTCCAAGGAAACCAGTATGGGGGTGTGATCACCTTTTTTCTATGTCCTCACTTTGCCTGTGTGCTCCCTTCTCCTCCTTTCCACTTCCCCAACTCACAAAACTGCTTTTAAGATCCTCCAGGATCGAAGCACAGGGGTGGAGTAGGGCTAAGGGGAAGACAAGTTGGACAGTTGTATCTTGTGTTGGCATCTCTGGGAGAGGCAGATGTTCAAATGGCAGCTTTTTGTCTTGAGGGACATTGTGTGTGTTCTTTTTAGACCTGACGCTGAGTATGTCCCATCTTAGGCAGTCAAGGCTTTCCCAAGTCAGATTGTGGCTCTTCATGGCCCATCCTCAGTTCATGTATTTTCACCTTTTAAAATACCTCGTCTAGATTTCTGACACAGGGACCCAGTTAGCTTGTAGGAAATCCCATTGTTGTCTCTGCTCTGCCCAGGAGGGGCATGCCATTCTAGCCAGTCTCTGCTTTAGACTTTTTGGTGTGAGTCACATCCTAATTTCTGCACCCCTCAAATTTCCAGGGATATATGTCTAGCTTCCCATGCTATTATCAAAGCTTCTTTGCTTGGCTTTAAGGGAAGGGGGAACACTTTTTCTCTAACACTTGCAATGTCCTCTATTGTTGGTCTCTCGAACTTTTAATACAGTTTTAGCTTTTATAGATCCTCGATGTGGATGATGGATTAATGTTTACTGAGCCAGTTTTTCATAATTCCTTTTTAAGTCCTGTATAGAAAAACTGGCCTTCTGATTTGGAATGTGAGGATAGCACCTACTGCTCTCAGAATTGCAGTCTCAATCAAAGCTATACACAGGAAGAGTCCCATGTGAACATCCTGTTATACTAACTCATAGGAAAGTATGCAAAAAAATTTAAGTAGATATTTGCAAAAGAACTTTGTTCAAAATTTCAGCAAAGTATGAAAATACATTCAAACTCATGAATAATGAGACATTTTCTACTAGTCAGACTTTTAAAATTTAACAACTATAAAATATTACACTTTTAACAAGTGTAAGGATATTCTTATGCCTTGCTGATAGAAATGTGAATTCGACGTCCCTTTTGAAAAGTAATCTGCAACTTCTATTAATTTTTTTTTTTACTTATAAACCTGTTGACCCAGCAGTTCCACTTCAGGATTCTATCCTTTTATCCTGTCAAAACAAAAGTGCTGGTATATAACTGTATATCATCAAGCACATGTATTTGTATTTCAGCATTGTTCAGGGTGGCAAGGATATAAAATAACAATAATTAATAAAAAACTAGTAAGCAGTGGGCTTCCCTGGTGGCGCAGTGGTTGAGAGTCCGCCTGACGATTCTGGAGACACGGATTCATGCCCCCGTCTGGGAAGATCCCACATGCTGCGGAGCGGCTGGGCCTGTGAGCCATGGCTGCTGAGCCTGCGCATCCAGAGCCTGTGCTCCACGACGGGAGAGTCCACAACAGTGAGAGGCCCACATACCGCAAAAAACAAATAAACAAACAAAAAAACTAGTTAGCGGCAGTGACAATGCCCTTGATAAGATAATGAATAGGTTGAATAAACTTAAAATGTTATGCAACCCTTAAGAATGATTAATTAAAAATATACTCATTCCCTTGTTGGTATTCCCCATGGATAATTATTGAGTGAAACAAAAGGAAGATACAGAAAGATGTATGTATTATGGTCATACTTTTTTGAAAAAAAATTTGTACTCTTAAATGTATCTTTGTATTTATGTGTGTATAGGAGGTATATTATGGGAGCATGGAAATAAATATGAAGAATATATTAATTACTTGGGGCTATTGGGGAGGGAAATAGCGTGAATAGATTAAGGGGATAAAAAGCTGGAGGAGGCAAGCAGGAGAAGTTCACATGTATGAAATTACATTTATGAATGTATGTAAATTTTATATGCGTATGTAATAAAGTAAGGCGATAAAAGAAAAATAATAGCACAGGGCTCTGAATAGCAGTAAGAAAACAGATGAAACTAAAATCCTGAGGGAATGTTGGGAAAAACCTTGTTAGCTTATATTCTCATGCAGAAATTGAACTTCTATCATTCTTGTCAGTAAAACAAAAACAACCAAACAAAAAAAAACTTAATAATAAATGGATCCCAGGTATAGTCAATATCAGATTTAATCACTACACGTAATTATAACTGAAGATACGAAAATCAAATAATGAAACGTGTAGTATTAGCTTCAATTTTGAATCTTTCCTAGGCTCAAAATTTTCCAGAATAAACTTCCCATGGCAGAAGATTTATTTTTCCATAACTATCAAGCCAAAGAGAAAAAAGCTTTAATTAATCAAGCCTGATACCTTGGTGGTGTTTTCTTCCTTATTATTGACTCTTTCTTCATTAGACTGTCTCTCTGTTACATTGCTAGTGATTAGTTGATTTCTGAAGCTTGAGCGCTCAAGCTCAAAGGACATAAATAGCAAACAGGATATTCTTGCTTATTTCTATAGAAAGGAATTCTTGCTCTAATAAAGTGGTTCTCAAAGTGTGGTCCATGTACCTTTTGATACACAAAGACCTTTCGGGTGTACAGAATTAAAGATGTCTTTTGTAACACTGCTAAGTCATCATTTGCCCTTTTCACTGTCATTATCTCACCAGAGTATCATGGAGTTTTCCAGAGGCTACATGATACTTGATATCATGATACTGGATTCAGAAGCAGATACCAGAATTTAGCTGTTTTCTATATATTTTTTTAATATTACTATTTTCATAAAAATCACTTATATTACTTATGAAGGGTTTAATATATTAAATAATTATTAATACATTTTTAGTATTTTTAGTGTGCTAAATACCACTAGATATAACCCACATAAGCACAAGCACTTTGGGATCTCAATAATTTTTAAGAATGTAAAAAAGGATCCTGAGGCAAAATGTTAGAGAACTACTCATAAATGCTAGTGTGTTAACCTCTCCCCTTTCACACAAGACTGCCACCATTTTGGAGGGCATGTATTATGGCAGGAAAAATCTGGGAATTGTATTCATATACCATTATCAGAATAGAAAAGCAATGAACAAATGATCAGCTTCATTCATAAAAAAAGACACACAAGAAAAGATAGCAATGTAATAGGTTGCCATTTTTTTAATCAACTATAAAATTGTCATTCCCCTACACTTTTCTTGGGGGTGTAAACCAGTCAAACTTTGTGGGAACAATGCCTATCAAGATACATAAGCTTTTTTACTTTAACTGAACCATGTCCCTTTTTTGTATGCCCCCTATGGATATATTAATGTTGACCCAAGTTTGCAATAATAGAGTCACAACCACATTCAGTGCAGCACTGTTTGTAACCAAAAAAATAAAAAAAGTAAAAATAAAGAGGGAAAAAATGAAGTCTTTTTAAGTAGGAGAATTCCGCAAGTTATGAAATACCCATTCAATGGAATTCTGTGAATGCAATTGAAATAAATAATGTAGATTCTGTGTCCAATACACAACTATTATAATTGTCATATTTCAGATATTTAAGTTACAGAACAGTTATGAGTAGTATATACTATATGTATTTAAAAGAATAAATGTATATATGTCCAAATTCTAGTATGTGAACAAGTATGTGTGCAGGGAGTATGAAAATGTGTAAGACTGGAGCATATTTGTTTGTATAGCTATTTTCTGGAAGTATACATGAGAATTAATTAATGATTATTTCTTGCATTGATAAAGGTAGTATCATGAGGGTTTGGGGGGTTTATTTCATACCTCTGTCTTCCTTGAATTTTCTAAAATCGCAAGCATGTATTTTTCTAAATAAATTTTTAAAAATCATTTTTGTGTTACTCAAAAAATTTCAATGCAGAGAGTACTTCTTTTAGGAATTTGCCTTCAGGAAGATACAATTATATAAAACATAAAGAGCTTCTTGATAGAGCATGAAAAAGATAATATAGGTGAGTGTGTTCTATGATAAAGTTAAATTCTAACCAATAAGCATTTTTAAGCATGTAATGAATGCACAGCCTGTAATCTATGCCACTTCAGGGCATAGAAGAAGATGATCTAATATGGACTCTACCAATCCAACAATTTGCCAGCAGGAGTTCAAGAATCCTTAATCTAGGTCTGCAACATGAATAGGATAAGGTTGAGAAAAGAGTGATTCATAGGAGCTTGGAAAATAAGGTAGAAGAAAAGTTCTAGGAAAAACTTCCCCTCAGGGAGTTGATTAATATTTCATGGACCTGACAGGACCTATGCCTCAGGACAGAAGTGGCAGGTAGAGAGGAAAATAAAGAAGACAGAGGAAGGAAGCAGCAACTTCACATCAGTGACAGTAACAGCATTTTCTCTGTCTAGAGAATGAGTCTTGATATTTATTGAGAGCTCACCCTGGGCTATAACCAAAAAATTAACAGATATTATAAAATGACAGTATAACACTATATGATATATCTATATAATATATATTTTATTTTTTTAAAAATTTTATTGGCATATAGTTGATTTACAATGATGTGTTAGTTTCAGGTGTAGAGCAAAGTGAATCAGTTACACATACACATATATCCCTTCTTCCCTTCTTTTTCAGATACTTTTCCCATATGGGTTGTTACAGAATATTGAGTATAGTTCCCTGTGCTATATAGTAGGTCCTTATTAATTATATATTTTATATATGTAGCATATTATATGATATTATGCATATTGTATCTCATATATTCTCCATGTATATCATATAGTATTATCAAATGACTAATGTAATTTGATGATATCATCTTATTACAGCTTTCAATCTGCCCAAGCTATTATTACCTCTTTTTAATCCTTTCAGGGAGATGTGATTCCTTTTTGAGGAGAGGAAACAAAATCTCTGAGAGGTTGAGGATTTGTTCAAGGTCTCACAACCAGTAAACAGTAGAGCCAGATCCCTGACTTCAAACCCCTTAAAAATTTCACTGCATATTTTATTTATCGATAGCATAACCTTTTACAGCTTATGTGACACAAAGACCAAATTCCCTATTTTATCCACAGAACTTGTACAACAATTTCTTATGGTCTCATTTGTTAAGAAACTCTTACGTCATCACCAGCAAATATTGACAGGGCACCTATTGTGTCCAGGGTGGTGTTTAGAGACTGTAGATATAAATTGAAATGAGAAATAATCTGTACTTTAAAAGACTAATAATTGATTTCATGAGACAGGAAACATGTAGGAAAAAATAAAAGTACCATACAGCAAGAGATGGCAAGGGCTGGATAAAAAATGGTCAGAAAATGACATAGAAGTTCAGAGAAATGAAACTTTTATCAAGCTCTGTGGTATCAAGCAAATTGCTTAATTTTTCTTAGCTTCCGTTTCCTTATCTGTAAAGTGAGTTTGTCTTGAGGATTAAATCAGGTCATACATGTAAAGCACTAAATGCCTGACACATAAAGAGCATTTAATAAACAGTAGCTATTATTAATATTTTCTACTCTTCTTTCCTTCTTTTTTTTCCCTCCTCTTCCTCATCTTTCCTGAGATCTCAGACTAAATAACATGAAAGGCCTCACTGAGCCTTTTAAGGAAGATACTGAGAAGTGAAAACTCATGAGGAAAAAAAAAAATTGACATAGGGAAGGTAGCAAGTTCATGTATTTCTAATATTGAATTGTAGAATATAATAACATTTAAGAGAATGACTATTTAAAATTTTTATGAACATATTCCATATGAGAGTTTATGTATTGCTATTTGGATCTCGAGAATGCTTGATAATTAGTACCCATCTTCCCAACCTTCTTCCATTCTGGCTCTGAACCAAGTGAGAAATCAAAAAACAAAATGAAAAAAAAAGCAAGACAGATGAAGGCCTTCATGATTGCCATTGTTACTGAAAAGGCTGAGTTAAAAGACTTAGTTCAGTGTAACAGTCAAAAGGGCTTGCTACCTAAACTCTCCAAGAAGATAGACATTCCTTACCTAATCATGGTCATGCTGCACAGGACAGAGCAGCTCCCCCTGCAGGGACAGCACCTCTAGCGCTGAGCTCACATCACAGCGCTGAGCTTAGGTCATAGCTGTAAAAAAGCAAGAGGCATATTCTGTGTGGGCTGGGACACCCAGAGAAGAGAAGGGAGGAAAGGACTGGGTTATGCAAGCCTCCGTCTTCCAAACTTCCTACCTCTGCCTCAACAGATGGGACAGCAGAGGGAGAGCGGGGGACAACAAGGGGACAGAAAGACTTTAAGAAACTGTTTCTCAACAAAACCAGGGAGGCAGGGAAGAGGTATATTCATACATGCACACACACATACACATATGCACACTCTGAAGATAGCAATGTTGCCAGTCAACTTTTTTGTCCATTCCCCTTGGTCTCTCTGCCACCCCCACTTAGGCTGTCTACATTTTCTAGCTGATTATAAAAGGAATATATAAAGTCTGTATAGGAGTCCTCTGTCAGTCATTTGTGATATATATTTCTTCTCTCTGAGGCTTGTTGGTTTTTTTTTTTTCCCTACTTGCTTAATGGTGTGTCTTTGATAGACAAAATTTCTTTAATATAATATTCAGTTTAATAAAATATTCCTTTATGGTTAATGATTTTTATAACCTGCTTGAGAAATATTTCACTACAAATCTACAAACCACTAGTAAGTAATTTTTGTGTATGGTAAATGAACAGTTAGTTTTATTTATTTTTTTCTTGTGGATATCCAGTTGATCCAGTGCCATTTATTAAAAAGACAGATTTTTTTTCCCCAAGAGAAATAAAAACTTATGTTCACACAAAACCATGCACATGAATGTTTATACCAGCTTTATTCATTATCTTTAAAAACTGGAAATAAATCAGTTATCTTTTAAGAGATAATAAAAAAAGACTGTGGTACATATATACCATAGAAAACTACACATCAATAAAAGGTGATGAATTATTGATAGATGCAGCAACATGGATAAATCACAAATGCATTTTGCTAAGGGAAAGAAGCCAGACACAAAAGGCAACATATTGTATGGTTCTATTTATATGGTATTCTGGCATGTACATTACCATTTATATCACAGAGGCAAAACTACAGGGATAGAAAACAGGTCAGTGGTTGCCAGGAGATAGATTGGGTTAAGGGAGAGCATGAGGGAATATTTTGGGGTGATGAAACTGTTTTATGGTTGTGGTGGTATATGTACAACTCTATGCACTTGTACAAAGCGTTCAAAGTGTACAAATGCACAAAGAATGGATTTTTCTGTTTGTAAATTTTTTTAATTCTAAAATCTAAAAAATTGTAAATATCTCATATAAAAAAAGACATTTTTCCCACTGCTCTGTAGTACCACCATTGTCATAACTTATTTGTATATGCATAAAGTACCTCTGCTTTGTGATATATTACTTATCTAACTTGTTACTTGATAATATTATCTCATTTCTTTTATAACTAATTTGGAACAGGTTGCATTGGGAGCCTAAATAATGATATTTATGGAATTAGAGACAAATTGAGTTACTTCTTTCCCACCACCACAAAGTTGTCTCCTTCCCATGCTGAGATGGATATGGATATATGGCCTTCAGATTCCTCTAGCTGCTGGGAGTGCTATCAGCAGTTTTCAGCTGTCACCTCTTTCAAAGATTGCTTCAGCTTCAGAGAGCTACCTCACCCAAAGCCATGCCTTCCAGGGGTAGCCCACATTCCAAAGACCAGCTGAGGCTGAGGAATAAAAAGGATCGGTCATACTAGCCTAAAGCATGACTACACTGATGAGCCTTTCCAGCTTCAGACCTTTCAGTAGAGTTATCTGAGGCTATTGAGCCTGCATTACAGTTTAACTTTTAAATTTGACTGTGCGATATTAAGTGATCATATATCGAGAAAACAGCCCATAATAAACTAGGTTTTCTCTGACCTACCATTGGATGTGGCAGTAAGCCATCACAGATGGAAGTGGTACATCCAAAGTCACTTATGAACAGGACTAGAGAGTACAAACAAGTGTATGAGCAGGTGGCCCAGACTCTCATCATCCACCACTGTTACATTCTTAGCTCCCCACTCTTAACTTCGACCTATTACAGTATGATGACTTCCTATGACCAGCTGAGAGAAAAAGGAGAAGCCAGAGTTTTGGTTTAGTTTGGTCAAACTGGTATGTGGGAACAAGTCAAAAATGGACAGCAGCTGCATTACAACCTTACTCAGCAGTGGTCTTGAAAGAGAGTAAAGAGGGAAAAATCATTTCAATGGGCAGAGTTTTAGGTGATGCACCTGGTTATCCACTTGGCCGTTTGGGAAATAGTCCAAAGTTAGAAGACTTTACGGATTCATAGATAGCAGGTCAGGGACCTGGAAGAAAGATGGGAAGATTAGGGACAAGGGGATCTGAGATAGAGAAATGTGGATGGATGAATGAGAGAAGCAACAAAGTGTGAATATCTTGGAATTACATGTTAGATTAGAGAGTATCCACCATAGAAGAACTATTAAAAAGTGAAGAAGACAGAATGACTCAGCCAGTTGGTGTCAGCCAGACTTTGACATTGGTCACCCCAGCAGTGGTATAATGGGTGTGTGAAGGCAGTGACCACAGTGGCAGAGACAGAGACTATTCACAGATTCACAAATATTGGTAAGCGCCCATTTACCAAGGCTGATATAGCTCCTGCCAATGCCAAATGTGCAAACTGCCAGCAACAAAGATTAATGTTGATCTTCCAATATGGTACCATTTCTCAAGGAACCCAGCTGGCTGCTTGGTTGGGTCCCTTTGAACTTGGAGGGGACAGACATCCATTCTAACAGAATAGACACATAGTCTCCACAAGAGTTTGCCTTTCCTTGACATATATACACTAATATGTGTAAAATAGATAACTAATAAGAACCTGCTGTATAAAAAATAAATTAAAAAAAAATACATGCTACCCCAGTAAGAGTGGTTATCACAGGGGAGAGCTCTGGGATTGTGGGTAGTGGTCAAGGGGAGTTTCAAAAAAAAAGTTTGGCTTTCCTGTATGCACAGCCTCAGCTAGACTGCTATTGAAGTTCTTAGAGAATGTTCTTAGAAAATTGATCTACTAGCACTGGTTCTCTTATAATATTGTTTCCCAATCAGTACTCACTTTACAACAAAATAGTGGGCTTCCTATCATGGGGTTCACTGTTTATATCACGTTCTGTAACACCCAGATTCTACTGGCCTGATAAAGTGTGGGAATGGCCAACTCAAGGAAAAGTGCACATAGGTCATCGTCAACCCTTTGATAATGGTACACCATCCTCCAGTTTGCGGTATATACCTAGAGTCAAAGCATTTTATATGGTGTTGTGCCCCCAGTAGAGAGTTCCATGGACTTGGAAACCCAATACTAGAAACAGGAGTGGTTTTACTTATCATCACTCCCAATGACTCAGTGGGGCAATTTGGCTATCCCATTTCCATGAGTCTGATCTCTGCATGGTTAAAAGTTCCTGTTCCCAAAGAGGGACTTCTCTAGCCAGGGGGCACAAAGCTAGGCTTATTAAACTATATAACTGCCTGGATATTTTAGTCCCCTTCTGTACAAGGATCAGCAAGCGGGTTGGCCTGAGTAATTAAGCTGATCATCAGGAGGAGATAGCACTGCTGTTACTCAGTGGAGGCAGGGAAGAATATGTTTGGCATCTAGGATGTACTTGAACGCCTCTTGATATTTCCTTGCTCAGTTGTGCTGGTAAATAGACAAGTGTAACAGTTCTGGTTTGAGAAGGTCATGGTGACCGGGAATTCATACCCATAAGGGACGAGGAACTAAGTCGTATTACCAGGTAAGCCACTAAGACCAGCACCTGAAGGTGAAAGGAACATAGCATGGATGGAAAAATCGAGAGAAGAGGATTATCCATTGCAGCCTAAAGACCGACTGCAGTGGCCAGGACCATTATTGGTCTCTCTAGACTTCCTATTCTAAGTTTCCTCCAGGAAAAGAGACTCCCTGTAATTCTGCAGGAGCTTCTCTATGAATATATATATTAAAAAAGGGATCATAGAGATGTAAGGGGTGACCAGTTTGGCTCACTGAGATCCTCGAACTGCCAGGAGTGTTAATCAGCAGACAGCCTTCAAGTAGGAGCCTTGTCAGCTGCAGAGATCCATTTTTCCCAAGATCATGCCCTTCCAGGCATGGTCCACATCCAAAGACTGATTGAGGCAAGGGTAAAAAGTCCCAGGCCATTTAGCCCAAAGTAGAGCAACTCTCTTGGGCCCTTTCAGCTTTACAACTCCCCAGGGGTTTGGCTGGTACTGTTGGGTTGGCCTGGCAACCCTCCTTCTCTCTTTACTCAATCTTGTTTCTTTCCCTTTTCCATCGCTGTTAATCCCAAGAGCACTTCTTAATAAACGTCTGTATACTAAACTTTGTCTCTAGAAGTCTCTAAGATTCTGCTTCCTGTAAACCCCAACCTGCAACTCATGGTAACTACCTCAAAGCCTCTGAATTCTTGAGCATCTGCTATGTACCAGACAGCAAATCTTTTTCCATTCCAAGTCCACCAATCTGTAAAATCCGTCCTTTCCAAGGTGTCATCCTACACCCCTCAGGAGAAGAATACACTAGTTATTGTTTATGTCTTTGCTTTCTGTGGGCCCTCATCAAACTCCTGATTGTTTCATTCTCCAAAGTGTGATGCGAATCCGTATAGTAGGTTCTTATTTATGAAATACCTAAACTATTAAAATGGAAATTGTCTTATCTCTAAGCCTTTCCTTATGAAGAAATTTATGAAGAAATCTATGTACACTATTAGTAAGCTACTTATCACCTTTTTCTTTTTCTTTTTTTTTTCAGTTTAAAAATTTTTTAATTTGTTTCAAAGTTATACCCAAGACACATTGACTTCATAGGAAATCCACTGAGAAATGTTTTTCTGGGCTGAACACCTCTTTCCTTTTAGTCTCCCCAACAGAGCATGCACATGTTAATTACTTTCATTTTGTAATCACTGCTGTCCCACCACTATACCAAGATCACCTAAACTGTGTGCAGTATTCTGAATGTTCTTAGTTATACCCTGATTTCACTAACTGCAAAAGATTTCCTGGGATACCCTGTCACTTGAATTCTTTGGCTACTTTTGAAGATGAAGTCCAAAGAACTCTTAAATGATTCTCCTTTGAAGGGGGTATCACCTTTTTCTTACTGAAAGTAAATCAGGTGTTTTACAGGTGTCTAAAACCTTGCTTGCATCTCAGCAAAAATAACTTTAGTGACTTTGAAATGCCTTCTAAAAAGACGAAATTGGGCTTCCCTGGTGGCGCAGTGGTTGAGAGTCCGCCTGCCGATGCAGGGGACACGAGTTCGTGCCCCGGTCCGGGAAGATCCCACATGCCGCGGAGTGGCTAGGCCCATGAGCCATGGCCGCTGAGCCTGCGTGTCCAGAGCCTGTGCTCCACAACGGGAGAGGCCACAACAGTGAGAGGCCTGCGTACCGCAAAAAAAAAAAAAAGAGAAAAAATAGACAAAATTAGGTGTATTTATTCCTTTTTACGCTCAGGCTGGAAGAGACTTGCTCTTCATAGTAGAAATAATATAAACACCTCTTTCAAGACGGTGATATTTATTAAGTGTCTCTTCTAAGTTCACATTGCAATATTGTGGATTTTGGAGGAGTTTTGTTGTATTCCATTCCTACCTCATTCAAATTTATCACCAAATTTATTGCGATTTCTAGATTTATAAATGTTTTACTTTTTTAAAAAATTAGACACATGTATTTTTAATTTAGCAGGAATACAGGAATAAGCAGGAATAGCTGCTTATTTCAACAGGCTGTGAACCTTGAAGAGAAACAAATACTGTAAAATAAAATAATTTAAAAAAATATTTGACACTTACCAGAATGGCCAAAATGCAAAAAAAACTGACAGTACAAAATATTGGTGAGAATGTGGAGTGACAGTAACTTTCATTCATTGCTGGTGGGAATGCAAAATGGCACAGCCATTTTGAAAAAAAGTTGGTGTTTCTTACAAAGCTAAATATCATCTTACCATATGGTCCAACAGTCACATTCCTAGGTGTTTACCCAAATAAATTGAAAACTTAGGTCCACCCAAAAACCTGCATATGAATGTTGATAGAAGCTTTATTCATAATTGTACCACAGTGGAAGCAACCAAGATGTCCTTCAAAAGGTGAATGGATAAACAAACTGGAGTATCTATATAATGAAATCTTATTCAACAATAAAAAAAAATGCTATCAAGCCACAAAAAGGCATATAGGAACCTTAAATTGCATATTGCTTAACATAAGAAGTCAGTCTGAAAAGGCTATATACTGTATGATTCTAAGTATATGACATTCTGGAAAAGTCAAAACTGTAGAGATAGTAAAAAGAGTAGTGATTGCCAGGGGTTCAGGAGAAGGGAGAAGGGTTGAATAGGTAAAGTGCTGGGGAATTTTAGGGCAGTAAGATATCCTGTAATGGTGGATACATGACATTCTGCATTTGTTGAAATCTGTAGAACTATAACGCAAAAAAGGAAGCTAAATGTGAACTGTGGACTTTAGTTAATGATAATGTTTCAATTTTGGTTCATCAGCTGTAGCAAATATACTACACTAATGCAAGATGTTAATAATAGGGTAAATTGTGAGGAGGTAAAGAGGGGGTATACAGGAATTCTCTGTACTATCTGCTCAATTTTTGTAAATCTAAAACTGTTCTAAAAGCATAGTTTGTTAATAAAAGAAAATTTATATTTCCTCAACATCTCAAAAAACATTTGCAACTGTTAAAACAAATTAATATTTTAAGACAGATAAGATATATACATTTTTATTATCTTAGAAATCTGGAGATGAGGGCAAGGAAGAACAAATAGTAGAAATTCAACTACAGCCCAATGTGGATGGCAAAGTTATTTTACTTATGATATTTGAAGGGAGTCAGAGCATTCTATATGTTCAATTTGGGTTTTTAAAAATAATTTTTTATAGATTTATTTATTTTTATTTATTTATTTTTGGCTGCATTGGGTCTTCATTGCTGGGCATGGGCTTTCCCTAGTTGCGGTGAGTGGGGGCTACTCTGTTTCTTACAAAGCTAAATATCATCTTACCATATGGTCCAACAGTCACATTCCTAGGTGTTTACCCAAATAAATTGAAAACTTAGGTCCACCCAAAAACCTGCATATGAATGTTGATAGAAGCTTTATTCATAATTATACCACAGTGGAAGCAACCAAGATGTCCTTCAAAAGGTGAATGGATAAACAAACTGGAGTATCTATATAATGAAATCTTATTCAACAATAAAAAAAAATGCTATCAAGCCACAAAAAGGCATATAGGAACCTTAAATTGCATATTGCTTAACATAAGAAGTCAGTCTGAAAAGGCTATATACTGTATGATTCTAAGTATATGACATTCTGGAAAAGTCAAAACTGTAGAGATAGTAAAAAGAGTAGTGATTGCCAGGGGTTCAGGAGAAGGGAGAAGGGTTGAATAGGTAAAGTGCTGGGGAATTTTAGGGCAGTAAGATATCCTGTAATGGTGGATACATGACATTCTGCATTTGTTGAAATCTGTAGAACTATAACGCAAAAAAGGAAGCTAAATGTGAACTGTGGACTTTAGTTAATGATAATGTTTCAATTTTGGTTCATCAGCTGTAGCAAATATACTACACTAATGCAAGATGTTAATAATAGGGTAAATTGTGAGGAGGTAAAGAGGGGGTATACAGGAATTCTCTGTACTATCTGCTCAATTTTTGTAAATCTAAAACTGTTCTAAAAGCATAGTTTGTTAATAAAAGAAAATTTATATTTCCTCAACATCTCAAAAAACATTTGCAACTGTTAAAACAAATTAATATTTTAAGACAGATAAGATATATACATTTTTATTATCTTAGAAATCTGGAGATGAGGGCAAGGAAGAACAAATAGTAGAAATTCAACTACAGCCCAATGTGGATGGCAAAGTTATTTTACTTATGATATTTGAAGGGAGTCAGAGCATTCTATATGTTCAATTTGGGTTTTTAAAAATAATTTTTTATAGATTTATTTATTTTTATTTATTTATTTTTGGCTGCATTGGGTCTTCATTGCTGGGCATGGGCTTTCCCTAGTTGCGGTGAGTGGGGGCTACTCTTCATTGCAGTACGCATACTTCTCATTGGGGTGGCTTCTCTTGTTGTGGAGCATGGGCTCTAGGCATACGGGCTTCAGTAATTGTGGCATGCAGGCTCAGTAGTTGTGGCACGCAGGCTCAGTAGTTGTGGCTTGCGGGCTTAGTTGCTCTGCAGCATGTGGGATCTTCCCGGACGAGGAATCGAACCCATGTCCCCTGCATTGGCAGGCAGATTCTTAACCACTGTGCCATCAGGGAAGTCCCTCAACTTGTTCTTTCATTCAGTTTCTATCTGAATTTTTAAGTAAAATATCATTCTTGATTTTATTGGAAGGTTCTAGATCTGATGTAGTGAAAAGAAGGGTTATATATACCTTGTGGAGGTTGGATGGGTGTCAGGGAAAGGAGAGGGACTGTTAGTTAGGTGGGACATAAAAATGGACATTCTAAGGTAGGTCCAACATGCAAGCCCAGGAGACATGCTAAATGGAGTAGGAAGCGTAAGTCACCCAACAATGAGAACTCAGGGCAAAACTGGCAATATTGCAATTACTTAGAATGCAAGTGTTGGATTTGGAAAACACACAGCTGTTACTTTATCAAGCTTTTGAAGGAGATGTCTTTTTGTGCAATCAGAGGGCTTAGAATATATGTATCAAGATGTATAAGGAATCCCTAAATTGTAGACTAATTAATAATAATATTACGACCTAGGATTTTAAGAAAAGGGTGTAAATTAGAGTTTGGGTTCACTCTGCAGGATTGCACCATGAGAGAGATGAAAAGAAAGGAAGGGCCTTTGTCTTCTAAAGCAGTGCTTGCCTAACTTTTCCCAAATAGTACCCCAACTTCAGAGGAAAGTAAATAAATACCCATGAAGCTTGGGGGCAGAATTCAAGAAACCACCAAAGTGAGAAATATGTTTGAAGTCTTCTCTTTTATTTTAATAATTCATTGGATTTTTTCCAGCTTATGATATATTTGTGATGGTGTTAGTGTAAAAAAAACTATGTTATAGTGCCCAATACTGAATAAAATGCACACTCGAGAAAGATGTGTCCAGTTTATCCTGAATTTTCACACACTTCCTCAGACAGTGGTTCTGGGATATGAACACCCCAATTCAAATTTGGGAATAATGTACCTGGAAATCCCTAAGTTTCACTAGACTCTAGGAACTAGGAACTGCATGAAGTGGAGACTCATGGTTCCAGTGCTCATTAGGTGTTCAATCTTACATAATAAGACTATTTCTCATCAGTGAAGTGTTAAAACCAACCATACAAAGCTCTTTTGCAAGGCTGGTTGTACGACCCAGACTGAGTCTCTTTAACTCTCTGGGATAATTTCTATGAGTCTGAGAATTATAAAATTCTAACATTCTTATTTTAAAATTAAGATTCTTTGGCTCTTAGTTCATGGAGATTCAATTTTAAAGGTGTCTTCAATGGATGAGTAAAAGCAATATTTCCTAGTGGAAAAAGACTTCAGAAAACTAATCATAAGCCTTGAATTTCATTCTTAGTTCTACCATTTAATAGCCATGAAACCTTGAACCAATAACAATGTTTTTGAGATTCAGTTTCTCATTTGCAAAACGCAGAGATGTCTCCTGCCTTAGTCACTCACAGGGAACTTAGGAAGGTGAAATGAAATAATGGGTATAGAAGTACTTTTCCAAAGCTCGTTCCTCCATGCAACATTGCCCTAAATCCCCTGTTTCTAGAGTTTTACCATTTTTAAGGAAGTATTATAAAATTGCTTTCTGGAATTCTCATATTCATAAATTGCCTTATAACCAGTTAGTTATCAGAGGCTTCTTTCTCCTCAGGAAAAGAATTTTGATTGCTTACTATTTCCTCCTGCTCTGTTGTTTTCATCATTTCTACTTTGAAGTTGTGCTGCTGGTCATGAAGATAGGATGTAAGGTTGCACATAAGATCAACTCTCCATTATTCTCAGTTGCAAAAATGGTAATATATAATAAGCAAAAAGGCAAAGAGACTAAAATCACTATATTTGGCTTAAATTTTTTTATACTTATATGTGAATGAAGATATCACTTCTAAACTGGGAATTCCCCAAAATAATAAAGACAAATTCTAATGAACTCACAATCCACATTCCTATAGATATATTTCTTAGTTCCTCATCTCTCCCCACTTTTGAAACAACAAATAAATTCTACCATCTATTTGATCATTTCAAATAATCTCACCAAAGCAGAGCTGTCTCCTCTAGCATTTTGGGCTTTCCTCCTCAACACAGAGGTAATAAGTAATTTTTAATGTTATCTGTTTGAATTGATTGTTTTATTAAAGTTGATGCTGTATGACACTGAAAATTATATAAGTAGCAGATTAAGGAACTGACAAGTGTTTGAATGCAAGATGATTTACAGATAAGTCATGATTTTTGAGTAATGCATAATTAATTCACACACAATACAAGTATTTAACCCCAAGAAGATCAGTTACATATTGGAAAAGAGAGGTTATACAGAAATCCTCTTTGAGAATTGAAGGTTAGACTTATTTTCATTAACTTTCAGTTTCTTGTATAATGAAACAGTCATTTTACATAAACATATCAGTACCACTACTCTTCTTTTGTTTGTTTTTAATTTATTTTTTATTTATTTTTGGCTGCGTTGGGTCTTCATTGCTGCATGTGGGCTTTCTCTAGTTGTGGCGAGCGGGGGCTACTCTTTGTTCGGAGCGTGGGCTTCTCATTGCAGTGGCTTCTCTTGTTGAGGAGTACAGGCTCTAGGTGCACAGGCTTCAGTAGTTGTAGCACGTGGGCTCAGTAGTTGTGGCTCATGGGCTCTACAGCACAGGCTCAGTAGCTGTGGCACATGGGCTTAGTTGTTCCATGGCATGTGGGATCTTCCTGGACCAGGGCTCGAACCTGTGTCCCCTGCATTGGCAGGCAGATTCTTAACCACTGAGCCACCAGGTAAGTCCCACTGCCACTACTCTTAATTGCTGTCACTATTAAGTGATAAGCAAAAATGCATTACAAAGTGCATCTGTATGGAAACTTTTAACCCTGTTTGTTACAGAATTTCATTTAATGGGCATTCATTTTTAATTAAAAGAAAATATTTTATAATTTTCAGTATGAAAATTTTTAATTACTGTTGTGTTAGTAAGAATTTTTTTTTTTTGATTTAGCTGTACGATTATTCTGCCTCTATATGTCTACTTTGACCTTAAGGATGGTATTATACTAAAACTTTTAAAAGGACAGCTTTGATTTAAGAGTTAGTGCCAATTCTGTGTCAATTTCCAAAATTGATTTTTGAGTATTGGGATTATATTCTAATTCTTTGTACTGTTTTTTCCTGTAACGTCTTTGTGTGAAACCCAAAGAGTATATCCTTACTTAATATAGTACTCTTTCAACATCTACTATCAGCAGAACTGGGATTTATGAATCAAGAAGAGAAGAGGGATGATAGTGTATATTTCTTCCCTGAATGTAAGTCATGCCAGTATAACCTCACTATAGTAGTTACCTATTGCTGTGTAATGAAACATCCCCAAATTAGCAACTTAATATAACAGACATATATTTTCTTACATGAGTCAGGAAATTGGGAGCAGCTTAGGTGGGTTGTTCTGACTTAGGGTCTCTGGAGGCAGAATTTTAAGATAAGCCCTCATGATTTCTGACCCCTGGTATCCACACCTTTATGCAATCCCTCCTAATCAATAGCATATGGCAAAAGTGAAGGGGATTTTCAGATGTAATTAAAGTTTTTAATATGTTGATTTTACATTCATTAGATGGAAATCATCCTGGATGGGCCTATTTAGGAGAACCCTTGTACAGTGAGTCTAGATGTTAGACAGGCTTTTCTGCTGACCTTGAAAACTCAAGCCACCGTGACTTCTATAGCTGCAAGGAAATTAATTTTGCCAACCAGCAGCTTTGAAGAGTACCCTAAGCTCCAGAAAAAAATTCAGCTTAGCCTTGATTCAGCTTTATGAAACCCTCAGCAGAAGGTCTTGATCCATAGAAACTCTCAGATAATGAACATGTATTATAACAATGTTTATTCTTCTGATCCATGAACACGAGATGTCTTTCCATTTATTTGTGTCTTCTTTGCTTCCTTTCAAAAAGTATTGTAGTTTTTGTTGTACAGATCTTTCATTTCCTTGGTTGAATTCATTCCTAGGTATTTTATTGTTTGTGATACTATTGTGAATGGGATAGTTTTCTTTAGTTCCTTTTTAGATGTTTCATTGTTAGTGTATACAAATGCAACTGATTTCTGTATATTGATTTTATATCCTGCAACTTTACTGAATTGGTTAATTAGTTCTAACAGTTTTTTGGTTGAGTCTTCGGGATTTTCTATATATAAAATTATATTGTTTACAAATAATGATAATTTTACTTCTTTTCTGATTTGGATGCCTTTTGTTTGTCTTGCCTAATTACTCTAGCTAGGACTTCCAATACTGTCTTAAATTAGAGTGGTAAGAGTGAGCATCTTTGCCTTTTTCCTGATCTTAGAGGAAAATCTTGCAGTTTTTCACCATTGAGCATAACATTAGATGTGAGTTTGTCATGTATGGCCTTTATTATGTTGAGGTATGTTCCTTCTGTACCCATCTGTTAAGGATGTTGTATTTTGTCAAATGCTTATTCTGTATCTATTGAGGTGATCATGTAATTTTTATCTGTCATTGTATTAATGTGGTGTATCTCATTTATTGATTTGCATATGTTGAACCATCCTTGCATCACAAGGATAAATCCTTTTTGATCATGATGTAGATCATGTGTTTTTGAATTTGGCTTGCTAATTATTTGTTAAACTGTGCTTACTATCCAAAGCGAGTTATAGATCCAACACAATCCTTAGCAGAGAGAAATACAGACAGAAAGACAGAGACAGAGAGATTGAAATTGAACATACATAAAATATAAGCTGAAATCCTTCTATAACCTAATCTTGGAAATGATGCCCATCCATCTACAGTTTTTTTTTGTTTTGTTTTGTTCTGTTTTTTTTCCTGGAAGTGAATCAGTAAGTCTATCCCACTATCCCACACTAAAAGAGGAGGGAACTAAGGTCCAGTTCTCAAGGGGAGGAATATCAAAATATTAGTGGACATATTTTTAAAACCACCAAACTCATATTTAGCTTTCCAGCTTCTTGAATTTCGGATAGGTTTTGGAGAAGCAGCCATTTTAGCAGTATATACTGAATATTTTAATTTCTAAAATTAGTAAGGTTGAGGTCCATCAACATTTTTTCATCATTTAAAGACTTTGTTTCATATGCTGTTCATTTATAAGTTATGTTTTTTCTGCATATACTTTCTATTCTTATAGCATGGCAACTTTTTTCTTTCCTTCTTATATTTTCTTTAGAGTAACTTGACCCAAGTCGGTTCTAATAGAGTAATTTTCCCATTTCAAGTGACTCACTTGGCAGAGAAGACAAGTTCACCTGCCAATAAGAGTTGGGAGGGAGTAGGGTTTCAAGGGGTAATGGAGTTAGGAATGAGCATTATTTCATATTTTTTCAAGCTATAAGAATCAAAATCTCACTTTTTAAAAAAACAGAAAAGCCCTGCATGTACATAAATGAGTGATTAAATGTTATTAGGTTCATTAGTTTTCACAGAAAGGAAATTTATAGATATTAAAATATAAATATATTTATTGGGTTAAAAAATAAAGCATATCACTTGAATGAGGAATTTGCTAGTTTAATGTCTCTTAAACATGTTTTCACATTAGGAAATTAAATATTTTCTGTCCCTTAGAGTTCAAGGTATGTGACATTACAAAAAATAATGTTTTTTTTCCTCTCAGTGCAGAACTTTATGTCTCTGGGATAGAGAACAGTCTGATTACAATGCTAAATGTAAGAATTCAGGAACTCCCACTCATCTTTGGATGCCAGTTTGTTTTCTCTATATGCATTTATTCACCCATTCAGAAAATATTTAATAAGTACCTATTCAGGTAAGGCAGTATCAAAGGCACTAGCACTATCTTTAAGATATATGTAGTTTCTTCCTTCAAGGTCTGTGTTCACGGTGCAGTAAGAGCATAAGAAGTACCACCTTGATCTACCTATGTGAGTCAAGGAAAGGTTGGTTAGGGGATTGGCGCTTAACGTGAGTCTCAGAAGCAGAGAAAAAACTTTATAAGCAAATCAATGCTGGAAGTTGTCATAAAAGAAGTAAATTTTTTTTTTGGTAATATTTATTTTGAAGGTAAAAAATGGCATAATTCTCATTTTTCTACAGAGCCTGGAGTTATTGTGTCATATAAAGAAAGGGTAGTCCACAGTCTGACACCATATTATGTTAATATAGAATGAAATAAAATAGAAACAACTGACTACATACTAATTTGAATAAGAATTGGTGATATTCACTTTACATAAATGAGCTTCACTATGCAGTATACCATCTTCTTTTTAGATATTGCGATGCACTTACCTATTATGGTTAAACTCAAATGCTTGCTTGATGATCACACCTGTCTGTCATCATTTCTCTACACTACTCAGATTTCATTTATTTATTCATTCACTGATTACTTATCCAGTATTTATAAAATGCTGAGCTCTATTCTTTGTTCTGTGGATGTAACAGTGAATTAAACAAAGTTGTCACCCTCATGGGACTTAAAATCTAGTGGAGGAAAATGACAAAAACAAATAAATACATTCTATATATTGACATTTGCCAGTAATATAAGTGTTCAAAAGGAGGGGGTGGCATCATTGGGTAAGATATTCTTTATACGGAGAGGTCAGGAAAGGCCTCATTGCAAAGGTGGCAGTTGATGAGTTAAGTAAGTACTTGAAGCAGAGGGAAAAGCATGTTCAAAGACCCTGAGATAGGATGCTTGGTGTAGCAGAGAAATAGTAAGTTTAGTCAGTGGGGCTGGAGTAAAGGAAGTGTCTGGGAGAGTAACAGAAAGTGAGGTCAGGAAGATAATGATTGCCAGATATCCAAGGACCTTGTGGGACATTGCCTTTGTTTTGGTTGTTGTTTTGTGGTGTTTTTTGTTGTTCTTGTTGTTTATTGCTTTTTTTTTTTTTTTTTTCAAGAAGGGAAGGCACTAAAGGTTTTTGGGCAGAGGAGTGACATGACATATTTTAAAAGAATTGCCTATATACTCTGTCTACTTTGTCGAGAATAAGAGGCTAAAAGCCATAGCTGGGAATCTAGTTAAGCAGACAGTTTATCATGTTCAGCTTAGATTAAAGTGGTAGGCATGGAAGTGAGGGTTGGTTGGATTATGGAAATATTTTGGTGGTAGAAAGGAAGAAGTCCAGGCTGGAAATATAGATTTGGGAGCTGTCAGTATAGATGATAATTCAAGCCACACATCTGCGTTGGAACACCGAGGAAGTAAACGTAGATGGCAAAGAAAGAGGTCTAAGACTGGACTGTTTGTATTCAGTCTTTACCGTAGTCATTTCTTTCGGTAGAAGCTAAAGGTAAGTTCCTTTCTTTTTGAACTTTGGAGCACTTGGAGTATCTACAGGCAAGAAGTAATAATGACGTTTTAATCAGGAAACAGAGGTCTTCAGCTTTTTCAACTTCTCTATCAGTTAATATGCTAGATAGTCTGCTGTTAACTTGGCATCAAACCACATTCTCATAGAAATACATTTTCCAGAATCTCCTTCCCTGAATGGTTCCAGGGTAGAGTCTGCCAATAAGAGACACTTACTTGAGTTAGACGGGAAGGAGAAACCATGATTCTGGAGGCATTTAGAGTAGACTTGCGGGAGGACAGTGGACTTAAGGTTTGCATCACTTCCAGGGGACCTCCTGGAAACCCTGCTTCAGTGCTGCCAGCACTGATCAAGTTGTTAATCTAATTTCAAGTTCATATATTGTGAATTTGCCAGGAAGCATGTTGAACTGATAAAAGGCTCCAAAGCAAATTCACAGCATGATTTGGTACTTTTCACAAGCAAAAAAATCACTCAAACTTTACACCATCACACTAGACTATCAAAATACAAACTGTATGTATCTTTTTTTTTTCATTTTTTAAAAATAGATTTTATTTTTCAGAGCAGTTTTAGGTTCGCAGCAAAAGTGAGGGTAAGGTACAGAGAGTTCCCTTGTTGACCCCCCGCCCCGCGCCTCCCCCTCCCAGTATCCCCATAGAGAGTGCATTTGTTACAAACGAAGAACCTGCTCTGCTGCATCACCTGGGAGCCGTACATTCTGTGGGTTTGGACCCAGGCTTGATACATGTATTGCATATCCACCCTTGTAGTTCAGAGTATTTTCCCGCCCTAAAACTCCTCTGTGCTCTGCCTATATATCGCCCCTCCCCACTAACCCCTGGCGACCGCTGATCTTTTTACTGTCTCCATGGCTTTTGCCTTTCCCTGAATGTCCTAGAGTTGGAATCACACAACATGTGGCCTTTTCACGTTGGCATCTTTCACTGAGAAATGTGTGCTGAGGTTTCCTCCGTGTCTTTTCGTGGCTTTTCTGAAGCCATTTTTGAAAGGAAAATACCAACTTCTGGGAGTTAACCTTGGACTTTCACATCCTACCCCCTTCTTCTAATCATAGTCATGAGATGAAAAGAGCCTGGAAGTAAATACAGGAATTTTAAAAATTAATTATCTTTATATGTTTTTCAAATTTACTTTTTATACAGGGAAAGCTAGTAGATTTTATTTTTTTAAGGAATTTTATTTTTAAATATTTAAGATAAAAATATATATATATTTTAAATTTTATTTATTTATTTATTTTTGGCTGCGTTGGGTCTTCATTTCTGCATGCGGGCTTTCTCTAGTTGTGGCCAGCAGGGGCTACTCTTCGTTGCGGTGTGCGGGCTTCTCATTGCAGTGGCTTCTCTTTTTTTGCAGAGCACGGGCCCTAGAGTGCACGGGCTTCAGTAGTTGTGGCACGTGGGCTCTGGAGCACAGGCTCAGTAGTTGTGGCGCACAGGCTTTGTTGCTCCGCAGCATGTGGGATCTTCCCAGACCAGGGCTCAAATCCATGTCCCCTGCATTGGCAGGCAGATTCTTAACCGCTGTGCCACCAGGGAAGTCCTCAAAAAATAATTTTGAAGATCTATTTACCAGATAAAACAATTTGCAAGAAACATATTTGAAAATGAAAGTAAATATGCTTAAGGCAAATGGGGGTATTTCCATTTCTACTCTACACTACTTAGAATGCTTTTTAAAATATATAGTTTACATCATTAATTTATGTTCTGTGCTTGAAGAAAGAATCTACTAAGAAAAGATTACATTCATCTTAGGCCATATCATTTGTGAAAAATGAGCGAAATATGAAGAGTAAGACTTTGCCCCCACCAAAAAAAAGTGAAATGTTTGGGGTAAAGTCAAAATGAGGTCTAAAGGATGTTTCTCTTCAACTCACACACCTGTCTCATTAATATGCCAAATTTTTGGAAGCAGTAAGCACTGAATCAGGACCTGACTATCCCATTATGGGCAGAGGGTTTTGCTATTTTGTAGAAATTAAGTTGCCATTCATCACAACTACTCTAAGTTAACATCCTACTGAGATCTTTATTAAAACAAATAGACATTTTAGGCCTATTTTGAAAAATTAGTTTATAAAGTGATGCAGTGGAGGCCTCTGTTGTTCATCTCCCTTATAGAGTAAACAAAAGGAGTAAATATAAAATTTGGTCTTGCGGCTATATTCTGAACATCACTCATATCTTATCTCTAAATATAGCTTTCCTCAGGAAAGAAGCTCAACACTCTCTGAAACACTTCTGGAATATTTGCATGTAGTATTTGGGGCTAATTTAAGAAAAACTGGTACTTGTTTCCATCACTACCATGGAACAGTTTTTATCAGCTCCTCAGTGGGAACACTTGGGGACACCGTGGGAGTCTTGAGAGACTGAGGACGGAAGATAAGACTCCCACTCACCATAGGAATACCTTGATCAATCAGTGTGGCCTCTCTTAATCTCAGTTCCCTCAACTATAAAATGGTGATGAAAATATTTCTTCATAGAACTGTTGATGATTAGGAATTACATATACAAAGACTGCAGTGGTTCCTAGAACATTTTTGTGTTCATTAAATTGCTGGCGTGATTCTTCTAACTATTTCTAAGAGATTATAGGAGGCAGATACAATGCTCAAGGATGAAGGTGCTTTCTGAGAGACTGTTAAGTAACTCATTTGGAATTATCAAAAGAGGGATTATGCAAGGCAAGCAGGATAGATGAAGATATTGAGTACAGTGATTTACCTAATTCTCATTAGCTTAAAACTGCTTATTGATAGTACAAGGGTCTTCTAACAAAAGAAGTAAAAGTATGGCAGTAAACGTAAAGTTATTCATTATAGGTGGTCACACCCACAATTAGAACACCATCCTGGGCTTCTCTTGAGCGTAGTCTTTTGTACTCAACTGCTTACTCAACATCTGCATTTGTATGTGTTATACATACCTCAAACTCAACACACTGGATTAACTCTCTTTCCCATAAAAATCTTTCCTTCTCCTATAATCTCTATAGTGGTATTTTATGACAGTACCCACTCAGTTCATGCCAGAAACAAGAAAGTCACTCTTATCTTCATTCTTAGCCCTCTGCCATCCAATTAGCCATTATATCCTGAGGCAACTTCCTCCTAAATACTTATCAAATCTGTCTACTTCTCTCCTCCTCCTCTGTTACCATTGTATTTAATTCACCAACTTTTTTTTTTTTACTTGAACTACGACAATAATAATATCTTAACTAATAGTTGTGCTTCCTCTTTTCTTCCTCCAAACCATTTGTTTAAGTACTTCAGTTAGGGTGTTTTTCCTTTTATCCCAAAAGCCATTTGGTTATGGGGCACTTCCATTTACAAGTCTTCCATGGTTTCCAATGTTTTTGTGATAAGACCTAAAATCTCAGGACTGCCTGAAAGGACCAACATTATAGGCCTACTTCCCCAGCTTAATTGTGAACCACTTCTCCCAACCTTTATTAAACCTCAGCACCTTTACACATGCTGTTTCTCATGCCAGAATCTTTGCTCTCACTAGTCAACTGGCTAACTCACACTTATCTTTCAGAAGTCAGCACAAATGTCAAACTCTCACTGTTAAAATAATTCAATGAAAAAGGCCGTTAGAGACTAAGGTGGTTCTAACACCCTGGCACCTAAGTAAGCAAACCAAAACCTAAGCCAAAGTAAATTCCTGTAAATGCCTCAAGGTTAACAAAGTAAGCCTAAGGACAACGCATCACAAATAGCCAAACACGTTTTCTTAAATAAAGCAACAGTTTAAGCTAAAATCAATCAAATAATTTTCTTGCTTTGTTTCTGCATCTTCTCCATAAAAACTTTTAACCTAGCTTCTGTTGGCAGAATGCTCCGAACCAGTTTTGGTTTGCTACCACCCAACTGGAATTGACGTTTGCTCAAATAAACTCTTAAAAATTTTAATGTGCCTCAATTTACTTTTTAACATCTCCAAAGCCTTTGATCTCACAGATTGGAATAGACTTCTTTATTACGTATTATCACAGTAACATGTTACTTTTGTAGCATTTATCATAATTACAATAATTTTTCACTTAATTATTTATTTGCCGTATCCAACAAACTAGACTGTAAGCTTCTTGGTAGTCGTCAGATCTTCAGTCCTTCATCCCTAGACAACACATTATCTGTTGATAGTAAGCTTTTAATAATACTTGATGAATGCTTAAATACCAACAAGCAGGAATACAGTAGGAACCTATTTTCACATCTCAGGACACCGATGAGTCTAAGGGATAATTCTAGCCCTGCATTAAGCCCTTAAATATTACTTTGACAAGCGAATTTAACATTGAGGATTTCTGCTCTTAGTACTCTTTATTGAACATGGAATCAAAGGAAGTTATGTTATTTTATAGCTATAGGAACTTTAGTTTGTCGCTGGATGTAAAAGTTAAGGACAGGGTTCAACTGCATGTGACAGATAATCCTAGAACAGTGGTTTAAGCAACATAGGTGTTGTATTACTCAAAGCAAGAAATTCAGAAGTAAGCAGTCTGATGTCTCAAGGATGTCAGGCTGATTTTCTTGGCTTTTCCCTGATAGTCTGCTCACAATGGCTGCTGGCGCTCTGCATATCTCAGGGGAAGAAGGGAAACATTCCCAGGGCAAAGCGGATACATGTGGTACTGTATTAGTCCATTTCCT
This sequence comes from Neophocaena asiaeorientalis asiaeorientalis, assembly GCF_003031525.2. NCBI lineage: Eukaryota > Metazoa > Chordata > Mammalia > Artiodactyla > Phocoenidae > Neophocaena > Neophocaena asiaeorientalis. The sequence continues at coordinate 6,250,829 of NW_020174057.1, read as the reverse complement.
CTTTAAGGTGCTTTCCCAGAAATCCTTCTTGATAAATCCACTTATATCTGTTGTCCAGAAATATTATTACGTGGCTACCCATATCAGCACAGGAGTCTGAAAAATACCTTTTAGGTGGGAACTTTTCCAAAACCAACATCAGTATTCTGCTAAATAAGAAAGAAGGAAAGCAGAGTTACTGGAGATGTTACAAGCAGACTCTGCCCAATGAAAACACTGAGTTTCAGTTTATTTTTCTGAAAATGAAGGATGCAAGTATATACTTTTTTTCAAGGTGTTTATTAACATTAACCAAGATAAAGTATATTACAGAGGCACTCTGCACATGTTGGGTGTAAAAATGACAACTCATTATCCAAATAATGTGGTATGTACGGAAACACCAGTTCACAGATGTTTATGAACTCAAGTCCACTGACATAGATTGTTCAAAATTAAAACAATCTTGACTCTCAAAATAGAGCCTGGATAATTTACCATGGAAATTGTCATGATTTTTGTGTTCTGAAAGGGGAAGTATGGACAGATGTCCTTCTAAGGCAGCTCAGCTTCAGGTTGGTTGCTGGAGAAAGGCTGATCTGAGATTTCCGAAATTATGAGGGAATGAATGATGTGACCTCATAGAAAAAGGAGTTTATTTGATTTAAATTTGATTGTCTATCCAGTAAGTACATGCTAATTACCTTCTATATCTCAAATGCTCTGGGGCACAGTAGAAGAAGAGACTTTTCCTTGCCCATAAAGAACTAAAAATATTTCTTCAACTAGCATCAGTTAGAAAATGAGAGTTTGTTGAGAAGCAAGAAGAATTACAATCCTGCAGCCTGTGGACCAAAAACCACATTCACAGAAATATAGACAAGATGAAAAGGCAGAGGGCTATGTATGAGATGAAGGAACAAGATAAAACCCCAGAAAAACAACTAAATAAAGTGGAGATAGGCAGCCTTCCAGAAAAAGAATTCAGAATAATGATAGTGAGGATAATCCAGGACCTCAGAAAAAGAATGGAGGCAAAGGTTGAGAAGATGCAAGGTATGTTTAACAAAGACCTATAACAATGAAAGAACAAACAAACAGAGATGAACAATACAATAACTGAAATGAAAACTAGAGTAGAAGGAATCAGTAGGAGAATAACTGAGGCAGAAGAACGGATAAGTGACCTGGAAGACAGAATGGTGGAATTCACTGCTGTGGAACAGAATAAAAAACAAAATAAAGAAAAAAGAATGAAAAGAAATGAAGACAGCCTAAGAGACCTCTGGGACAACATTAAACACAACAACACTCACAATATAGGGGTCCCAGAAGGAGAAGAGAGAGGGAAAGACCCGAGAAATATTTGAGAGACTAGAGTCAAAAATTTCCCTAACATGGGAAAGGAAATAGCCACGCAACTCCAGGAAGCGCAGAGAGTACCAGGCAGCATAAACCCAAGGAGAAACATGCTGAGACACATAGTAATCAAATTGGCAAAAATTAAAGACAAAGAAAAATTATTGAAAGCAGCAGGGAAAATGGACAAATAACATACAAGGGAACTACCGTAAGGTTAACAGCTGATTTCTCGGCAGAAACTCTACAAGCCAGAAGGGAGTGGCATGACATATTGAAAGTGATGAAAGGGAAGGACCTACAACCAAGATTACTCTACCCAGCAAGGATCTCATGCAGATTTGATGGAGAAATCAAAAGCTTTACAGAAAAGCAAACGCTAAGAGAACTCAGCACCACCAAACCAGCTCTACAACAAATGCTAAAGAAACTGCTCTAAGTGAGAAACACAAGAGAAGAAAAGGACCTACAAAAACAAACCCAAAGCAATTAAGAAAATGGTCCTAGGAACATACATATGGATAATTACCTTAAACGTGAATGGAATAAATGTTCCAACCAAAAGACACAGGCTTGCTGAATGGATACAAAAACAAGACCCGTATATATGCTGTCTACAAGAGACCCACTTCAGACCTAGGGACACATACAGACTGAAAGTGAGAAGATGGAAAAAGATACTCCAAGCAAATGGAAATCAAAAGAAAGCTGGAGTAGCAATACTCATATCAGATAAAATAGACTTTAAAATAAAGACTGTTACAAGAGACAAGGAAGGACGCTACATAATGATCAAGGGATCAATCCAAGAAGAAGATATAACAATTATAAATGTATATGCACCCAACATAAGAGCACCTCATACATAAGGCAACTGCTAAAAGCTATAAAAGAGGAAATTGACAGTAACACAATAATAGTGGGGGACTTTAACACCTCACTTACACCAGTGGACAGACCATTCAAACAGAAAATTAATAAGGAAACACAATTTTAAATGACAAAATAGACCAGATAGATTTAATTAATATTTATGGGACATTCCATCCAAAAACAGCAGGTTACACTTTCTTCTCAAGTGTGCATGGAACATTCTCCAAGATAGATCACATCTTGGGTCACAAATCAAGCCTCAGTAAATTTAAGAAAATTGAAATCATATCAAGCATCTTTTCTGACCACAACGCTAAGAGGTTACAAATCAATTACAGGGAAAAAGAACATCAAAAACACAAACACATGGAGGCTAAACAATACATTACTAAATAACCAGAGACCACTGAAGAAATCAAAGAGGAATTAAAAAATACCTAGAGACAGATGACAATATAAACACAACGATCCAAAACCTATGGGATGCAGCGAAAGCAGTTCTAAGAGGGAAATTTATAGCAATAAAAGCCTACCTCAAGAAATAAGAAAAATCTAAAATATAAAGTCTAACCTTACACCTAAAGAAACTAGAGAAAGAAGAAAACAACACCCAAAGAAGGAAAGAAATCATAAAGATCAGAGCAGAAATAAATGAAATAGAAACAAAGAAAACAATAGCAAAGCTCGATAAAACTAAAAGCTGGTTCTTTGAGAAGGTAAACAAAATTGATAAACCATTAGCCAAACTCATCAAGAAAAAGAGGGAGAGGACTCACATCAATAAAATTAGAAATAAAAAAGGAGAGGGCTTCCCTGGTGGCACAGTGGTTGAGAGTCCGCCTGCCGAGGCAGGGGACATGGGTTTGCGACCCGCTCTGGGAAGATCCCACATGCCGTGGAGCAGCTGGGCCCGTGAGCCATGGCCACTGAGCCTGCACGTCCAGAGCCTGTGCTATGCAACACGAGAGGCCACAACAGTGAGAGGCCCGCGTACCACAAAAAAAAAAAAAAGAAGAAGAAAAAAAGAAAAAGGAGAAGTTACAGTGGACACTGCAGAAATACAAAGAATCCTAAGAGACTACTACAGGCAACTCTATGCCAATAAAATGGACAACCTGGAAGAAATGGACAGATTCTTAGAAAGGTATAACCTTCCAAGACTGAACCAGGAAGAAATGGAAAATATGAACAGACCGATCACAAGTAATGAAACTGAAACTGTGATTCAAAATCTTCCAACAAACAAAAGTCCAACACCAGATGGCTTCACAGGCGAATTCTATCAAACATTTAGAGAAGAGCTAACACCCATCCTTCTCAAACTCTTCCCAAAAATTGCAGAGGAAGGAACACTCCCAAACTAATTCTATGAGGCCACCATCACCCTGATACCAAAACCAGACAAAGATACTATAAAAAAAGAGAATTACAGACCAATATCACTGATGAATATAGATGAAAAAGTCCTCAACAAAATATTAGCAAACAGAATCCAACAACACATTAAAAGGATCATACACCATGATCAAGTGGGATTTATCCCAGGGATGCAAGGATTCTTCAGTATATGCAAATCAGTCAGTGTGATACACCATATTAACAAATTGAAGAATAAAAACCATATGATCATCTCAATGGATAAAGAAAAAGCTTTTGACAAAATTCAACACCCATTTATGATAAAAACTCTCCAGAAAGTGGGCATAGAGGGAACCTACCTCAACATAATAAAGGCCATATATGACAAACCTACAGCAAACATCATTCTCAATGGTGAAAACCTGAAAGCATTTCCTCTAAGATCAGGAAGAAGACAAGGATGTCCAGTGTCACCCTTATTATTCAACATAGTCTTGGAAGTCCTAGCCATGGGAATCGGAGAAGAAAAAGAAATAAAAGGAATACAAATTGGAAAAGAAGAAGAAAAACTGTCACTGTTTGCAGATGACATGATACTATACATAGAAAATCCTAAAGATGCCACCAGGAAACTACTAGAGCTAATCTATGAATTTGGTAAAATTTCAGGATACAAAATTAATGCACAGAAATCTGTTGCATTCCTATATACTAATGATGAAAAATCTGAAAGAGAAATTAAGGAAACACTCCCATTTACCACTGCAACAAAAAGAATAAAATACGTAGGAGTAAACAAACCTAGGGAGACAGAAGACCTGTATGCAGAAAACTATAAGACAGTGATGAAAGAAATTAAAGATGATACAAACAGATGGAGAGATATACCATGTTCTTGGATTGGAAGAATCAATATTGTGAAAATGACTATACTAGCCAAAGCAATCTGCAGATTCAATGCAATCCCTATCAAATTACCAATGGCATTTTTTACAGAACTAGAACAAAAAATCTTAAATTTGTATCACATACAAAACCCCAAATAGCCAAAGCAGCGTTGAGGGAGAAAAACGGGGCTGGAGGAGTCAGACTTCCTGACTTCAGACCATACTACAAAGCTACAGTAATCAAGAAAATATGGTACTGGCACAAAAACAGAAACATAGATCAATGGAACAGGATAGAAATCCCAGAGATAAACCCAGGCACCTGTGGTCAACTAATCTGTGACAGAGGAGGCAAGGATATACAATGGAGAAAAGACAGACTGTTCAATAAGTGGTGCTGGGAAAACTGGACAGCTACATGTAAAAGAATGAAATTAGAACACTGCCTAACACCATACACAAAAATAAACTCAAAATGGATTAGAGACCTAAATGTAAGACAGGACACTATAAAACTCTTCGAGGGAAACATAGGAGGAACACTCTTTAACGTAAATCACAGCAAGATCTTTTTTGATCCACCTCCTAGAGTAATGGAAAGAAAAACAAAAATAAAGAAATGGGACCTAATGAAACTTAAAAGCTTTTGCACAGCAAAGGAAACCATAAACAAGACAAAAAGAAAACTCTCAGAATGGGAGAAAATATTTGCAAATGAATCAACAGACAGAGGATTAATCTCCAAAATATATAAACAGCTCATGCAGCTCAATATTAAAAAAACAACGCAATCCAAAACTGGGCAGAAGACCTAAACAGACAGTTCTCCAAAGAAGATATACAGATGGCCAAGAAGCCCATGTAAAGCTGCTCAACATCACTAATTATTAGAGAAATGCAAATCAAAACTACAATGAGTTATCACCTCATTGTAGTTAGAATGGGCATCATTAGAAAATCTACAAACAACAAATGCTGGAGAGGGTGTGGAGAAAATGGAACCCTTTTGCACTGTTGGTGGGAATGTAAAGTGATATAGTCACTATGGAGAACTGTATGGAGGTTCTTTAAAAAACTAAAAGTAGAATTACCATATGACCCAGCTATCCCACTACTGGACATATACCCAGAGAAAACCATAATTCAAAAAGACACATGTGCCCCAATGTTCACTGTAGCACTGTGTACAATAGCCAGGTCACGGAAGCGACCTAAGTGCCCATCGACATATGAATGGATAAAGAAGATGTGGTACATATATACAGTAGAGTATTACTCAGCCATAAAAAGGAACGAAATTGGGTCATTTGTAGAGACGTGGATGAATCTAGAGGCTGTCATACAGAGTGAAGTAAGTCAGAAAGAGAAGAACAAATATCTATATTAATGCATATATGTGGAACCTAGAAACATGGTACAGATGAACCGGTTGCAGGGCAGAAATTGAAACACAGATGTAGAGAACAAACGTATGGACACCAAGGTGGGAAAGCAATGGGGGCGGGGTGTGATGAATTGGGAGATTGGGATTGACTTGTATACACTAATATGTACAAAATGGATAACTAATAAGAACCTGCTGTATAAAACTATAAATAAAATTTAAAAGTTACAAAAAAAAAAAAGAAAAGAACAGTTTGTTACCATGGGTTTTGTGTATGGCTATGCACATACCTTAATAATATATTCTGTGGCAAGCCCAGGAAGAGAGGGTAGGATTCCATCTTTGGGCAATGAGATCACATAAACTTCATCAGAGAAGAAAGGTGAGACTTTATCTTTTCTTTCTATTATGATTATTGCAAGACTCTGGAAATCTTGGAATCATCACGTTCTGGCTTGAATACCCCATGAAGCAGAGAAGTGACTTGCTACTTGTTCTTGGATCTTCAAGGTAAAATATGTCCCTAGTCTGTGTTTACAGAGTTTTTAATTAAAATGTTTCATAACTCTAATATTATGCCAAAGTTTTATAGAGATTTATTTTTCTCATAAAATTAAGATTATACTTATTATTTGTCTATATTTTCTGTCAGTCATACAATGTAGTATTTTTTTTATTCAGTAGTTTTCCTCATTATGTCTCATCTCTCTATCCCTTATGTCTCCCTTTTTTCAAAATCCTGTTTAATTTTATCTTTCTCCTTTATTCCCTATTTTCTAAGTTGCTAGAAGATAATGATTTTGAATTTTTTTGACAGGAAGTGGTTAAATTATTTTTTTAATTTTTTTTTTCAATTAGAATTAATACTACAAGTTAAAGAAATATGTCCATGGACTTATTAACTTCACTATGTTCTTTGATAGACTTTTAAATATACACTTGGTAGAATGGTAAGAAATTTTAAGTGGTTACCAAAGGAAGATTTATCATTTCTGACTGTCTTCCTCCATGGTATAATCCCACCGAAATGTCTAGATGTGGCATTTAATTCAAACCATGTGTCCAGCCCTCTGGTTCACAGCTTTGTCCTCAACTAAAGGACATCCCAGGGTGTATTCTGTGTGCTGAAACATGATGGCTTAACAGAACTATACATGGCTTAACAGAAATCAAATCTTCTGAGTAAGAAAAGATGGAAAGGACAGCTTTTTTAAACTCTTTTGTGAAGTGCACTCTCCTACCTACCCAGCATCATGTGGCCACTGACAAATGAGACAATTAGGAAAACAACATGATAGAAAGTCAGTATTGGAAATACTAATTGGAAGTTTTGTTCCCATTCCATATACTCCACCTTGGCCATTCAGTAATGATTCTAAAAGTGTGTGTTAGTGTTCTTTGGGTTGCCTGGTAAAACCTCCATTCTTTAGATAACATGATTCTGTAGGGAGATAGAGACCTAGGAGGTACATTGGAAACATTGAGACATTGGCATTAAGGAAAGAGATATAGCTTAGTCAAAAGAAGAGTAATTTAAAACAAACAAAAAAAAACCACAAAGGTTTTGGGATTGCTTAGGGTCACTGAGATATGGAAGACTAAAAGAATTAGATCACTGTGTCCTAACAAACTTAAAATGGACTTATTTTGGGTGGGGTTAAATTTGTGTATTTTTGTGTATTGGAGAGAAAGTAGAAATCTTCTGGCTCCCGCAGATCTTTTAACAAACTGAATTAAGTGAACTAATAATAAAAGGTTATCACACATTTTTTTAGTCAAAAGCATCCAGTGACAGTGGGTAAAAGATTAATTGGGAGATAAGCATTCATCATTCAAAAATAATACATTTATATGCATACATATATACACATACATATGTACACACATACACACAATGCACATATATATATTTGACAATTCCCAAATTACTGGCATTGTTCATGGGACTAGCATTCATAGATGTTGAGGTGAAAAACAAAAACAAAATCAAGCAAGGTTTTCACCCTCATGGAGCTTATGTCAAACAGGACACAAGCATGAAGTTTATAAAAAATTTTTTCATTGCATTCGTAAGAGGAGCCATGTAGGACAAATACAAATGATTTTGAAATTACATAGTTAGGAACCTAATTTTGTCTGCAATGGAGACAGCAGATTTAAATCTTTGGAAACATATTTTCCTTATGATCTACAGTGTTTGTGTGTCAGGGAAGGAGTGAGTAGGTGGGTGGAGTGGGAAGGAGCAATAGTCTAGTGCCCGGAGCCAAGGGAGGAAACAACTTGGTTCACAATAAGCATCTTTAGGAAAGCCAAAGTACAATGACATCAGCGTCTACACATTTTCCATGATTTCTAAAAATATAATCAACTCATTAATATATAAACACTACAACATACAATTTTTTTAAATTAATGGATGATTTGTGCACTTGGCCTTGAGATTAAGTAGTGCTATTACGTTTAGAGGATGGCCTCCCATATTTCCCATGCCTTACACTGTTGAGAAAACACTATCCAGAAGAAAGGCCACATCTTCTGTCTCAACCCCAACCATTTATTTCCTGCCTTTATCATTATTATTTATCAAAATGTTTGCAACTGTGAACTGTCCTACTTTTTATTTTTAGGCTTTTTTTTTTTTTTGCTAAGTTCAGGTATAAAGAGAACATATGATTCTCCTTGGTGATCATCCCCCCCCCCTTTCAATTATAGCAATAATTTTCCTGGAATGATGGTGTTAGTGATTGTCCAACTGAAATCAGTGTGCCAGAAATGCTTAATACTATCTTGTCATTCACAAACAGGGGATTTATTGCCTGTCAGATTTAATGACCAGAAGAACCAATAAAATATGACAGGAAAGACTTCCCACTCTTTAGGAATGGGATGGTTCCATCTGCACAAATGATAGTGTGTTGGAACATCCCTGTGGTTGTGAAAAGGTAGAAAATTACAATTACAGATTTCTACTCAAAAAAGAAAATGTGCATGGTGTCCATGTACAGAATGGAATGTCATGATTTAGGAAATTATTACTCCTAAGTCCCATGCTTTTCTAGGTTAGGATTTCTCAAAACTGAATTTTTAGGCTTCTGATTGGGATTGAAATTTTACATAACCAATTTTGGCCATCAGGGCATTCTAAAATCCTTCCATTGGTGAACCTACCACTTCTTTGTCAGACTTTGAATTCTCCCAAATTAGGTTCTGTGGTGGCAGGTCAAATGGATCAAGGAGATTGCAATGGAAGTGAAATCCTTCATCCACTTTGTATTGTTGCCCTTCCGTGGCCACCCCCCCCACCGCCTTCTGAAACTGACACTTATTGATACTGCCACCACAACCCCAGTAGCAGTCCTCAAACCATATCTTCCTCTTAGATCATTAAGCACTGGTTCTCAACGTATGCATAAGAATTACCCGGAGTAACTGGAAAATTTTCTGCCTTCTGGGGATTGTGATTCTGTGGTCATGTCTAGGCCAAGGAACTGGTTTTTTTGTTGTTGTTTGTTTGTTTCAGTGACACCTGGTGAATCAGATACAGATGATCCAATGCCATACTGTATGGAACTCTGCATATACTCTATAATTAGACACTAGATAGCCATTGTCAGCTGCTTGAACTCATACTCTGGTTCTGCCAAATATGAGCTTGGAAATGGTCCTGGCCTATCACAGAAGGCCATTGTGAAGATAAAATAGAAAATCTTATAAACACCACCTGACGGTTAGAGGTACTCTATAATGTTTGCTAGTATTGTTTTGCTGGGTTTGTTGTTGTAGCTTCAGTTATTAACTACATCCTCAAATTAGCTTAATAATTAAATGGCAGTATATTATAAGGGATCAGTGGTACCCATGGGATCCACAATCTCAAAGTACAGTCAAGCACTGTTGATGAAGTACTGGAATCAGGAGCTAGAAATCCACCAAAGGGGACTTTGTCTTAATTGTTCATGAAAACCACACAGCCTCTCATTTCTATTTTTCTCTGTATGTCTCCCTTTGTTGACTGTCTTTATTTCTCTCAAAGCATGGTGGATCTTGGATAGGACACACTTCCTGAGCTTACATTAACTCTTCCACTATCAGAGACTAACTAGCTCCATTAAATCCCATTTTTATATTCCTAGAAGAAAGATTCTAATTGATTCTTCTTAGGCCTATTATCTTCTTAGGCCTATTATCTGTCATTGGCTGTGGAGTGGTGTGCAGGATATGAAATGCAGGTATACTGCTAGGATCCAACTGCATGTAAGGGGGCAATTCAGAAATGGAGAATTTGGACTGGACAAGGACCCTTAAAAGTATATGCCATAAGGGTTTCTAATATTACCACAGTTAGGAGTAATTCAAGATTACCATATAATACAAGATTATATGTATTCAGGATTTCCATATAATACACTGTGAGTTCCAGTCAAAGACGTTTCTGGTATATAACCCAATTATTATTTGGATGTTGTCTGGACTTCTAAAAGTTAAGATCAGATGGTTTATCACTGGATGAAATGTAAACCAGCAGTCATTAGGGAAAATTGTGAAGGAAACAAATTGATCATTTCTGGTTTATCTCCCCTTTATGAACTTCTTTGTGCCTACTTTTTTCTGATGACTCATGTTCTTATTTGCCTCTTTTAAAGAAAAGAGGTAGCACATGGCTTGTGTCTTAATATGTTACCCTCAGTGATATTTATATTTTAAAGTACCACAGACTAAACAGTACAAAACTTAACCAAAAGAAAGGCGTCAACAATAATGGCAAAGTTGGACAAGCATGGGAAAGCTATTTTTGAGTACTGGGGCTTTTGGCACCCCTCAAATGATGCTGAAGAGATAAACTACTGAGTACTCTATACTATGTTTCTGGTTAGCTGTGTCTATTAGCTGAATCCAGTTTATTTACAGAGTGCAGACATGTTGTGGTTGAACCCAGTCATTGAGTCATAGCAATGACTGAAAGTTACATCCTCAGTGTAGCTTGGATCTTTGCCATATCCCTGACCAGCATTTGAACTTCAATTTTGGCATGGAGCCAGGCTACAATGGTCACAGAACAAGGCCCCATCAACGGTTATGTGACTGACCTTCCAAGGTTTCCTCTAAAGCAACAAAACTCTGGAAATGAATGGACATCTTGATATTTTATCTACTCCTAGAACTTTAGTGTCTGTTTGTTTTAGATGAGTTTTCATGTTTAAACATCTTGTATGATGTTTCTGTAGGTAAACATGAAAAAGAATATATATTGGCATAAAAAGGGCTATTGCTTTGTTTTACTTGTGACTCTCATTACCACTGTGATTTAGGTTACAACTACTCATTTGAACCATATGATATTGCTGATATTTGACCACTTTAACCTATAAAACTGGCTGTTTCATATAGTTTAGTCTAAATACTTGCGTGACATACTCTGGGAAGAAAGTGTATGAGCATGATATTCATATCATTATATTAAATTAGAAAAAAAGATATAACATTGAGCTTATAGAACAAGCATTTAAAAATGTTTTTTTAAGCTGATTATGAATAGAAAAATGATCAGAAGAAAGTATAAAAATTGATCAGTGGATGCCTTTGAATGGTAAGGAGAGCTATGAGATATTTTATTTACAATTCTTAGTTTATGTAGTAGGAATTATTATATTTATTTAATAACATTTGCTCTCTTTGTAGTTATTAAAGCAGCAAATGTTGTTTTTAGGATCTTGGAAATTAGGAAAAATGATAAAGAAAAAAACCCCTACCATGCAGAGATTTTGTGATGACTACCTATTATGTCATTTTTTTCATTAATAAGAACATTGTCGATATATCTTCCATTTTTTTTCTTATTGATGAAGGTGAACATTTTTACACATGTTTATTGGTCATTTGTATTAATGGATCCCTTTTCTCTATTATTACTGGAGCCTGGGTCCACTGCTCATTCCAAGAATAACCTGACTATCAAAAGACAGGGAGGACTTTGATCTGTTTGCCCTAATTTGACTATAGTGATATTATCAAAAGTAAGAATTTTTCAGAAAGATACAGAAATAGGCATTCCATACTTTGACAATAGGGCAAGTGAAACAAGGCAGCCAAGGAGGAAAAATCAAGCGCAGAAATGCAAGAAGTGCTAGAAGTATTCTAAGATTGTAGTTATAGTGTTAAAGATTGTAAGGAATGTCAGGTTGACTATGATCAGAAGACAGAGCTTTAGAAAGCTTGCATATAGAAAGTCGTGCAAATATCCTATAAAAACAGGAATCCATCCTCCACCCCTCCACCCCCACGCCCCCATGGCTCAAACTGGCCTATCTTCCTTGGAATTCACAGAACTTTAGGGGAAAAAAGCATGGGCTATTTTCTTCTTTATATTTTTGCTTTCTTCTCCACACCTTCCTTCATCCCCAACAAGTGATGGGAATCTTGGAAATAAAATGAAATTTAGGTTGGATTTTGCTTCCAATGCTTTAAGAATTAATGTTACGTATATGAACTTGGGGATGTCAGAGTGCTTGGCAAAACACACATCTAAAATAAATCTCCTAAAAAAGCAAATTCTGTAAAATAGCTAGTTTTGACCTAGAATTCTTGGTTAGGTAATTTTGATGCAATAATTATGTTATTTTGTGGCCAAAAAAACTTAATATACTTGAGAGGAGAGCCTCAGTAGAACCCAGATTTGTATTAAAACAATTTCTTCCCCGAAACTGGTTATTTTCTTCTTTTCCTCCTGTTTAAAAATAACTAAGTCATCTTGTGATGATGACTCCTAAAGAAGTATGAGGTTTTATTTAAGGAAGCCCATGTTAGGTAGTCAGGAAAAAATCAAAGTAAAAAATTCTTAGAATTTAATCCCATACCGAGTTGGAGGAACATACTAAATCAATAAAGCATTTTTTTTTAATTAATGGAAGCCCTTCATTATATTCTTCCTGTTTCCCTCCATATTTGTTTAATTCTTTTGTGATAGTAATGGTCAAATTTTCTAATTTGGGAATACGTATTAATTCGTGAATGTATTATAAATGACAAAAAGATGAATGTTCTTTCTTTGATATCTTGTCATTTGAATCAAATGTGGTTTCCAAATATGGAATTTAATTAAATTGTTCTTAAATTAGTTTAAGGAACTTCTTAATGAAAAGTTTACAGCTATTCACAATCTGCAGATTGTAACCATCTTCTAGAAAAGATGCACTCTTCCCTCCCTCCTTCCCAACTTCCCTCTCTCCCTCCTCTTTTTCCCTCCTTCCCTTCCTTTTTTCTTTCCTATAAGAGAAAGGTACAATCCACTAAAATTGTTCATTTTATTTCATAGGAGCAAAGGCTTCATTTGGGTTAGACACTGCTGGTAAATAAAGATAATTTAAGTGTCATCATTTTACTGATTTTCTTGCTCTCTTAACTAGCAAGACAATTGATCTTTAATCTTTTGTGAACTACCTTTCAATGAAATCAATTTTGGCTCACATAAGATATTCAGCTCAGAAAGTCTGTTGAATGAAGAAAAGCTTAGGAAAACTGTCATCAGGCATCTACTCCTAAAGCATGCAAACCAGGAATTTATTTTCCGTTATTGATTCTTTATAGAAGGCCACCTAGTACTTGTAGGGCAATGAGAGAAAAATCATTAGTTTTTCTGAGATATTGCTCTTCCTTGATCTAGTATATTTTTTCCCCCAAAGGATGTTTTTTCCTTTGAAAGTTTAAATTAGGGTAATTTATGCAAAAGAATATCAGGCACAGTTTAGGACATTGAGGGAGCTGAGTCAGACACAATAGGAGAATGAAACAGCCAGACTAGAAGACTTTCAAATAAAATAAAGTCACATACATTCAAAAATAGAAGTTGCTATTATATCAAGAGAGACTGACATATTCTCTTTGAGTAGAAGGGGTAATTATGATATAATATCATGCTTAAGAGAGTAAATATTAAGTATTTTTGAGAAGTTTACTTATATACTAAAATTTTGTTTTCTACATAGAGAATGGTGCTTATTTAAGCAGATATTATGGCATGTAAAATACCAATCATTCTTTATCTATAGCAGGATTTTTGTTAGGTAATTATAGTTTTAAATACATAATTTAATTGAAATATATTTAAAATAGTCTATTACTAGCTCTTAATTTCTTTTTAAAGCTACCAACTGAGTGTATACTGTGATATACTCATTTATTATATGATCTTATTTAATTTATTCTTATGTATATAACCCCAGGAATTAATTCGTATGTCAGTGTCTCAGTCTATTTTTCACTCTCACCCTCATAAAGAGCTTTTTAAGACATTATTTTTTCTTAACTGTCCCCACCTGTATTAGTTCTTTCAGGCTTCTGTAACACCTGTATACTGGGTAACTTATAAACAACAGACATTTATTTCTCACAGGTCTCGAGGCTGAGAATTCCAAGATCAAGGCACCAGCAGATTTGATGTCTGGTGAGAGTCTGTAATCCTGTGGCCATAACCTCACAAGGGGCAAGGAAGATATCTAGGGTCTCTTTTATAAAAGCAGCATTCCCAATAACAAAGACTCCACCCTCATGACCTAATGGCCTTCCAAAAGCCCCACCTTTAATTACCATCCCCACTGGGGATTGGGCATTTCAGCATAGGAACTGGCAGGGTGGGTGGGGGATGTAAACATTCAGTCTATGGCACCATACAATGAAAATTTAACATCACAGTTATACTTTAAATCTGTTTAGTACTATATGTATATCTCTGCTTTACACATAAAAAGACTAAGATATTTTTCAGCCTGAAGAACTATATTTTGCTCCCTTGAGGGAAATATTGTCCCTGTTGAGAATGTATGATATAAGTATACTTTTGCTGAATGCAAAATTTCTGAGTTGATGAAATACCTTTAGTGGACTATTCAGTTCATGTTTGTTTAGCTTTTTTTAAAAAAGGAAATTTAACAAGACTTGATATAGGAAATCCAAGTATCCTAGGTAGTATCCATAAACATTGTTCTGATGGTATATATCTTTAAATTTGCAAATGCCAGGGCATACTAATTTTCCAGGTTCTGAATTTCTCTTCTCTGCAAAGCCAGGAATATTTAAATTTGTTCCTAGGTCCCTAAAAACAACCCTATTCTCAAGCAAGTGGTATATAAGCTTTGTTTTTTTACATCAACATCTTATGGCTCAGCAGGAATCACATGTGCTACTCTTTTAACTCTGCTGCAGTGTTCCAGTTTTGATTACTGGGTCTTTGCTTTGTTCCAGGTCTGTTGGGTACTGGTCTTCATTATTCCATTTCTCCCTTGGTCATTTTGCTTGAGTTTAGATACTTTACTTAATCTTTCTTCTCCAACTAGGTCCTTTCTTGTTCCTGCTATAGTTTTCTCCTTTTACTCTTTTCCTCTCAATCTGCATTGTATCACTGCTGCCTCTATCATTTATCATTGCCCCTAAATTGGATACTTGCCCCTGATTTCTAGCCTCACAATAATACATATTGGAATTAAAAGTATGTTTAAAATTATAGTGATGATAATTACTTGGTGGATGTAGGTGTTGGTGTGTTGTGATGTGTTGAAAAAGAGTGAACTGCAGATACCTCAATGCTTTTTGCATCTTAAATGCAAAGCAAAGTAACTCATAAGAATGAAATTAAGTTTTCTAGATCTGCTGTAATATATTCTACCAAATGTATTGGCATCTGCTGTGAAAAACATAACTAATGGTCAGAAAACATTCCTAAAACTGACTAGTGCTATTTCCTTAAATAATTAATTTACTACTTGCTTAAGGAATTGAACTGGGTAGATCTTTTAGGCAGGGAAATCACTACACAGGCTGACAAATGAAGAAATGTCTCAAAGAATCTGAGAAAAGACTGTAATTTATTTGTCTTTGTAGCATCTAAGTTTTCAGTTCTAAACCTCAGATTACTTTCTAATAAGTTAATGCTTAAAAACATAATTGAATTGAATTGATGCATATTTAAAATTTTTTTCTTCTACTTTTTATTTAAAAAAAAATTTTTTTTAACATCTTTATTGGGGTATAATTGCTTTACAATGGTGTGTTAGTTTCTGCTTTATAACAAAGTGAATCAGTTATACATATACATATGTTCCCATATGTCTTCCCTCTTGCGTCTCCCTCCCTCCCACCCTCCCTATCCCACCCCTCTGGAGGGAGGGAGGAAGGAAAGAAGGAGGGAGGGTAAGAAGGAAAAAAGAAAGAAGATACAGTAAAAATAAAATAAAGTATAATATAGTTATTGAATTAAACAATATTTAGAAAAAAAAAAAGGGACGGATAGAACCTTAGGACAAATGTTGGAAGCAAAGCTATACAGAGAAAATCTTACACAGAAGCATACACATACACCCTCACAAAAAGAGGTAAAGGCGGAAAAATCATACATCTTGCTCTCAGAGACGACCTCTTCAATTTGGGGTGATTCGTTGTCTAAAGGAGGGAAGGAAGGAAGGAAAGAAAGGAAGAAAGAATGAAGGTAAAGTATAATAAAGTTATAATTAAAATTAATTATTAAGAAAAAAAATTAAAAAAGAAAACCATGGATGGATAGAGCCCTAGGACAAATGGTGGAGGCAAGACTATACAGACAAGATCTCACACAGAAGCATACACATACACCCTCACAAAAAGAGGTAAAGGCGGAAAAATCATACATCTTGCTCTCAGAGACGACCTCTTCAATTTGGGATCATTCCTTGTCTATTCAGGTATTCCACAGTTGCAGGGTATATCAAGTTGATTGTGGAGCTTTAATCCGCTGCTTCTGAGGCTGCTGGGAGAGATTTCCCTTTCTTCTTCTACTTTTTAAATTGATCCTTCTTTTTCTCTTGATTTAGCCTACCATAAAAATAAATAGAAGTATGAAGATACCTTTATTTTACTTTAGCACAATTGTTTTAAAAAGATCTAACACAAGCATGTAACAAATCAAACAACAGCTTGAAATATTGTGCTATGTTGCCTGCATTTTTATTCACGTTACTCTCTCTGATGTGGATTTTAAAATTGGTAGTCAGCTTTGTATGATAATGGTGGTGGTGTGCAGAAATGTGGTGGGGGGCACATTTTGTGTTTTAAGTCAATAAGGAAAGTAAATCACTTCTCTCTTCATGTGAAACCTTACCTTTTGAAATTTGTTTATCAGTACTTGCTCTTTTAGATGTCTTGATCAAATAAACATCAACTGTTATTGATATCTTGATTCTTGATATCTCCATGATTTAAAATCCAATGCAAAAGCAGCTTCTAACCATTTTTCTTGAATAAAACATTCTGCAGCTGTCATTCATAGAAACATATCTGAGCACATTCTGGTTTTCTGTGTTCCCAAGTCCAGATCACTCTGTCCTGAAATGATCAAAATGATGCCTTTGTTTTATGGGGCAGTCTTCCCTCTAGATTGAAGCAAAATATGTGAATTCAAAGTAGATGTTAATGAATTTATGGGTTATGAATCCCTAATCAGTTGCTAAGCGATGTAGCATACTTAAGTCTGTCCTTAATCTTTGGGGACTTTTAAAAAGTAGAATAGATTATAATGTAAAGTTATTATTCATGCTATGCCACCTTCCCACATTTAACTTGTTTCATGGGGACCTTTTTCACCTGTAGCTTCTACTATTGGCAAAGACTTTCAGTAGCTGTGTTGACTGCTCCTGTCCATGACTTGTTCGATATGACATTGCACTGGACCCAAGGGTTACCAATTTATATTCTAAAACCCCAAGTGAATCAGTGGATCATAGTTCTTTGAGAATTTGAAATAAAAATATGTAAAGAAATATTGGCTGATCAGCTGAACAACTATGATTTATCAAGACAGATTATGAGAGGCCAGACACCATGAGCAAGTACAAGAATGAAAGCAGGGGCTCTATCTTGTGCATTGCTCTAAACTGGTAATGGGTAGAGTGCCTGCCACATAGTAAGTGATCAGTTAATAAATATTTGATATATAATAAGAATCAGATTTGCTAGATGAATGAGAAAATGTGACCCAGTCAAGATATGGGAAGACTGACAAAATTGTTCATTTCTTGAGGTACTCAGTTTCTTGCAACTGAAAGAGGTGTCTGAAAAGAATGCAACAAACACAGTCCCAATTTGTTAAGAGAAATTGGTCATCTGACTTTGCAATAAAGAAAAATGAATTTGCAAAATATACTTTTTAAAATAAAAAACTCTGGATATGTTAAGCAGAATATAAGTAAAAAAAAAAAATCAGGACTTCCCTGGTGGCACAGTGGTTAAGAATCCTCCTGCCAATGCAGGGGACCCAGGTTCGATTCCTGGTGTGGGAAGATCCCACATGCTGTGGAGCACCCAAGCCCGTGCACCACAACTACTGAGCCTGTACTCTAGAGCCCACAAGCCATAACCTCTGAGCCTGCGTGCCACAACTACTGAGCCAACACACTGCAACTACTGAGCCTGTGTGCTACAACTACTGAAGCCCACACACCTAGGGCCCATGCTCCACCAGAAGAGAAGCCACCACAATGAGAAGCCCATGTACCGCAATGAAGAGTAGCCCCCGCTCACCACAACTAGAGAAAGCCTGCACGCAGCAACAAAGACCCAACGCAGCCAAAAATAAATTAAATTTTTTAAAAAAATCAATGAATTTGAAGATTATTTTGAGGAATTCTCCAGGAAGGAGTCAGGAAGATGTAAAGAGAGAAAAAGGTTGAGATAGAAATTGAAATATGAAGAATGGATGTGGAAGAGTCAGAATCTGTCTAGTAGAAGCCTCAGAAGGAAAGAGAAGAAAAAACCATGTGCATGAAAAATTTGAATAAATAATGAACAGTTATTTTATGGAAGTACAGAGAGACAGGAATCTTCAGATTGAAAGGGATCAAAGTGGCAGGTAAGATCAGTAAGAAAACCTCACTGCTAGATCCATTAAAGTTAAATTTAAGAACATGAAAGGCAAATAAAAAATTCAGTAATTATCCAGGAATAAAAAGAGGATGAATCAAAATCAGTCTGACCTCAAACTTCTCATTAGTCACATTCAGTACAAGAAAACAATGGAGAATGTTCTTCAAACTTTTAAAGAAATAAATTGCAATTTTCTACAAAGCTAAAAAAAGTATTTAAATGTGAAGGAAAATAAAAATATTTTTTAAGCATATAAGATATCCAGAAGTATCTTACTCTGATCTCCACCAAGAAAAGAGAACTTGCATGCAGGTGGTTTATTTTGGGAAGTGATCCAGGGAAAAGGAGGAAACTAGTGAAAGGGAAATGGGGCTGGAGGTAAAGCCAGTGTAAGGGTGCATACACTCTGGAGTTGGTCAACACTGTGGGCAACTGGGCTGGGTCTCAGGAAGAACCTCAGAGAAGCTGTGTAGAATGCACTTTAAAATTGCTCACCCAAAGGTTGGTTGAAAGAAACATTTGAATACTGACTTTATTCTCTTAATCAAAAATGGTTAACCAGTGGGTTGTTAGGTCTCTATCACCTTCAGGCTGTACATGCAGAAGTGCCAGGTAGGTACCTGAACACATTGTACACTGAGATGTCAGAGAAACCCTCAGGCAGAGTGAGAGATATGTGGTGCAGCTGAGGTAAGCTACTGTTTAGTTTTACCTGCAAATAACTTGCTTTTGCTGTAAAGGTTGAGATATAGGAAGTGGACTGAGAGGATATTATGAGACATCTATTTCTAAAATTTACCAAACGGTTGGTACTGTTAGACAGAACTCTTAGAGCGTGTACTCCAGTAAGAAGAACAACTAATTCAGGAGAATTCATGGTTTAGTCTCTTTCTCTCTCTATTCATACTGCAGTACCCACCTCACACATCACTTCAGCTACACAAGCTCCTTGCTGTCTCTCATACTTCTTCATTCCACAAATATCTGAGTGCCTCAATCTTCAGATTTCTGCTTAAATGCCACCTTCTTGGAAAGGCACCCTATTAAAACAGTAGCACATCCTCCCTTCAACATGCTATAGCCCCCTTTTCCAGCATTATTTCTGTCTATAGCAATGATTTGTCCTGACATAATATGTATTCCTGAATTTACTTATTGTTATGTCTTCTCATTCTTGTCAGTCAGCTTTTTCAATCACTGATGTATTTCTAATGCCTAGATCAATACTTGGCATGTATAACTACGTAGCAAATATTTGTTGAAAAATAAATGCATATAAAATCTATAACTATAAAACCAGCAGAAGAAAATCTATCTATACAATGGGAAGTAGGTAAGGATAAATAAATAAAAATAAAATATAGTAAATTTTAAAAATGTATATGAAATAAATTCTTGCAAAAATAAGCACTAATATAGCAGTAATTACAATAAATATAAATGAGTTAGAATTACTGAATAAATACAAAATTTTAAATGATTAAATGGATTAAAAATGATTAGTCAGTATATTTTTTTATAAGAAACCCTTGTAATACAAATAATTCCAAAATATTGAACATAAGTTGGTGGATAATGATATACTAAGAAACTGTAAGTACCCTTGACCCTTGAATAATGGGAAGGTTACAGGCTAATCTGCATGTAACTTACAGTCACTCGGCCCTCTGTATCTGACTTCCCTTTGCATCCATGAATTCAACCAACCATAGATCGTGTAGTACTGCAGTATTTACTATTGAAAATTATTTATGTCTGTAAGTGAAACTGCATAGTTCAAATCCACGTTGTTCAAGTGTCAACTGTAAATAATAAGCCAATGTAGCAATTTTAACTTTTTTAAAAATAGAATTTAAGTAAAAACATAATTGAAAAATAATTATTGCTATTAGGGCTAATATAAACTCCAACCAAATAAAAAAACTGACAGAACTTACATATAATCTTTTCCTTCCTGTGTTATTTGATTGAATAAAGCAACCAGCACAATGCTAAGTTGTACTGATTGTTGTAGACATCTTTAACTCATTTCTGACATTTATGGGAATGCATTAACATTGGAAAGCAAGTAGATTTCATCTTGCGTATACCTGCGACCACTGGGAGAAAATGATAATTAGCTTTATATTATCCTAATTTTTCATTCTAACTTTAAGTGTGAAACTGATAGGTTTAAGAAAGATATATTAGTTTATTAGAAGAATGAATGGAAATTTAAGAAATGTTTAATAATCTATTGAAAGAATCACATGATTTTTACCTTATGACATATTAAGGTGATAAATTATTGTTCAAATATTTTAAAGTCCTTTTATATTTACTGTATTTGTCCACAGTGTAATAGTCTTATAATATAGTGATGGAGTTGAGGTGCTAGTATTTTAGCATCTGTATTAATATGTGAGATTTGGCTATAATCTTTTGGAGGTATGTTATGGACTGAAGGTGTCCCCCCAAAATTCATATGTTTAAATCCTAACCCCCAATTGTATGGAGATGGTATTAGGAGGTGAGGTCTTTGGGAGCTCATGAGAGTGGAAGCAACATAAATGTAATTAGTGCCCTTATAAAAAGAGACATGAGAGAATTGATTTTGCTCTCTATCATGTAAAGATATAAAAAGAAAACACCCAACTAGAAAGAGTGCTTTCATCAGATACCAGATCTGCCTGTGCCTTGGATTCTGGACTTTCTAGCCTCCAGAACTGTGAGAAATAAATGTTGTTTAAGCCAACTGCTCTATGGCATTTTTGTTATAGCAGCCTGAACTGACTAATACAAGGGGTGGGCTCTTTTTGTCAGATTTGGAATCCATGAATATGTACATGTCATAACATGAGTTGGGTAGCTTTCCATTTTTCTCAAGTTTAAGCACTAAAAAAAAAATCTCTAAATCATGTAGGTCTCATGCCTTTTTGGAAATAGTTTTTTGCAGCAACCCTAATTTTATATTCAGATCAATAACATTCTCTAGAAAATTGTCTATTTTAGTCACAGTTTAAAAATAAAAGCTTCATCTAGCATTTTCCCGCTTTAAAATTCCCCTATATTCATAATTACATTGCTTAAGAAATCTTTTGAAAAGTAAATTGACAATGTTTGAGCCAGGTATTAAAGTAGGATGAGTAGGATCTATGATAGGATAAAGGTCATGGGCAGAAGAAATGAAAATGTTTTTTACTTGGAAAATCTTTTTTTTTTTCACCAGAAACTTAACACATTTTACAAAGGCTAAATTTAAAAAAACAAGCAAAGAAAAAAAAAAAAACAACCCTAAGTTTAATTAAATTATGTCTGTAAAAGAATTGTTGGTGTGCCAATACATGTTCTTCAAGAAGAATGCCTCTGGATGTTTTGGGAAAATGTCTATTTTCGTAGTTCCTTTTGTGTTAGGAAGAATCTGGCACCTACTCACCTAAACCTGTGAATAGTTTCTTACCTGACAAAAGAGTCTTTGCTGATGTGATTAGGTTAAGGATTTTGGGATGGGGGAAATTATCTTGGATTATCTAGGTGGGGCTAATTTAATCACACGAGCCATTCTTCAAAAGGAAGAGAGGTAGAATAGTAGGTCAGGAGATGTGAAGTGAGAAGGAATTGACTGTTACTGGCTTTTAAGATGAAGGAAGGTGGCCATGAGCCAAATAATGTGGGTGGTCTCTAGCAGCTGGGAACTGCCCTCAGCTGACACTTAGCAAGAACACAGGGACCTCAGACCTATAACTGAAAAAACAGTTTCTCCTCGTGAGCCTCCAAAAAGAAATGTAACCCTGCTGAAACCTCGACTTTAGCCCAGTGAAACCCATGTTAGGTTTTTGACCTACAGAACTGTAAGATAATACATGTGTCGTTTAACCCACTAGATTGTGGTAATTGTTACAGCAGCAATAGAAAACTAACACACCTTGAATACCAAGAGAATGAGAATAAAGCTTAGTGATGGTTCATGTAGAAAGCTATGATGCTTTTTAAGTAAAAGTTTTAGCACAACAAAAACTTGGTTTCTGTTTTGGCTTGTTTCATCTAAAGCAGTGTTTTATGTAATGGGTGTTTAATAAATGCTCATCAAAGGAGAACTTTGAATGAAAATCTATTGTGTGGCAGTTTAGTGGTTAGGACACCGTGCTTTCACTGCCAAGGGTGTGGGTTCAGTCCCTGATCGGGGAACTAAGATCCCACATCCCACAAGTGGCATGGCACAGCCAAAAAAAAAATCTATGTGTATCAAATAATATTTGATCATCATTGTTTCTTTAGAGCTGTATCCTCCACTGAATAGTCAATTTAAAATATTCTGTTGAATGAAAGCACTTTTTAAATTCAGTTATGTCAAGAAAGCATTTAGAATCTGTATACTTTGTTTCAAATTTCCTGTCTTGTTAGGTCTCATAACCAATGTAATATCTTCAAAACTCTCCTGTTCCACACCTGACATCTACTCTTCTACATTATCTTTCTTGAGACCCTAATCCTTCTCCTTAATTTCCAAGAAGGTTAAATGATGTGCTGTGGTGGGCTAGTGGTTCTAGTTCTTTATTTAATATAAGCATCCTTACTCATTTTTGCTGGGTAGCTAAGACAGATGGGAAGAGTTAAAAGTAATTGTCAAGATTATAAAAGGGAGCTTTTGAAAGCTATAGTTACCTGCAGTAGTGAGTAGGTCATGCCAAATGCATTATTTCAAAATAAGAATTTAAAAGCCTGATTAGTATGGTAATTGTTTTGGCACATCTTCTTACCCTAGCATTTTATATCATAGGAAAAAAATTGATTCTGCTTAAATTAGTGTTTTACCATTTCAGTGTACAGGAGCCAGATGAAATGAAACAGAAGTCACCGAAAAGATTTGGAGTCAAACATTGCATTAAAGTAAAAAGTATTTTTTGCCTCTTCTAATGTGCAGTAAAAACCTCATTTGACATAATTGTTCTGGAATGATATTAAAAGTTCTGCTACAATCAGAATTTCTGCCAAATTACTTTGGAAAGGTCCTGTGCTTTGGGGAACTGTTTGGTACAGATGGGATGTGGCTTAGCTGTCCTGATCAAACCTGATCTTTATAGGCCTCACAGTCTTTTGAATTCTCTAGCATCTTTAGGGAATCTGAGTAACCTGAGTTCGGTGTAGACTTCGAAGTTACCCCAGTCTGGATTCAAATTAGTTGAGTTCATCATGGATGCAGGTATAGGTAGATCAACGCATTCTAATCTATACTACATGCTTCATCCATCCATCCATTCAGCCATCCAATGGGGAAGAATAAGAATTGCTGATCACAAGAAAAGACTGTAAGGAAGAAAAGTTACATACTTGGCGGTGCTATGTTAGCCATTTTGTTATTAGATATTTTGTGATTACATGTGCTAGTTTGTCTAGAGCAGCCTCAGTTAAAAAAAAAAAAATACAGTCTCCTTCTTAGCCTATATGTCCTAATCATTTGTCTGGACTTGGAGATGTTAATGATATACTTTAACTTCGGTGGGATATCAAGCCCTGTATAAAGGGAGCACCAAAGTGGGTTAAGATCAAGCACACTATTAAGCAATAGATTAAAATCACTTAGAATATACTTCTTACACCTCCTTAGAGTCTGCTGCTTTTGTGTTACCTTTTTTTAAATATTTTTTTTTGTAAGGAGGAGAGAGATTCACTCTTTCTCTGTCTCTTAACCCTCTACAATTAGAGAAGTATGACAGTTTATTTATGTTTCTTTTCCTGTCCTGAAAAGACCAAAATATGAATAATTTAAGCTTTAGGGGATGCTTTTTTTCTTTTCCTTGGGTTTTCCTTTTCCATTGGGATGTCTCTTTCCATGCTTTGTATGCTCCTCTTAACATCAGTGAATAGCTGGAGAGCCAAGATAAGAAGACTGGTTTAGGGGAAAATAGGGATTCCCTTAGTCTAGGCTTTTAGGCAGGAGACAGAAAGTACTGCATCTTTGGGTTCATTGCACCTAGGGGTTTCACGTTATAGTAATAAATAGTGTGCATTTGCCTTTGAATAGCCCCCTGCTGCACTTGAACAGTAGAATAATATCTTACCATGTCTAAGAAGAGGAAAATAAAATGTTCATCCTAAATATTATAAATGTAACAAACATTTTGACACTTAAATACAGCTGAATGTATAGAAGGCTAACATAACTAAGGTTTTTTCAACTCCATTTGGTTTGGCACTATGGAGTTTTTAAGGAAAAGCATGCATTTCTTATGTATTGATGATATAACTACAAATTAATCTGTACTATCTTAATATTCTTTTTCCTAAATTTATTTTCTGTTCTGCATATAACAAATGATGTATGTAACTCAGAATCAGCTTTGGAGAAAATTGGAAATTGGTGGCATTCATATTAGTTTTCACCTCCATGTAATTTTCTGGTATCCCCATTGTATACTGTGTGGTCCAGCATCTCCCACTGAAATTCTTCTAATATGGTAATCCATATGGAATTTAAGGCTAGGATGTAGAGGAATTTATGGTGGTAAAAACTGGATTTTCCATAAATGAACCAGGAAGGTAACCATTTTCTCCATGTATGAACACTGTTAATCTTGTATATAAAAACAGAAATGTACTGAATATTGATTGAGCTCTTTGTTTTGCCTAAAAGAATGTAACGTCTTTACTATGAAAATAAGCTATCTCTGATGGGATTTTACTGTTCTAGGAGAGTTCAATTTTTTTACTTTATAACAAATTATTTTGTTCATCTGTGTACAAATTATTTACTGAATATGTGTAATTTTCTCTAATTTTTAAAATTTCCAATACTTAATGGCAGCCTTGTTTGTATATTTCAGAAAAAAAATACTAAAGCTCAGAAGTAGAAAGGCAGAGGGAAATGCCAGTGTAATTTTTCTGTTTACCAAAGGCAGTTTTCCTAAAATATCTCATATATCTGACAAGTAGCACCAAAAAAAAAAAAAAAAACCTGCTTAATTGCTTGTCAGTCTTCATGTATTTATCTTGCACCCAAACTGATTTTTCTACAGATATAATCCTGAGCTTATCAGTTAACTGCTAATGGATTTTTTAAAATGTGGTGAGAAAGCATTTCATTCAAATTGAAGCCTTATGTTCAACAATGGCTCATCACGTGAGACAGTCTTTGTGTGTAACCCACTGTGATGGATAATGCAATTCCTTGTTGTGTGTGTGTGTGTGTGTGTGTGTTATCCAAAGATAATAAAGGGAGAAGGGGGGTGGTTGGTGCTGGGGAGGAAGAATGGGAAGAAGAAAGCTATATCAACTTGAGATTTAGAGAAAATAAAAAGAGCTTAGGCTTGATGACTAAAACCCAAGACCGGAACTTGGCAATTATAAGCTGGAAGGTATTCATGCAGTTTATGAGTAACCCTATTTTTGGCTGAAACATAATTCAAAGGAATCACTCACTGCTTGAAAGAAGGCCCAGGTATATTGGCACAGTCACTGAAAAACAACATTTCTATAGTGCTTCCAGCAGCTGTTTATTACTGAAAGGAATATAAGTGGAAAATCTCCCTCATTTGGGGCTTCAAAGATAGCCACCTACAGGCATTTTACTTTCAAAGAGTTAAAAAGATGAAATAATTGTCCTTTTTTTCCCTATAAGATTTGTTATAGAACAGCTTATTAGCTTATGATACTTTCCTTATGGGTTAACTATTTCTAACATGTGCTTAAACGAAATTTTCATAAAAAGGTTTTTCTGAAGGTCAGAATGAAGCTACTCTGACTCTGCAGTTCTTTAAAATTCAGCAAGAAGCTGTTTGAATTAAAACATCATGTCTTTGATTCCTGATAAGCATCTCTCTGACATGGGAAATAGTCAAGACCTTCTGGTGAAAGCAGTTCCCTCATTGGCCTTGAGCATTATTGATGGCGACATGAGGCTGTTTGCTCATGGAATTTCAAGGATCTGTGGCATGTTTATGTTGAAGGATGAGGTCATTCTAATGCCATAAGAATCTGACACCCAGGACAGTGAGTGTCTGGGACATAAAACTTGTGTTTGATAACTTTTTATTGAAGCAATAAATGAAGGATTTTATGGAAGAATAAATGAGTTAATCAGTACAGATGTGTTGCAGGACCATGTATCCTTAATCCTAGTCAGGTCTCTTTGGAATGGGTGGGTTCTGTCACGAGAGTTACTATTCCATTGGAAAATCCAGAGCAGGTTCAGCAAGTATGCAGCACAACAACTATCATTCCCTGAAACATGGTTAATCTATCAGGGTACTCTTCTCAGCCAAAGCAATTTTAGAATGTTTTTCAGTAGAGTTCTCCAGGCAGTCATTTCCAATCAATCAGAGTTGGCAAAAGAAAGTCAAATGTCTGTCTTCATTCTAAACAAATTAGTACAACCCTAGGGGAAAAAGAAAGAGTCTCCCACTTTTCCATCTTTTTAAGTAGTACATTTTGCACAGCCCATTCATTTACTCATTATTTACTCAAATTGTCAAAAGGTGGGCTGAAAAATTCTATTAGAGCTTATGTTTATGAAGAAATAATTGTTTATGTTTATGAAGAAATAATTATTTATGAAAAATAATTTAATGCTAGGTACCAAGTTTAATACCAGGTACTATTCTTTATCCTAAGTCTTTAACTGGACCAATCACATAGGGATCACATGAGGATCTTGTAAAAATGTAGATTCAGATTCAGTAGGTCTGGAGAAGGTAATAAGTGTCTGCATTTCTAATAAGGTCATTGCTAGATGTGCCAATCTTGCTGGTTGGCCCTCCAACCACACTTAAATAGTGAGAGTAGATAATTGATTCTCAACCTGGGCTGCACATTAAAATTACTAGAGAGCTTTCAAAAATATTGAGACCAGGGTCCTTCCTCAGAGATTCCGACTTAATTTGACCAGGATGTGGCCTGGGCATTTGGATACTTACAGACTCCTCAGGTAATTATAATATGCAGTCAAAGTTGAGAATCACCAGTTTAAGATGACATAAGCCCTGCTTCTGGTATTTCATTCAGGCTAAAAATAACAATTGATTTCATGGAGCTCACTTAAAATACCCTTCTCACCCTCCCAGCCCTCACTCATTTTGATTCACTCTTAACTTTACTCTTGTTTTTATGACCTTTATCTCAATTTTTGTTCATGGTCTCCCATTTGACTTCTCTGATAGTCAAGCCTTGGCTTGTCTCAGAATATTTTTATATTAAATTGTAATATTTAAAAAAATTTTTATTGACGTGTAGTTGATTTTCAATTGCATTAGTTTCAGGTGTACAGCAAAGTGAATCAGGTATACGTATATATATATCCGCTCTTTTTTTTAGATTCTTTTCCCATATAGGCCATTACAGCATATTAAGTAGAGTTCCTTGTGCTATACATTAGGTTCTTATTAGTTATCTATTTTATGTATAGTAGTATGTATATGTCAATCCCAGTCTCCTAATTTATCCCTCCCCCCCATTATCCTCTGGTAACCATAAGTTTGTTTTCTACATCTGTGACTCTACTTCTGTTTTGTAAATAAGTTCATTTGTACCCTTTTTTAGATTCCACATATAAGTGATATCATATGATATTTGTCTTTCTGTGTCTGACTTACTTCACTCAGTATGACAGTCT
The DNA here is from genome assembly GCF_003031525.2 of Neophocaena asiaeorientalis asiaeorientalis. Classification (NCBI taxonomy): domain Eukaryota; kingdom Metazoa; phylum Chordata; class Mammalia; order Artiodactyla; family Phocoenidae; genus Neophocaena; species Neophocaena asiaeorientalis. The sequence continues at coordinate 6,222,517 of NW_020174057.1, read as the reverse complement.
CTAAGTCCATCCATGTTGCTGCAAATTGCATTATTTTGTTCTTTTTTATGGCTGAGTAATATTCCATTGTATATGTTTACCACATCTTCTTTACCCATTCGTCTGCTGATGGACATTTAGGTTGCTTCCATGTCCTGGCTATTGTAACTAGTGCTGCAGTGAACATTGGGGTGCACGTATCTTTTCAAATTATTGTTTTCTCTGGGTATATGCCTAGGAGTGGGATTGCTGGATCATATGGTAGTTCTATTTTTAGTTTTTTAAGGAACCTCCATACTGTTCTCCATAGTGGTTATACCAATTTACACATTCCCACGAACAGTGTAGGAGAGTTCCCTTCTCTTCACACCCTCTCCAGCATTTACTGTTTGTAGATGTTTTGGTGAAGGCCATTCTGACCAATGTGAGGTGATATGTCATTGTGCTTTTGATTTGTATTTCTCTAATAATTAGTGATGTTGAGCATCTTTTCATGTGCCTCTTGGCCATCTGTATGTCTTCTTTGGAGAAATGTCTATTTATAATATATCTTCTGTCCATTTTTTGATTTGGCTTGTTCTTTTTCTCCTACAGCCCCTGGCTCTTTCTAATAGGAATCTCTTGCTTACATTTTGGTCCCATGAAAAATGGTACATACTGTGGCTTATTAGTTCTAGAACTGTAAGGAGGTCAGAGATTTTTCTAAACCTTAAGAGTTCAGAGCTTATAACTTACAAAATAAGAACCAGAAAATTCTTAGTATTTCCTCAATAATCAGAGCTGGGAGAAAATCTAAAGATTATCTGGTTCAGTATCCTTGTGTCAGATGCATTGTCAGGTGACTCCTAATGAGTAATACCCTTGTGTGGTCCCCTCTCCTTGAATGAAGTGTAATCTGTGACTTGCCTGTAAGCAATAGAGAATGAGAATGGTGATGGGATGTCCCTCCCATGATTACATTTACATTTAGTTATATGACTCCATCTTAGCAGACCAGAGAGAGAGAAAAATCAACTTTCCAGGAAGAAACCAATAACCACATTGTGAACTGCCTGTAGAAAAGGTCACATGGTCAAGGAACTGTGGGCAGTTTCTGAACAGCCTCCAGTCAACAGCCAATACAAAGATGGGTCCCTCAGTCACACAGCCATAAGATAATAAATTCTATTAACCATCCCAATGACCTTGCAAGCAGATTCTTCCCTGGTTAAGCCTACAGAAGAGAATGCAGCCCACCCAGCACCATCATTGCAGCCTATTGAGATCCTGAGCAGAGGAACTATCTAAGCTGTGATGAGATATACTGGACCTATGGAAATTAGAAGATAACAATGTGTGTGTGTGCCCATGTAATAATTTGTTACACAGCACTAGAAAACTAATACAAGAGTCATTTTACAGATTAGGAAACAGAGGTCTGGAGCTTATATGACTTGTAAACAATACCCTGTAAATTACCAGCAGAGCTGAGCATAGAACTCAGGACTTATAACTCCTACTCTGGACTGAGCTTCTTTTTAATAAAGACTTTATTTTTTTAGAGCAGTTTGAGTTTCACAGCAAAATTAAGGAGAAGGTACAGAGATTTCCCATATCCTTCCCCAACACATCTATAGCTTCTGCCATTATCAACATCCCTATCCAGAGTAGTACATTTGTTACAATAGATGAACCTACCTTGACACATTCTTATCACTTAAAGTCTATAGATTACTTTACAGTTTACTCTTAGTGAGTGTTGTACATTCTGTAAGTTTGGACAAATTTGTAATATTATTTCTCTTCTTTTTAGGGTACTAAATGTGTGACTAAATCTGGAAGAACAGTCAAATAGAGTACAAACAGAACACTTAAGATAAATAATGAATTACCATACAGAAAAACACTGTAGATTCTTCCCACCCATTATGTCTTCTTTATGGTGCTTTTTTTGGATGTTTTATGAAATGTTAAATAAGAATTATGTTTTTGAATTTGATTCTTCTTCAATCAATCATTATTTGATAAGATATTACACTTATGAAAAATCATCAGCAAAATGCAGAGGCAGGGGAAAATATATCATTACTATATAGTTGTCAAGGAAAACAAAAGCATATCTTCCTATAATCAAGAAACATATTTGAACTGAAAATTAATTTTGTTTCAAAACCAAAAGAAAACAGACAAAATACTTGGAATATATGAATTTAGCCTCTTATAAAATAGATATTTAATGAATAGAATGAGATCCACTGATGATTCAGCAAACTTAAAATTAAGAACATTGTTTTTTAAATGTAATACATTTTTGCATAGTTGTCAGAAAAAATACCTATTAAAGGTTATTTTCACATTAATTTGAATAAGCAACTACATTCTTTCCCTGTTGTCTTAAACTCTGATGTCCAGTTCAGTTCATGGAACAAATATTGCATCCTTACTAAGAGCTAGGTGTGTCAATCATTGGAATTGCAAAGATAAATTAGGTACAAATTCCCTCAAAGAGCTCACAGTGAAGTTCATATCCTCCTGCATGCTGGCATCATTAACAGTGAGAAAAATGACAGTCATCATAGGTATTTGGTTCATATGATTGTAAAGAGTGTATGTTGATTACCTGATTGGTGTTTAGTATAATGCTAGGTTCTCTGGAGAGCAAAAGAAGCTGAAATACATTGTTCCTGCATCTTAAGCACCTTATTAAGGGCTTTAAAATAGTACGAAAAATAGAGGAATTGTGTTTTTTACCTTACTGGTAAAAGAATCACATTTCTTCTACTCTCCTTTTAATACTTAAATATTACAATACTCTAGAAATGGGTCTTGCACAATGGAACTTACCAAGCAGATTATCATCTCTACATTTATTTGAGGGACAGCGTATCATGCTGGGAAGATCACAGATTTTATTTAGATTTAGATAGAGTATCATCTGATCCCTGGTCATATAACTTCTATGTAAACTTGGGAAAGTCATTTAACTCCTTTGAGTATCAGATACCTTATCTATTAAATGTGTGCTTTGCAGAGTCGTGAAAATCAAGTGAGATCTTGGCATACTGGCACCTGTTAGATACTAAAGATAATATTTTTGGATGTGAAAAGAGTCTGCACAATATTTCTTCACACTTTCCTCTTCAATAATTGATGCTTTAGCTGGTTACATGGCTAACCAGCTAAAGACTATATTTACAAGACTCTCTTGCAATTAGCTGTAGTCCTATGACAGATTCTGTACAATGAAATTTAAGCAGAAGTTACTGATGCAACTTCCAGATTATCTCTTGAAAGGGGCTTTGTCTCCCTCCACTTCTCATTCTCTCCCTCTCACAGGCAGAAATGTAGATTAGATAAGAAGCCATGTTCAATTTGGAGCAAGCCACTAGGGGTTGCAGAGAAACAGAAGTGGAAGGGAGTCTGGATCTCCGATGCCATCAATCTGTCATACCAGCAATGAACTACCTTCTCAGGTTATTTTGGGGAGAAATAAATAAATTACTCTTGGTGAGGAAAAAAAAAAATCAACTATATTGTTGAGTGTCTAAATACAGAAGTCTAACCTTGACTGGGTGGAAAGTGAGCATAGATTTGTATGTTTTCAAAAAAGCACAATTTAGTTCCAACCAACTAGTATCCCACCTTCTATAATGTAGAATACCTTATAGGATAAATATGCAGATCTCAATGGTAACATTATTTTTAATCCTATGTTTCAGACCTTTTAGATGATGTTTTAAAAGAAGAGAAATATATCCCATTTTACTAATACAGAATGCTATACCTCAAAACAAAGCATGAAGTTTCAAGAAATTCTGAAGGAAACAAACAAACCTGGAATGACTACCAATTATATCTTCAGTAATAATACGAATCTTTGAGTTCCTAAATGAGGATTGGTTCAAATATATATTAATATAAAATGGGAAAATTTTAATGCAGAATTATTTTTGTTACTGAAGAGTGAGACGAAAGAGAGAGGAGAGGTGTGCATATAATTTAAAATAGAATTTGTTTTATTAAGATTTTTCTGGAAAGGTTTTGCTAAACTTTAGTTCATTTTCTTGTTTCTCAGTATACAGGAAGGCAGCTAATTAAAAGAGAACAACTTAGAACCGTTTTCTAATATGAAGGGAATAGATAAATGAAAAAAAAATTTTTAAATAAAAAAATGAAAGTTCAAGGCTGAGTAGCTTTAGTCCTACTGGCAGTAGCCTCATTTTTCAAGGCAACAGCAGCTGGTTGTATTATTGCTATCATAGAATCTATATACTTTAACCATTTTCATGTCGAAAGAGGGCACACAATATTAGGAATCCTAGCAATGGTCTAATACATTTTAGTAAGATTTTTCTGTCATGAGAATTTGGAAATGTATTTTGGAAATATATTTGGGTTTGGCTAAGAACCATCTATCTAATGGCTGTTCTACTCTAGAAAAAAGGAATAGTCATGAGCCTCGACCTGCAAATTGGATCCTACTTACTGAAGTGCAAACCTGGAGTCATTCAGGTAGTAAATGTTTTGACACAGTAAGCCAAAACTAAAAACTCTCCTGTGAATTTCAGAGTTTATACATAACACTGTTAAATGAAAAAGTAGCTTTCCTGTTGCCTCCAGTCACAAAGCGCATATTCATGACCAAACATTTAACAGCAATACTAACAATGCCAAAATTAAAGGAGGAGAGAGCAGGGAGAGGAAGGAAATGATCATTTATATGAAATGGAAATACAAAATGTTCCAAACAAAAATGAATTACATTATGAAGGTAGTTTTTTCAAAGTCAAAATGTTTTCTAATGGGCCAAAAAAAGATGGAAAATACTTTTTACTTACAAACATAATTAAACTTGCAAATATTCTACCCATTAGCATTGTCTTTCCCCACAATGCTCTCTCTGTTTATTGGTAATTATTCTCTACTGCTCATTGTGTCCAGATGACTACATGTATAGTAATGTGAGCATAAGCATGTAACAAATACAGTCATTGGTTTTCCCCTAGTAGATTTTTATAGAAAACAAATTAAAAGCTCCTCGGAAGCTAGGTTTTAATGATTTCATGAAATGCTGATTTACTCACCATCCTAACCACAGGCTAGATCAGTCCTTTTGCTTCTTTGATACAGGCATACCAACATGCATAAGATGATAGTATATGAAAGTATTATCCAGCATTATCACAAAGATCAGAATGTAGCCAATCTATTAAGTGTATTTTATTTAATAAAAAAATTGTTGAAAAATTGATAGTACATGTGTCAGCTACATAGAATTATTTACATTTTCCTGAGTAAGCCATGTTCTCTCATGCATTCATACACCCATTGAATGGGATCTTTCCTTTACCATAAATGACCTCTTTTATTTGCCTGAGGAGCTCTTAACAATTTTTGTGTTAAATATTTCATTTATGCAAGAAACCATGCTCTCATGGTAATTTTGCCAGTATAGTAATGATTAAAATGTTAAACCAGTCTTGAATGTGATAAGAATAATTTACACAATGCTTAGAATTTCAGAAAGTGCTTTCTCATGTATTATCTCATTTAATCTTTTAGCAGCCCAGTGAGATAGCTCTATGTTAACCAGCTATGTAATTAACTGGAACAATGTAGTACTTAATCAATTTGGATAGCATAATAATAATTTCCAAACCTGGCAACAAACCAAACTCATCAGGAGAGATTTCTTTCAAATTAAAAACTAAACTAAAATAAATATCTCCATGGTATAAAATACAATGGGTACAGAGGGGCCTATGGGATATACACCACCACAAATAAGATCATCCTATACATTCTATTTTGTACTTTCCTTTTTTCCACCCACCAGTAGTTCGGAGGTGGCTTTCAATATTATCACATATAGATCCACTTCAGTCTTTTCAACGGTTCTGGCGTACGCCAATATTGAATGCACAGTTCATTTAACCAGGTCTCTATGTGGCTTTCTTGTTTCTCTGGGGATAGGTGTTGTGGTGTTTGTTTTGCTCTTATATAGAAAGCTCAATGGTCATGCTGATATATATCTTTATCTTTACATATATATTTTACATACTACTCTCAATATATTTAGAGATTATACAAGCATATGTGGATTATTGCTTCCAAAGATATATGCATTTTAAATTTTGATAGATGTTGCAGTTGGTTTCCAGATTTTTTGTATTGATTCGAATTCCCACCAAGGAGAATTGAGAGCTACTGATGCACTGCATGTTTGCTTACAGAGGTAATACCCAACTTTAATCTTGGCCCATCTTGATTGTGAAAATTAGCATCTTGTTTCTTATACTTAAGTTTCTTTCATTATGAGTAAGGTTGAGCATCTCTTCATATATTTATTGGCCATTTGCGTATGTGCACATGCGTGTGCCATCTGTTCATATTCTTGATCCATTTTCTTTCATATTGTTTGTTTTCTCTATATTTTTTGTAACAGCTCTGGTATGATAAGGAAATTAGTCCTTTTATGTGATTTGCAAATACTGCCACCAGTTATCATGTTGGGAGAGTAGCTTAAACACATAAAGCATAGGCGCTTTCCCTCTTCCCTGCAACCTTGATCTGTTGAATTTTTGGAAGTGAGAACTAGGAATCTAAAATATTGGAAAACTTCACCCAGGTGATTCTACTATAGCTGAGCCAAGGACAGTGTTTGAGAACTACTGGATTATGTACCAGGCATGGCATAGTTAAGTTCAAAAACTTGTGTTGTTAGAGAAGATATTTTTGATAGTAACATGAAGGAAGAATCATGGAAGCCATGACTCTACCCAACTGGGAATCCTTTCTTCAAGAGTATTGATCTGCATGTCATTTTTCCTGACAAAAACATCATGGCTATAAAAATTCCTCATGGTATCATAGCATGGTAGAAATATAGAAACTTACCAAGAAATAGAGCTATAAATCTATTTCTGGGGAACCAGAAATAGTGAGAGAGAGAGAGAGAGAGAGAGAGATTTCTTTCCTCAGATTAGGAATCTCTCTCCAAGGATTTCCTAGGGCCAGCCCTGGCCATAAAAGTGAGAGAGAAATAATGATCAGACTTTGCTTTAGTATCTAGTCTTCTTGGTTTTCTGTTATTCCTCCTGCATCCTGTTTGTAAGCCAGGGTGAATTTAACTATTTTCCTACGGCAGTTAGAATTTGGAATGACAGAGGAGTAGTAAAGGTTATGCAAGCTTAAGAGAACTAAGTGGTGAAGAAGAGGAAAGTTTTGAGGAGAATACATGTAGCAAAGATCTCAATGGTCTCTGAAGGCATAGGCTTGTTGAGTGCTAACATCAAACTAGGGCCAAAGAAAAGTGTGGGCAGCTATGTAAGAATATCTGTTTAGATAATTACTCCTCGGCGGCCTTATAAGGGAAGCTCTATTGTAATAGCCACTATGTATGGTAAAATACACGTACATTGTCTAAAAATAATTTGTGATCTTAATGAGAATGAAGATAGAAGATACAGCAGCCATAGAATTTAAGCCATTCAGCTTAAACATTTTTTTTTTCTATCATGATCATGGAGTGCCTGCTTCTAATGGAATTAGTGGAGTTCAGGGTCAATTCAAGTTGTAGGGCTAGAAATACAAAACTTAAAGGTGAGTATTGAAATGATGTTGTTTTGCTGTGTGGGGAGACAGCAAAGCAAGAAAGGAGCCTCAAGTAAGTCATGGAGACTGGGAGCACCACCATTGCAGCTGTCCATATTTTTCAAAGAAGATAGGAGAGGGTTAAATGCTACTGTGTGAAACAGGCTGATGCATAGGTGGCTTTCTGCGCTGGATGTGGGACATGCAGTGTCACAAAAATTTTCTCAAATGTGGTTAAATTTCCAGATTGTGGATTACAAACATATGGCTGAAATAAGTTTTTCTCTTTCTTTAATGCTTTCTTGCTTTCTTTCTCTCTATATATTCTGGTTTTGTCTCGCATCAGAAATATGTATATGGACTATATACTGGGTTTTGAAAGCTTGATTTTGCTATGAGCTAGCTCCCATAGACTAGATGACTACTTGTGCATTCTAAATTTTGTGAGGGATGGTGGTACTGTCATGCATCCTCTTACTACTTTGGAGTCTTCAAGAAAACTGGGACAAATGCAAGAGCCAGAGTTTTGTTTTGTTAGCTCAACTTGGAAGCTCCAAAGGATCTACTCCCATTCCTGGGGATGAGGGTGGAGAGACAACCCGAGCGGCAACACGGATTCTATTCCAGTGTCCCAAATTAAAATCTTTGGCTAATAATGTATTTTTATCTTCATTTGGCTCTTTTTGTGTATTTTTTTAAATGGGTGGAGCACAGGACTGAGAGGATTGGTGAGTCATTCTCAATTAATACTTTTACTGTCATTTAAAAGTCACGATCAAAGAACCCATCAAAAGCAAGATACAAAATGTCACATATTATATGATTCCATTTATATGAATTATCCAGAAAGAGAACATCTATAGAGACAGGAGACAGATTAGTGGTTGTCTGGGGCTGAGTGTGAGAATGAGGAGTGACTACAGATGTGCACAAAGTTTATTTCTGGAGTCATGGGAATGTTCTAAAATTAGATGGTGGTGATGATTGCACAACTCTGTAAATTTACCACAAATTATTGAATGGTACATTTAAAGTGAGTGAATTATATGGTATGTAAATAAAGCTGCTTTAAAAATAGTAAACAAACAAAAACTCAGAACTTCTCAAGGAGTATTATAGATGAATATCTTAACCAGGTACAAATGAAAACTGCTGGTAAAATGCTGGTTTCCAGGATGGCCAGACCAGATAAGCATCATTCTTCAAGTCATGATTTTTCCTGAATGAATGTTATACATATTACTCCAGGATTCATTATAAAAAGAGTCTAAAAGCAGAAGTATAGGCTTTACCTTTCTTTTGTGTCCCATAGCAAAGACAAAACATGGAACATTTAGGACCTTTTTCTTCTTTGTGAATAACTGTGCAAATACCTCTTGGTAAATAGTAAAGGACTTTTTCAGTTGGATTTTATGACTAAGAATTTTGAACATATGTGCTAAGACTTATTTTTATAACTGTAATATATATATATTATTTGTTTACTCAAAAAATATAACAATTTTTCTAAGGTTTCTTTTTGCCTACATGAGTTATTGTTGCAGGTGCAGTTCCCTAAGCCCTTCAGGAAAAACAATCTGGACAGCACCCTGATCCCTACTTTGCTGTTTCATAGGTGGTATGAAGCCCAATTTTAAACGAAGTCATCTATATGCAAATTGGTCACCATGACCTGCCTAAATGTGTAGGATAATTTGAACTGGAGTTTTAAAGCACAGTTGAATTTAAAAGAAAAAAAAGTATCTGGTGATTCTATGAGTAGGTGAAAAATATGAGTTAATGAAGTTTGCTTCTATGCTTTGTAATGATTTTAACTACAATGGATTAGGAGGACGTAGGCTTTTCCCTGCATTCTGCAGACGGAAAAGCAACAGTAACATCCATCTATGTAAGTTAAAAACATGAGTCGGATCCTGGTTTATCAAGAAAGAGTTAGAGTTATCTTTAGAGTTATCTCCATAAATGGAGACCTGGGGTGCCGATCTTTAAGTTATACTGAAATATTCTCCCGAAATGTGTATGTATTATGTGTATGTGTTGTAAATGGTCTGATTTCTGCATATTGGTTTTTAACACATAGAATAACAAATTCAGTGGTAGGAAAGGACAGTTTTAAGGAGAGAAGTTTCCAAGTTATCATTTCTTTATCACTAGCATTTGAATAACTTGAAACCTCACTTAAAAATATGAGTACTATTTATTGTTTTTCTCATAACATGTGTAAAACATTTAGAAATTATCTGTGAAAAGGTGCTGCTCCAATCATTGTGTGTAATACAGCTATATCTGGTGAGAAGTATTGTATGAAGAATCTTGGCTAGAGCTTCTCTAGCACCAAAAATTTATCTTTGGGTGGTCTTAACTATATAGGTACCCAGTCAATCATATTTTCTCAAACTTACTTGATGCCTTTCACAGCGCCTTTTCAAATCATAGATGAGAACTCAGACCTATTTTTCTGGATTCAGAAAAATTGTGAGGTTCAGCCCTCCAAACCTACTTTCTAAACCTGGTTGCTCACTTGAAATTTTCATCTCTTCCCAGTTACTACATTGAATAGTTGGTGGAATTATACACTTGCCTTACATTTTCAGTTTCATCTGTAGGCAGTGTATTTTGTATTTTCCTTGTTTTTATCCTGTGTGGTTGGAGAATTCTAAATCAGTCTGGTTGCCCAGTCCAGCTCCCAGAGCCTCATCCAGATCCAGAGCTTTAGCTCCTTTATGAGGGAGATGTTTAAAGAGACAACCCAGCTACAGGTCAGAAATCAGGGGAAATAAGTAACCTAGGAGTTTATCTACCCACTGAGGCAGAGGACTAACCAGGAGACCTGATATTGCCACAAACCTTGGAATAATATGGTTGACAAGGCAGCATTCCTGTGAATGCCACTTTAGTTGGACATATTTCAGGCAGTCATTAACGTTTCATGTTGTATCAGGTAAGTGCTGCAAAGTGAGAGCAAATACAGCTTTGGCCGTACTTGGATATTTTAAAAATATATAAGCATCAGAGATCTTCGTCTTGATAATGAACATACCAGGTGATTATATATGGGCAAGCTGCTGGACTCATTCTAGAAGAACACCAGACAATGGAGAGATTACCAGAATTAAATCTCAGGATCAAAAAACAGTATGCAACTATGGTCACTTTAGGGCACGAAGAAGGAAAGCAGCTAGATCTTTTGTTGTTTTTTTTTTTTTACTTTAACAATAACAAGGTTATTTAGCATGTTCTTTATGGGGGATGGAAAATTGACAGAAAAATAATCGATATTATTCCATGTATTTAGCAACTGTGGAAGCAGATTAGATTTCTGGTAATTCCTGACAAGGTACCCATGAGAACTTGGGTTCAAATCATACTTATATGTCAGTTCAAACTGGAACTGTCACCAGAAAATGGTGTTTCTTTTACCTATTTGACAAGAGATGAGATTTGTTTTACTTTATCGAAGTCTAGATTGCCAAATTAAACAATGTAATTTTGTTCTCCTAATGCAATTATGCTTTCCCCTCACCCTACCCATGCAGCTACGTTTTTTGAATGAGATGGATCACAGTTACTAAATATTTATCAGTTTAGCAAACATAGACTTCATGTTTACTCTAGAATATGAGACTGAATTTGAAAGTATTACCTGTTGACTATTACCCATTTCTATCTTTACTATGCAGAACGCCCTACCTGCAGTTGTAGAAACTTAGTATAAGCTAGAAACAATGAGTCACTTGTTTCCTGAATTAATCCTTATTCTCTCATCTCTCTTTCCTTCAGTGATGATAACCTTGCTTGCTTTGTGTCCATTTTCTCATCTGGACTTGGCTTTGCTTTCAGTTAAAATTCTTCCAGTCCACAACCTTGGCTTCTAGACTTGGTTCTTGGACATGTTGTTTGCTTCATTCTGACATTATTTTTGTCTTTGGAGTTTGGTCAGAAATGATTCACTGCTCTCCTCAGTCCACCCTGAGTTATAGCTAGGTTAGGCAATTTCTCCCTTTGTTGTCCTTCATATTAGGACGTGAAATCAGTCATGTGTCTAAGTCTAGAGGTGAGCCGACAGAGAGATCTAATAACCATTTCTCTTACCCCCTGGCCCTGCCCCCACGTTCTCTGTGCATGAAGGAAAGTAGACCGAACGTCAGGAGTGGTAATAATAACTAACAGTTATTGAGTGTTCACTTCATGCCAGATATCATCTTATTTAATCTTCAACATTGTGGAGTCCATTGCTCCACATTTTTGAAATTTTGGTTCTGCCAGATCTTTGGAGATGTATCCTCTGGATTTAAGGAGTTTATAGAGTATGAAATGGAGAAAAAAGAAAGTTGCCTGGGAGATGAGATAGTTTAGTCTTAGCATATATAGATACCCAAAATATGCTGGAAATTTTATACAAAGCAAGTCCTTTTTTCCCGATACATTTGCATTTTAGTTCCTACTCAGCAATCTGCCTCTCATAGGATTATTCATCCTTCTTATGTATTTGATATATAGATAAAATAATTTTAAAATGTATAATCATTCATGTCAACCTTAGGAAGTTTTGAGAATAGTAATAAGTGGATCATTTTTGTTTGCTTAGAGCAAGCAGAATCTTTATATTTATTACGATCAATAACAATTTTTCCACTGTGTATACCATAGTGGATTCAGGGTATCTAAATTTGGAATCAGAAGCTGAAAAGACCTAAATTATTTTGAAAAAGAAAGAGAAAGACTTGGAGAGTTTGGGCATGCACTACATATAAAGGAGGTCTAGTAGGTGACTGTGCAGGGAATTTTTTCTGAGTAAAATGTGCATTGTATATACTCCTTCTCTCCTCTTCAAAACCTTGAGTAAATGACACTTTGTTCACAGTTGCTTTAGGATGAGTGGATTCTCCACAATAAATAAAATACCTTTTAGCTCCGCATATACCAAATTGATTTACATAATAAAATTTATTGCCCACTGTGATAATTGCATTATAGTAAGAAATATATGCTTGGTCTTTGTCCCTGGATCCTGGCACAGAACTTTTAAGACCCTTGGAATCTTTGGATTGATAAGAGTGTCTTTTTGAATGCTAATGAGATGACTAATACCTGGGGTCCCTAGACAGGTTCAGAATTGGGGCTTATCACCAGAAAGACAAAGGCATGGTTAAAGGGTTGGAACCTTCAACCCCACCCTCCAACCTCTGGGGAGGGAAAAGGGGCTGGAGACTGGCTATCAACTAATTACCAACGATTTAATAATATATATGTAATAAAGCCTCCATAGAAACCCTAAACAATGGAGTTTTGAGAGCTTTCATGTTGGTGAACGCACTCATCTGCTGGGAAGGTGGTGCATCCCAACTTTGCGGAGACAGAAGCTCCTGCATTCAGGACCCTTCCAGATCTTGCCCAGTGTACCTCTTCATCACACACAGTGTGATGAAGTGTCCTTTGTAATATCCTTTATAATAAACTGATAAATGTCAGTAAATGTTTCCCTGAGCCCTGTGATCCATTATAGCAAATTAGCAAACCCAATAGGCATTCAGTGATTTCAAGCAGGTGTGCAAAATTCTTTCTGCTTTAAATTCTCTGATAACATTCTTTTTAGTATGCTGTGGGATTCCCCGAAGGAATAGATATCTACCTTCTCGGTGTTTGGCCAAGCAAGAGGAACAATTTAAAGTAGCAATAAGGAGAGTATTAAATATTCTGCCGTTTACTTTGAAAGCCCTTAAATAAGGCACAGCACAAGGGGCATGTGTGTGTGTTTGTATGAATGTGTGTGTGTTTGTGTGAATGTGTGTGTGTGTATATATAAAAGAGAGAGAATATGTGTGGATGAGTGTGTAGGTGAATGTGTGTTTGGAATTAAACCTCTAATAATGTATGAAATGCATGTAATACATGTGGGATATATTACACATATAATAATGTATATAACAATATAATGTAATATACTATATGCCAAGTATTGCTAAATTCATAGAGTAATACACTATGAGGATGTGTCAGACAACACAGTGTAGTTTAAAATGGAGCTGTGCTTAGATTGGAAGAATTAATACTGTTAAAATGGCCATACTACCCAAAGCAATCTACAGATTTAATGTGATCCCTATCAAATTACCCATGACATTTTTCACAGAACTAGAACAAATAGTCCTAAAACTTATATGGAACCATAAAAGACCCAGAATTGCCAAAGCAATCCTGAAGAAAAAGAACAAAGTAGGAGGCATAACCCTCCCAGACTTCAGACAATACTACAAAGCTACAGTAATCAAAACAGCATGCTATTGGCACAAAAACAAACATACGGATCAATGAAACAGAATAGAGAGCCCAGAAATAAACCCGCACACCTACGGTCAATTAATCTTTGACAAAGGAGGCAAGAACATACAATGGGAAAAAGACAGTCTCTTCAGCAAGTGGTATTGGGAGAGCTAATATTTAAAACTCTTCTAAATTTTCAGTTTGTTCCATCTGGATTTTAGATGCTGATTTGCCCATTCTTTCAGGTCAAAATTTGGAAATTCTAATCATGAGTAATCTTTAAATATTAGAGTAGAGTTATGTGCATGGTGGGGGCAGGCTCTGGAGTAAGTCAAGAGAGGAACCAGGTTGTGATATTTTGCATTGCCCAGCTATTGTGCCCTCTATTGAGGAATACTGGGGACACTGTCAAAGAAGCCAGCAGCTGCAATCCAAGAAAACACTGGGATTCAGAATGGCTCTGTAGGGTCTAGTCCCATAGACCATAGTTGGAAAAACTTGGCTATAATGAACAGGAAGCATGGTGAAAGGACCATTCCAAACTACAGTTATTTTCAAGCTTCATTGTTATTACCACTGGTAGATCCCAAATCAGGAATGTAGCTTTGTAAATCCTGAATCTTTACCTGTGACTTGTTGGAAAACTCAACTATTATACCTTCTCTCACTTTCTTCATGATATGAACTGAGTGAAGTATATAAGGATGTGAAACTTTGCCTTTTGTGAATATCAGTCTCAATTTGGTTAATTCTATTTTTCCAGCTTTGCTTTCCTCCTAGGTCCTGTAAATTGTTCCATCCACCCTGACCAGCCACTTGCGATAGTGAATACCAATTTTGGTCATTTGCATCAACTGGAATTCATTATTAAATTTTTGAAGTCTCAGGAGAAGTCATAGGGAAAATCAGAACAAGTCAGAAGTATCAGGGCAGGTCTTCAGAGATAAAGCAGAAATGCCAAAGCCAAGTGAAAATATGGGAACAACTTGTTAAACTATGATAAAAACACAAAGGAAGTGCTCTTAAGTGACCTCAAGGCAAGAGGCTTAGAGGGTTTGTCAACCAGTGGAATAGAGGGCAGGACACTGGAGAGGTGTCAAAAATGAGCTGGATTCCTGGAACAGGGCTCAGTGATTTCCTCCATACCTCAAGTTGAGTCTGGTGATATAAAAATAGAGATAGTGTGGGGAAAACAAACAAATTGCCTCTGCAGATATCTGCAAAGGACTTGAAGAGTATCCAGCACAATTCAAAATTACAAAGTGGAGTGGAAAGAGAATGAGATTTAGAGCCAGAGCACTCAGATTAAAATCTCAGATTTGCCCCTTACTAGCTGTATTTCTAAAAGCCAGATTACAGCTCCGAGGTACAGTTCTGTCATTTTGATAAAATGGAGACTTTCTACCAAGTAGTTTATATAATGAGCTCATATGCTATTTTAAGAATAAAAGAATAAATGAGACAATTTAAACAAAGGTAATTTGTAAAGTGCCATGCACATTTAGTTTTTATTATTAATCATAATAATTTAAATATATGACATTAAAGTACTTGGCAATGTATCTTTTTAGGTGCTGAATAAATTTAAGTTTGTTATTAATGGCAGTAATAAAATCATTAGTAAAACTATTCCCCTTCTCCATTCTTATTCCAAATGTAAAACACAGAGACAGGACATTAAAACTAGAATGGTGTGTCCTGATCCACTGAATTTTGATTATTTTAGAATTTACGTTTGTCAATATCACACTTCCAAAAACTGTGTCAGTGATCTTGAGATCAAACTTAAATAACTGGCAGAAATGCATAATAACAAACAAAAATAGGCAAAGAATGTAAGAGAGGATGATATAATATAGATGACTATATTATTGAATCAATCAACAATTTGTTATTGAATCACATATTGTTGAAGGAAAATGTTGTGTCTGCCCAATGCATGATTTCTGAAAGTTAAAGGAAAATTTATATGTCCTCCAAAAAATAAATAATTAAAAGAGTGACTTCTCTCAGGCATGTTAGTTTAAGAGAATATTGGACTGAGAGAATGATTTTCATGGTGGTAATGGTGAGACAACAGACTCGTGGAGGGGCATTATTCCATATCAGAATATTCTAAGGAGACATTTTCAATATAGATACCTTTTATTTCATACTCCTTCATCTCCCTCATCTTTATCTTCTGCCCCTCACACTTTAGAGACTATGCTAGAAACAGCTACAAGTTCACTGCTGTAGTACTCACTATGCCCAAGCACTGAGTCAGGCTCTTTTCATATTATACAAATCAATGCCTATGCAGCTAACCCCTGCCCTAGGCAAAGACATTCCTATTATGTATAACACAGATTACCTCTTAGAAGCCATGGTCAAAGGCCAATCCTCAAATTATTACAAACTGATCATCCTGATCAACATTTTTTTTTTTTTTTTTTTTTTTTTGCGGTATGCGGGCCTCTCACTGTTGTGGCCTCTCCCATTGCGAAGCACAGGCTCTGGACGCGCAGGCTCAGCGGCCATGGCTCACGGGCCCAGCCGCTCTGCGGCATGTGGGATACTGCCGGACCAGGGCACGAACCCATGTCCCCTGCATCGGCAGGCGGACTCTCAACCACTGCGCCACCAGGGAAGCCCCAACATTCATTTTTAATATTCTGAGTGCTGGTCTCTCTGTATCGAAAGCTCTTCCCCTAGCTCTTCACATTGCTGTCTTATTCTTATCCGTCAGGTTTTGGCTCAAGTCTCATGTCTGAGGAAGGCATTCTTTGACTACCATCATATAAAGAAGATTCTCCCACTCTACTTCATATTAGTTGCTTGCTATTGCATCATCAGTTTATTTCCTTCATACCAATTATCTATTGTCAGATTGTGACTTAAATTATCTATTGTCAGATTGTGACTTAAATTATCTATTGTCAGATTGTGACTTAAATTGTGACTACAACAAGAGCAGGAATTTGTCTTTTGTTTTCTGTTAGACTCTTTTAATTAAAACAGTATTAGGGACCTTTTAGCACTCAATACATTGTTAAAATGTATCTACATTTTATAATACAGTAATAATAAGAGGCTGAGTTTCTTGCGTTTGAATCTTAGCTTCAATGCTTTCTAGCTATATGGCCTGCTTGAATTCTCTGTGCCTCAGCTTCTTCATCCATAGAATGGGACTAACAATGGTAACAATCTAACAGAGTAGTTGTAAGATTTAAGTGAATTAATTCATATACAGTATTTTGAAGAGCCCCTGGTATATAATTAGTATTTTAATGTATGAATAAAAGTAAAAGAAAAAAATGGTATTGGGAAAATTTTATATCCACGTACAGAAGAATAAAGTTAGACCCTTCTCTTATACCATACATAACAATTAACCCAAAGTTAAATTAAATACATAGATGTAAGATCCAAAACCATAAAACTCCTAGGAAAAAAGTAGGAGAAAATCTTCATTACATTGGACTTGGCAATGATTTCATGAACATGGCACCAAAAGTACAGGCAACAAAAGTAAAAATAAACAAATGAGCCTATATCAAACTTAAAAACTTTAGTGCATCAAAGGACATAATCAACAGAGCTAAAAGGCAATTTATGGAGTGGGAGAAAATATTTTCAAATCATTTATCTGATAAGGCATTAATATCCAGAATATAGAGATAGCTCCTATAACTCAACAACCAAAAATTCAAATAACCTGATTTAAAAATGGACAAAGGACTTGAATAGACATTTCTCCAAAGATGATATTCAAATGTCCATCAAGCATATGAAAACATTCTCAACATCACTAATCATCAAAGAAGCGCCAGTCCAGACAACAATGAGGTACAACCTCACACTGATTAGGATGACTACTATTAAAAAAAATAATGTGTTGGCAAAAATGTTGAAGAATTGGAAGGCTGTGCACTGTTTGTGGGATTGTAAAATCATGCAATTGCTATGTGAAACAGGGTGGAGGTTTGAAAGAAATTAAAAATAGAACTACCATATGATCCATCAATCCTCTGAATATATATCCTTCTGGGTATATATACAAAAGAACTGAAAGAAGGTTCTTGAAGAGATATTTGTACAAATGTTCATAGCAGCACTATTCACAAGAGCCAAGAAATGGAAGCAACCCAAATGTCCAACAGTGGATGAATGGATAAACAAAATGTGGCATATACATACAATGGAATATTATTCATCATTAAAAGGGATGGAAATCCTGTCACATGCTACAACGTGGATGAACCTTGAGAACATTTTGTTAAGTGAAATAAGCCAGTCACAAAAAGAAAAATACTGCATGATTTCACTAATATGTGGTATCTAAAGTAATCAAATTCATAGAAACAGAAAGTAGAATGGTGGTTACCAGGGTCTGGAAGGTTGAGGAAAGGGAAGCTATTGTTCAATGGATATAGAGTTTTGGATTTACAAGATAAAAAAATTCTGGAGCTCTGTTTCATAGCACATTAAGTTATGTTAATTTGTTAACATAATAAAACATTAATTAAATATATTTACTACTATTGAACTGTATACTTAAAATGATTAAGATGGTAAATTTTATGTTATATGTTTTTTTATCACAATAAAATAGGCAAAAATGTGCATAAAGAAAATTTTAAAATAATGATGAAAAAGACCAACAAGTCTATAGAAAAATGGGCTAAAGATATGAAAGGGAATTTCACAAGAAAGAAATACAAATGTCCTTTAATTCTCAATCTTACTAATAAAAGAAAAATATAAAATACAACTCTAATAACTTACCACTTCTTACCAATAAGTTTGTCAAAATCCCCTCCAAATTGACAATATACAATGTGGGCAGGACCATGTAAATACAAAACAGTCATTCTCATTCATTTCTGGTGGGCATGTAAAATGATAAAATCCTTTTTATGGGAATTTGACAATATATAGTAAAATTATATGTTCTTTTGCTCCTTGACCCAACAATCTACTTCTAACAATACATTCTAAAGATTACACTGGAAAAAACATGGAAAGATATTTTCTATACATGATTTATTACAGAACTTTCTCTAATAACAAAAGCTTGGTAAAAATTCAAATGTTTATCAATAGAAGGCTAGTTGAATAAGCTATGATACACACATGCACTATAAATGGGAGTAAGGAATATCTCCAAGATACCACTAAGGATATTATTAAGTGAATTAAACAAGTTGGAGAAGTGTGTATATACTATGCTACTGCTTATCTAAGACACACAAGCAGTATCTACACCTATCTATGTATCATCTATCATCTTACATTATATACTTATAATTTAAAAATGTAATCAACTATAAACTTTTTTAAATGCTTAGTTAATAAGATATTAGTTAGACTTCATTAAATATACCTTGTTTTGTAGATTTGACGTTGGAATCATAAGTATTTTAAGTAAACATAAGGCAAAAGTAAATAACGTAAAGAAATTGCTAAAATCCAAAACCAAAATGAACATATAAACCTAAATGGTTACTGGGTTGGTGGCACAGCCGCACAGAAATGATTATTCCAATTGATTTTAAAACATTGTAATCTTTATATATATCCTTCTGGTCTATATCCAGGAGAAAAAGTAAAAAAAAAAAAAACATTTTAACACATTTTCAGTAATTACATTGTGCTGGTATTATTATTCTGAAACTTTCTGTGTGTATTAAGTGACTCAACAAATGAGTAAATTATGATGATATTATTAAGAACATGGATTTTCAGCATTGGAGAAAAGACAGATAGAAGATTGAAAAGATTAAATTCTTTGTAGTGCTGAATTTAATTTAAAATATCAGTATACACTTATGATATTTTATCTCAAAAACAAATGCTAACAACAACAAAACAAATATACAAAAAAGCATATTTCCTAGCTATCTCCATTATAAAGACATAGAAGTGAGGTCCAATCCAATAGCTGTGCGATGGTCAATTTTATGTCAACTTGACTGGGCCAGGGGGTGCCTAGATTAAACATTATTTCTGGGTATGTCTGTGAGAATGTTTATGTATGAGATTAGTATTTGAAGCAGTGGATTCAGTAAAGTAGATTTCCCTTTCTAGTGTGGGTGGGCATTATCCAATCTAAAAGGGCCTGAGTAAAACAAAAGACAGGAAGGAGGAATTTGCCCCTTTTTTTCTGTCTCACTTCTTGAACTGAGATATTTCATCTCATCACATCTTTTGCCCTCACACCTGGATTTATACCATCAGTGCCCCTGGTTCTCAGGCCTGTGGACTTGGACTGTATTACACCATCAGCTTTCCTGTACCTCCAACTTACAGACAGCAGATCATAGGACTTTTCAGGCTCCATAATTGTGTGAGCCAGTTCCTCATCATAAGTCTCTCTCTAGATCGATCTATAGATGCTGTAGATAAAGATATAGACATTCCTATTGGACTAATACAAGCAGTGAACAGCTATAGTGCCCATTTGAGTTACCTTTAGCATCAGCAGTAAGGATAATAACTGCAATTAATTAAGGCACCTAAATAAAATTTAAATCCTTTCCTATAAAAAAAAAAGAAAAAGCAAGAAAATATCTCTTTATTCATCTTTGGAAGATTCAAAGGAATCAACTTATTATTTTGAAAATTAGTAAACAAAGGAAAAGTGTTTCTAAAATTTCTCTAATAAGATTAACATATAAAATTATAGAATTAAAAGGGAAATGATGAGTCACTTGATCTAATTTTAAATGTGCTTTCTAAATGTGTATCTCATAGGGATGTGATTAAACAATTTTTTTAAAGGGAGATAGATACACCTGTAATCAGCATGGAATAGTGCCTACTGCAACAAATAATAGCCTATCGTTTTCTCCTTTTTTCTCAAATTATTGTTTTGCTATAAAATGCAATTTAGAAATTAAGGTTAAATGTTATATAAGGGAAATATTCCTGAAGCAGTAGCCAAAGGCTATGTGTTCTGATTTTATTTTCATTCACTTGTGGGTTATATGACTTTGGACAAGTCAAGTCACCACTTTTCTGAGCTTAGATGATCCAGTGATAACAAAGATAATGATCTTTTCATTTGCCTCATAGTTTAGTTGTGAGAAATAATATGTTTGTGAAAGCTCATTGTGAACTGTATAGATGGCTTTCAAATGGCAGTCACTTTGCTTTTTAGCATTTATTAATGTATTTATTTAGGCTGGTCATAATTCTTACTATACCTTGTCTTTGCAAGAGAATAACACCACAGAATGAGGCATTGAAAGCCCACCATAGGACACTAATCTGTACCTTTCAAGGAATAACTCATTAAAAAGTTATTATTGATCAATTAGGGTTGTGGAGTTCACGAAAAGAGGGAGAATTGTGATGAAACAATATGAACCATGCATTTTAATTGACTTTATCATCATGGGATACTAAAATTTAAGTAGAATAGATCAGGGCTAATCTCCACTTATCTGTCCACTTGAGTAGAAAACAATATTTTACAGATTATTTTCTACCACTTATTTTCAATTGATTGTCTCCTCCCAATGTATCATTTGCAGGAGGTAAACAACTTATAAAATCAGATAAAAAGGGAAAGCTTATTAAATGCTATAAATGAGAACATTCATATGGAAATGTAAAAATTAATTGAATCCTGCTTGGCAATTGCAGTGCTAAAATGAGCAAAAGCATTATGACCCATCTGTCATCACCCAAAATGACTAATACCGTATTTCAGGTACTGTATATAAAGCAATTATCATGCAATTAGCTGTGTTCTTTCATTTAGTACATGCCCTCCTGTGTTAAAGCAACTTTATTCCTAACATTATTGTCAAAGATCCGTTAGAGTTTCTGATTAAAATGTACCTCCAGGTTGAAACATAGTAGTTAAGCTTTCAGCTCAAGATAATTTTCTTTCTTTGATTCTTTTAAACCTCAGCAATACAAATTATATGACTTTAAAACCATGTATACAAGTTCAAAAACCTTTCAGAAGTCATTAATAAGTTCCAAAATGAAAATAGCTTGTTTCTTAGGATAAAATTGGCAAACATACTGGACAGTTTTGTACAGAGTCTTAACTCTTAGCACAGCAAGAGCAGGTTTTATTCTAACGCAAGGAGGGCACATCTTTAAAATCTTGAGTTTAAAGATAAATAAAAGTGTTAAGTTTCCTCTTTTCCTCTGAAATACCTTCTCTTTGCCTTTCTACCCAACAACACTGGCAAGCTTATCCCTGGCCTTGGATCAACATACTTGGTATCAGACAGAGGTGGATGACGCCAGAAAGCAAGTTTAAGGATAAAGAGCTTCTCAGCTTGTGCTGGGAGTATTGTGAGTGGGGTTGCATTGTGAGTAGAATCACCCCTTTTCTTTCTCATCTTTTGGATCCTCCCTCTCCTCAGGTCCTCAGGGTTTTGTTTTGTTTTTTTGTTTCTGTTTTTGGTTTTTGTTTTTGATGAAGAGGTTTGTGGTGTGTGTGTGTGTGTGTGTGTGTGTGTGTGTGTGTGTGTGTGTGTGTGTGTGTGTGTGTGTGTGTGTTTAACTGCTTCGTCTAGAAGCAGGAAAAATAGCTTGTTATGTAAGACTCTTGTCATACCTGAAATTTTTTTGAAGATATAAAGATAGCCTCACCCAAACCAGTGCCCAACTAGTGGCATCATGCAAAAGGCAATTTGTTATTAAATTTTACCTATTTGAATCATAATGTTAAGTAAGATTTAAAAGCATTTTAAATTTTAAGTAGAAAGTTTCTTACATTGTTTTTCCTCCAATGATCCTCTGTTACTTGAATCATAGGTAAACTTATGTTTACAATGGTGATGATACCTTCTTACAAATGTGTTCACTCAAATTTTTAACATTTTCAAAGTATCTACATCATGAAGAGCTTATAGGATCCCCAAATTTTAAATTTGTAGGCTTTTTGGTTGGGCGATTCAGAGAAAAATATATAAGAAATATAGTTCTAGTGGCAGGTCTGTATTTTAAAATATACTTTCTCTAGCTATAAAAGATCTAAAATTTTAATTTGAAGTGAGCCACTGCATTAGTAAAAATCCTAAAATTATATACATATATTTATATTAAAATGTTATTTTCAGTATGTTTCTAAATGACTCTACATATCTTATAACTTTTATTTAATTTATACTATCATTGCCATCAGTTTATAAGCTCAGTTCTGAATATTTTTTGAGGACTTTGTGTATGTCAGATATTCTTCTGGAGATGTTATCAATAAGATAGGAGCTCACAGTCAAGTGGGGAGATCAAAGTTTAGTGTTCTTAAACATTTCTTTAAAAAGATAGAAATCAATACATCAAAATGTTAAGTGACCAAGATAACAAAATGAATCATGGTTGAAACTTAAAAATAAATCTTTATTCATTTGAAAATTTTAAAAGAATATTTATGATTAAAAAAATTACAGGGCTTCCCTGGTGGCACAGTGGTTAAGAATCCCCCTGCTAATGCAGGGGACACGGGTTCGAGCCCTGGTCTGGGAGGATCCCGCATGCTGCGGAGCAACTAAGCCTGCGTGCTGCAACTACTGAAGCCTGCATGCCTAGAGCCTGTTGTCCGCAACAAGGGAATCCACCGCAATGAGAAGCCCATGCACCACAACGAAGAGTAGCCCCCGCTCACCTCAACCAGAGAAAAGCCTGCATGCAGCAACAAAGACCAACACAGCCAAAAATAAATAAATAAATAAATTTAAATAAATTTATTAAAAAAAGTTTTTTTAAATTACAAATAACTCAGGATGGCTCTAACCTCATCACTTGCTTATGGAGTCATATCCAAAAATTCATTGCCATGATCAGTGTCAGGGAGATTTTCCCTCTTTTCTTCTAGGAGTTTTATGGTTTCATGTCTTAACCATTTAAGTCTTTAATCCATTTTGAGTTTGTTTTTGTGAGTGGTGTTAGAGAGGAGGCCAGATTTATTCTTTGGCCTGTGAATATTGAATTTTATCAATGCCACTTAATGAAGAGACTGTCCTTTCCCCATTGTGTATTCTTGGTGCTTGTGTCAAAGATTAGTAAATCATATATGTCTGGGTTTATTTCTGGGCTCTGTATTCTGTTCTGCTGATCTATGTGTTTGTTTCTATGCCAGTACCATGCTGTTTATGTTACTATAGCTTTATAATATAGTTTAAAATCTAGACGTGTGATGCCTCCAGCTTTGTTCTTCCTTGTCAAGATTGCTCTGACTATTCAAGATCTTTTGTGGTACCATACAAATTTTAGGATTGTTTTTTCTATTTCTGTGAAAAGTGCCAATGGAATTTTTGATAGAGACTTCTGTGAACCTGTAGATTTACTTGGGTAGTATGGACATTTTAATAATATTAATTTGTAATCCATGAACGTGAATATCTTTCCATTTATTTGTCTTCAGTTTCTTTCATCAATGTCTTATAGTCTAGAGATTTTTTTACCTCCTTGGTTGAATCTATTTCTACACGTTTTTTTTTTTTATGCTATTGTAAGTGGAATTATTTTCTTAATTTGTTTTTTAGATATTTAACTGTTAGTGTATAGAAATGCAACTGATTTTTGTATGTTGACTTTGTATCCTGCAACTGTACTGAATTTGCTTATTAGTTCTAACAGTATTTTCATGGTGCTTTTAGGGTTTTCTGCAAATAAGTTGACATCATCAGCAGAGACAATTTAACATCTTTGTATAAGTTTATTTCTTCATCTTCCTAATTGCTTTGGGTAGAATGTCCAGTACTGTGTTGAATCAGAGTAGTGAGAGTGGGCACCCTTGTCTTGTTGCTGATATTAGAGGAAGAGCTTTCAGCTTTTCACCATTGAGTATGATGTTAGCTGTGGGCTTTTCATATGCCCTTTATTACATGGTGGTACATTTCTTCAATACTTAATTTGTTGGGAGTTCTTATCGCAAAAGAATGTTGTATTTTGTCAAATGCTTTTTCTGCATCTACTGAGCTTATCATACGTTTTTTATTCTTTTTTTTTAATATGGTGTACCACTTTTATTGATTTGTGTAATTGCTAAATCCCATTTGATCATGGTGTATGATACTTTCAATGTGCTGTTGAATTGAATTTGCTGGTATTTTGTTGAAAATTTTTGCATCTATAGTCATCAGAGATATTAGCTTATAATTTTCTTTTCTTGTAGTGTCTTTATCTGGCTTCGTTAGAGGATAATGCTGATCTCATAAAATGAGTTTGGAAGTGTTTCTCTCTTTGATTTTTGGAAGAGTTTGAAAAGGATTGTCATTAATTCTTCTTTAAATGTTTGGTAACATTCACCTAGGAAGCCATCTGGTCCTGGGCTTTTCTTTTTTGAGAGATTTTGACTACTTCTTCAGTCTCCTTGTTATTAGTCTGTTCAGATTGTCTATTTATTCATGATTCGGTTTTGGTGGGTTGTAGGTTTCTAGGAATTTATCCATTTCTCAGTTATCAAGTTTGTTGTTATGTAGTTGTTGATAGTAATCTCATGATTTTTTGTATTTCTGTATATCATTTGTAAGCTTCCTCTTTAATTCTAATTTTATTTATTTGAGTCTCCTCACATTTTGTCTTAGTCTAGCTAAAAGATTGTCTATTTTGTTTATCTTAAAAAAAAACCCTTAGCTTTATTGATCTTTTCTAGTGTTTTTCTGGGCTCTATTTCATTTATTTTTGCTCAGTCTTCATTATTATATTTTTTTCTGTTAACTTTGGGCTCAGTTTGTTCATTTTTTTCTAGTTCCTTGAGGTGTAAAACTAGGTTGTTTATTTGATATCTTTTATTTTTTCTTAATTTAAGCATTTATCACCATAAACTTCCTCTTAGAACTGCTTTAACTGCATCCTATAAGTTTTGGTACGTTGTGTTTCCATTTATGTTTGTCTTAAGATGCTTCTGAGTTTTCCTTTTGATTTCTTCTTTGACTCATTGGTTGTTCAGGAATGTCTTGTTTATTTCCCAAATATTTGTAAAGTTTCCACATATTCCAAGTTTTTAATTTTAGGGTTAGTTAATAGATCTCTGCTGGTGTCCTTTGGTGGCGTCACATTTGCTTGATTCTTCATGATACTTGTAGCCTTGTGTTGATGTGAGCACCTGAAGGAATAAACACCTCTTCCAGTGTTTACAGACTGGTTTTAGCAAGTAGATTTCTTCTGTCAAGTCCCAGGATGATGGTACTGCTTCCAATCATGGTAGAGTTGGGTCGTAGCCAGTCATGTAACTGCTACTGGGTCTGTAGTAGGGTCTGCATTTGGCAGGCCTGTTACCAGAGGTTTGGGCTGGCATGGATTCTCTCTGGTCCTTGGGTAAATAGCACTCCCTCTAAAACCTTGGACAGTAGTGCTGGCACTGGGACAATGGTATGCCTTAGGGTTCACAGATGGTGGGCTTATTACCAGGTACATGGATGTGTGCAGCTCTTTCTGGGTCCCTGGGAGTGCTCTTAATAGGTCACTGGGCAGGAGTGGCCCCAGACAGCAGCTGAGAAAGACTAGAGTTAAGTCACAAGGCTGCTTCAGCATCCATTGCTGAGACCAAAGTCTGAAAACCTGTCCCCCAGGACATGGATGGGTGTGCCTCCTGGCAGGTTCCTGGTTGGGCAGGACTGCCCCCAGACCATGGTTGATCAGGATTGCTGTGGGCCACAGGGCTACTTCAGGATCCACAATCAGACTAATGTCAGTGAAGTTGCCTCTGGAGGCACATTAGGACATGTCTCCCTCTGGGTTCTGGGACATCAGAACCACTCCTGGAGGAGTGTAGCTGAGAGGGGTTGGAGCTGAAGGCTGTCAGGCTTCAAAGTCTGAGTCAGACTGAGATCTATGGATTTGCCTCCAGCAGCATGGTAGGGCTGGTTGGGCGTTTTTCACTTCAAGTCTCAAGGCCTCTGCCCCTTAGTTCTTAAATGTCTTTCCAATCCTGGAGGATTTTGTCTGGATATTATCAGACACCTCTGGATCCTCAATATCCCCGGAAAAAATAATGTTATGATTCATTTTGTAAGCATATGGAGATCAACAGAGAGTACAGACTCCACTTCTGGTTCTATAATGTTATTTTGAAAAACTGGTTGAAGTCATAACATGATGTTCAAAATGTCCAAGAATGTGTACTTTTACAGGAAGACCCAATGCTAAGATGGAATCTGTTGGATAATATATGACTGCGACTGTGTCTGATACAGATCCTTTCTTTCCAACGTCTGAAAATAAAAACAACTTTAAATGTC
Source organism: Neophocaena asiaeorientalis asiaeorientalis (assembly GCF_003031525.2). Taxonomy (NCBI): domain Eukaryota; kingdom Metazoa; phylum Chordata; class Mammalia; order Artiodactyla; family Phocoenidae; genus Neophocaena; species Neophocaena asiaeorientalis. Next base: position 6,195,512 of record NW_020174057.1, on the reverse strand, counting down.
ACATCCTTTTTTTAACCAATCTGAAGAAAATTTCAGAGAAATTTTGCTTATAGTGGTCTATAAAATCTTAGCAAGAACTGACAGCTATTTCAAAGTTTGTCACAAGTTTTTCTTTTTTCAGATTGGAATAGTGAATTCAGCATATTTCTTTGCTGAAAGCTTGCTGACAACAACCTGTGTGAATCTGGTCTAAGAGAAGATGTATACACACACCTTCCCCCAGTGAGGGTAGAGACTGTCTTTTCTGGCCACTGTCAGTAAGAAAACAACTAACAAAAGATACAAAAGGATTTATGACATCAGGAAAGTTTGTGTCTAACCTACATATATATTTTGCTTCTTCCACCTATTTAACCAAAAATGGCACACTTTTAAAAATCAATATGCAATTATTAATATTAAAGGAAAACATATTGAGAATACTTGTTTGCGTTAAGAAAGATTTTCTACTTATTTTTAAAAAACTAAAATAGGTACTCTCCTTAGGGATTTAGGCATTTGTTTAGGACCACTGATTTGGTAACTGCATGTCCCTGTTGCCTGGCATAGTGGTCCTGGCATAAATATTAATAATGCCACAATTTCAACAATAAATTATATGTTAACCTCTGTCACTGTTACCCTTGACTCTCCTGATTAAGGAGAGTCACGAGGTAAAATTTTTAAATGCAAATACAGTGGGATACTAACAATAAAAATCCATCCTCAGTGAGAAGAAAGGGATAGAACATATTTGAAATGACATCATGAATCAACAGAAAAGTTTGATTAAATTGCAGTAAAATTAATTTACAACTTATTTAAAAATAATGCAACTATTACGTTAAAAGCATACATAGAAAATAGAATATAATTTAAAATTATATGCTTCCTTAGAGTTCATTTTTTCATCTTTTTATATTTTGCAATTAAATCAGTGAGATTAGATTCAGTATTTAATATTCAGACCTTGTGGGTATATCATACCAGGCTAATTCTAGGCAGATATTAAAAGTCAACCGACTGCACAAAAGTTTATCAAAATCAAATTCTGTTTTAACATGGAATTTCATTCAGATACCTACCGTCGTATCAGGTACAAGAAAATTTTATGTAGGAACTTCTGTGGGGGGTTCATGGGAAAATGTCATTTAATGAAAATGTACATTCTTTATCATAAGCTAGACCAGTTATCCTCATCCTGGCTACACATCTGAATCATTTCCAGTGTTTTTTTTAAAAACTGAGCTGCTGGAGTCCAATTCTCAGATGACCTAATTCACTAGACCAAACTCAAGATTCTGGGTTTGTAAAAAAGGTGTATAGGCAATTCTGATAAATGGCTTTGTTTTTAGAACATTGCCCTATGGCTTTGGCTTTGACTCCCAAATTTCTGTGTGGTCTCTCGCTTCGGTGAGCCAGGCTGGACTTCTTTTACGGCTGTCACGTAAAGCTGAGGTTAGACTCAGGCTGAGTAGACTGATACTTTCTTGTCTAAATCCATGCTCTAGTCTTCACCTTCAGGACATTATGTAATACAATAACTGTTGGTGAAGGATGATAATCAATAGTACAAAAAGGAAAGGCCTCTCTTTAATGAGAAAAAACAGTTTCAATAACTTTCCTCTTTAATATGTTTTTTTTTTCTTAAAACACTACTCTGGCCTGCCTTGTCGTCCTAGGATGGAGGCTGTCATCTTCATAACTTTCTAACAGTATATGAGAAAAGAGGAGGCCCAAGGGAACAGCCCTCAAAAAAGAATAGTCCACACAAAGGATACATAGTCTGATACAAGAGAACACCAAGAGAAGATCTTCTTTACTTCAGTATAGTTCTCTTTATAGCATGTTAATTTTCTAGCTTCTCATATTTTAGTGTTCTTTTATTGGAAATTACGTAGAAAATATGGTTACTAATAAAATCTTTCTGAATTTAGAGTGACATTGTATTGGTCCCATTTTTTGAGAAGGGTATCAAACTAAATACTCAGCAGGTATTATGATTCTGATGAAGAAAAAAGGTGAAAAAGTATAGATAATCTGCTACAGCTACAAAATAGTTCACCCAGATTTTAGTGAAACTTTATAGTCCATGACTTTAAAAATTTACTAATATAGAAGAGTATTTTCTGTCCTCCCAGAGCAGTTAGTCTAGTGGCTCTTTTTTTTTTTTTAAACAGTTAGACTTATTCTGTTGCTTTACATTATGATCAATCTAAGTAGAAAATTTTCAAAGTAGATGACCATTTAAGCAGAAATACAATGTAAAAACCTTTGTTTACTCTGTGATACTTTTGAATCAAAGAGTAATTCTGACACCTGGGTTTAAAGAACATTGTAAAGTTCAGAAATAGTTTTCTATTCATAAATGTACAGGCAAATTTAATTCTGCGAAACAGTAGGTGTATTGAATTCTGCCAGATAGTGGAAGTATTTGTAATAGTTAAGTAAGTCTATTGTTGGCGCACTGTCAATATAAATTGACTGGGCAAAAGCAAAAAATATTCAATGATATGAAAAATCCAGGAAACTGGCAAAGAACCTTCAAGAACAGAGAGTAAGGAATGTTTGTTTTGTATTCTATTGAAAAGGAAATCGATAGTATTTTTGACACTATTCAGAAATGTGTGTTTTCACCAAATGCAAAATGTATTGTCATAGATTTAAAATACTTTGCATGAAATTATTCTGAGATTATAGATTATCTATAAAAAATATGGCAGGATGCCTCAAAGCAGGATAACACATTAATAGACTGACTCTTGGACTTGAGTCTTTAAAATTTTTGTGTAAATGTACATACATACACATTATGTATATATAGGAATGTAAGGACTTTAGACTCTATTTTCTTCTACACTGATATAAGCCAAATATAGTTCCTTAAAGTACTATAGTCAACCTGTGGGTGGAAAGTTGGTTAACAGAGTGTACTGTTTTAGCTTTAGCTTTGTTTTCAATGGATTTAACGTCACACATTTCAATTAGGCTTATAAAAACTAAACATATTATTCAAAGACATCTTTACATCTTTGCATCTTTACAACTTAGACATGCAAAGGAAAATGGCAGAGCACTCTCAGAAGTCAGCAACTATGAGGAGAAAATGGAGGTATTGTGAAGAGAAATAAAAGGATATGTTGAATTCCATGACTGGGGAAACTGAGGCATGATTTGTTATACATGTTCAAGCTTTATACACAGGTTAGATGAATGCATTTTGAATCTGATGATCACTCAGTGATTCTCTGTAAGAAATCTACCATTTAAAATTGAAAATAAGTATTTAAAACTATTCTTTTTTAACTATATAGAATGTAATCTGTTTTGTACTTTAAATATTTCCAGTAATAATTGAAATCAGAAACTGTGCCCACCAATAATAATCCAGAATGCTTTTACATGGATTTAGGTGCAAAATATTTAATCAGCAAAAAAGTATTGAATATCTATGCCAACTGTATTGTTGGCTCAGTTAACAACCTCTGTTAACAGAGAGTAACAGGTGTGTAAAGTGGTTGTCAACCAAAAAAAAACAGCAACAATTTAAAATGTCTAGAGGAAGAGCTGTGGAAGGCCAGATGACAGAATAACTGAGACTTTAATGAAAAATTTGGGAAGTGGAGAAATTTGTCCTTGGTTTTGAAAGCTACATAGATGTTTCCTATGAAATTAGAAAACAGTGGTAGAAATTAGTATTTAGTACATGATAAACAATGACAATCCAGGAAGAATATTTAATTTGGAAAATATTCAGCATTGTAATATTATTTTTCTCTTTTCTTCATTTAAGTTTATAACTGGAGTTTTAAATTTTTCTTTATCTAGGTCCCCTGAAAATTATATTAAATTTATTCTTAGGTCATTCATATTTTGGGCCTTTAATTTTTTTTGATATGTAATAGTTAGCACAAAGGATAACTAATAATTTAAAAATATATATTTATTATATACAGACATTTGTAACAAAGTACTCAGTATTTTGGGTATTTTTCAAGTGATTATCTTATGTTTCCTAGTTATAAAATTATATCATTGAAAGTAGTGGTTATAAAGTAATCGTTAATTTCTAATTTACTAAAAGATTTTAAAAATCAAAATGGATGTTGAATTTTATGATTTGCTTTTTTGGAATCCTTAGAGATGATCATAAGTGTTTTCCCTTCTTTAAATTTTTAATGTCAAGAAAAGCATTAATGGATTTCCTAATGTTGAACTGTCCCTCTATTCCTGGAATAAACTCTCCCTCATCAAGCTCTATTATTTTACCATACTATTGGGATTGATTTACTAATAATTTGTTTACAATAAATACATCTATATTTATAGGTCAGTGTATACTATAGTTTACTCTTTTGTAAGTTATCTTAATCAGGTTTCAGTATAAGAGTCACACCAGCTTACTAAATTGAATTAGGAAATTTCTACTATTTTATACTCTATAAATTTATATAGCATGATAGTAATCTGTTCTTTGGAAGTTTTAAAGACTGCCCATCTATTTGGGCCGGTGTTTCTTGTTGCATATTTTATACTATTATTTTTACACTGTTCTATCATTTTAAAGTAAAATTTTATTATTACTTTTGCCATATGGACTTTATTTTGTTTGCTTTTATTTTTCTAGTAACTTTTCAAACTATAATTTACTGAGCCTGTGTTATTCTCTAGGACTATTAGTTTGTATACTTTACCTACTTTTATTCTTAGAGCATCACGTGGAATAAGTATTAATATCCCTAGTTTGCATTTGTGGAAACTGCACCTTAGTAAGTCTCAATTACTGGCTGAATGTCCTAATGTCCTAGTTCTTCATTAGACTCTGTGCTTCTGAGGACACTGTGTCCTATGCATTATTATGTCTTGGATTTCTTGAATGATTCCAGGCAGATTGCAGACACCCAATAATTACTTGTAGGATTGAACAGAGCTATTTCTGCCTGACCCAGAGGTCTTTCCGTGAGCCACTAGGTAATGAAGTATGGTTGCTTGTGTTTCTTACAGTGATAATTGTGTCAAGGTAAAATAAACTAAGTTATTATGTCTGAGTTCAGAAAATTGCAAAAAGCACAAATTTTGTATTTATTTTTGCTACTTAACTTTGTATAATTTACTTACAATGTAAGGTATACATTTTTAGTATAGAGCTGGATTAGTTGTGACAAATGTATGACTTCATGTAATCACTACCTGAGTAAAGATATACATTTCCATCACTCAGGAAAATCCCCCCTGGACACTTTGCAACCAGCCTCCCCCTCATCCTTGTCACTAGGCAACCATAGAACTACTTTCTGTCACTATGGGTTAGTTTTAACTATTTCAGAATGTCATCTAAAGGAAATCATACAAAAATATGCTTTTCTTATATCTGCCTTCTTTCACTTAGCATAATGTTTTTGAGATTCACGCATGTTGTTATCAGAGTTAATTGTTCTTTATTGATGGGTATTATGCCACCTTATGGGTAGACCACAATTTCTTTATCCATTTCCCTATTGTTGGGCATTTGGGTTGTTTCCAGATTTTGGCTAATATAGATAAAATGTCATAAACATTAATGCTTATGGGATTTCGTGGGCTTTTTTATTTTTCTTTAGTAAATACTGAGGAGTAAGGTTGCCTTGTTTCCTATCTTAGAGGGAGAGCATTCAGTAGTTTGCCATTAAGCATAAAGTTAGCTGTAGGTTATTACATCCCTATTATCAGTTTGCAGAGGTTCCCTTTCATTTCTAGTTTCCCATACATTTTTTCATGAGTAGATACTATTTTTTTTAATATATTTTTCTGCATCTACTGAGTGACAAAATAATTTTACCTTTTATTCTGTTAATATAATAATTTTTAACATTATAATGTTAAACCAACCTTGCTTTCCTGGGTAAACTCCACTTTATCTTGATGTATTACCCTACTTATATATTGTTCCCTTTTTCTCTGGTGCCCTTTCCCAAAGATTCCAGCTGCTTCAGCAGCACCAAATTCTAAAGTATGACTCCTCAGCTCAGCAGCTCATTGTCCTTTGCTTGATCTCTGACTTCTTGTGCAATCATTAGGAAATTGTCCCTATGTAAAGGTCCAGGGTGTTTACCAAGCTAATCATCTTGAGTTTCCTTTCTCTCAGGAATTCAGTCTTTTGCTGCCCATTGTTCAATGGCTGCTAACAGTTACCTCATACCCATGCAGGTTTATAGTTATGTATGAAAGGAAGGTAATTGTCCGTAAGTAGTTACCTTGTCATGGCCAATAATGGAGCCAGAGGCACATATAAATTTAATTTTTTCAGCTTAGAGGGAGAGGATCAACAGAATAAAATGCTTCATCAACTATAGAAATTACATTTGGGTTATATATGGCTAGGAAACAAATACCCAGGGGAAGTCAGAAAGAAGGAAAAAGCTATAATTTTCCATACATTTATTATAAATTAAAAGAATACACGGAGTAATTTATGAGCTTTTTAAAATCTTCCATTACCTGCATTTTATGACTTCATGTATTATCAAAAACATATTTCACAACACTTGACATGCATATAAAGCCTACCATATTTATTTCAAAATGATAAAGGTAAGATTTTTAATAAATATGAGAAAGATCTTATTTTTCTGCATCGTTTCAGGAAACAGAGAAAAGATATAATCCATGAAGAAAAAAAAAGAGCATGACAAAATGTGTTCTGAATTGATGCCCTAATGTCCACCTTAATCTTCTGGGAGATGAGGCCCTGTAATTATATTTAATCTGAAAAAAATAAAGGTCCATAGATTACTATAATTTCTCTTTAATCACAAGCTTTCTTCTTAAAGAGAAAATATTCTCATGTTTTTGTTTTCATGTTTTTTATTCTTTGAGGGGAAACTTTTACTTTTCTGAACACACTTATTGAATTTTCACATCCAAGTATATTCGTTTACTCCTGTTTGAGTTGATAAAGTTGATGTTCCTTAATTTTCTCACTTCTTGAAGTATGCCTTTCTCTTTCCCTCTACCTGTAACACACACACACGAACACACAATGTAAGTGTGTACACACCTGTACAAACACTCCATTTTAATTTTTTTGTAGTATTTAAAAGTTAAATATTCATTTTTTAAATTATGACTTTACCCTAAAGCTCTTGTGGTTATAGATTATTTTGGATAGTCTTTGACTTTGTAACAATGTTTATACACATTTTGTTAGACTTAACTCTCTATTTACCAGGTTTATTAATTCCTACACCACCAATCCTTCTTAATAAAACCTTCCTCTTCTTGAATTCCTAATGTGACACATCTATTAATTTGTTGGTGTGTCTCACACAGCAGTTTTTTCAAGATGAATTTGTAAATCTCACAATTTATGAAAGTTATGTATTTTAGATATTTATTTGGATATTTATTTAGATTTGTATTGCCATTTCATATAAACTCCAATTTGGCCAGGATTAAGATATAGGTTATAGAATTTTCACTTCTAAAACTTCTATTAATGGTGGAAAAACTCTGATACCAATGAGTAAATTGTTTCTTTACAAGTATCCACTATTCTAGTTAGCAGTATCCTTGGATTTTTCAACCAGAGGGATAGCTGTTAGGTAAGAAAGTAGGAAGTTTTGGGGCAGGTATGACTACACTATTTCAGGATAGTGTAGTGAAGCTTTAATAAACCACAGATTGATTTTATCTATACAGTATCACTGGCTTAGAGCTGATGAAAATTTTCTTCAGCTCTTGTAATTCATTGCATTATAATCTTAACTGTTGGCATTGCAAGTTGTCCTCATTTTTCTGTGTATTCTTATATCTTTAAAAGAGTACCATAAAGAGTTTTAGGCTTTTAGTCATATGACATTTAGATTGGAACCATTGTAGCTGTTATAAAAATCTTTCCATGACCTGAGAAAGTTTCTTTGTGATCCATTCCCTTTCAATAGTCAGCTATGAAGGTTACATTTATATTTCTATAACTTCAGTGAGTTTTCCTGATATTTGAACTCTGCATACATAGAATCATTAATCATTTATTCTTTTATGTGCTTTTTTGCACTTATGTATTTGTGAGATTCATCCATCACTGCATATAGCAGTAGCTTATTTATATATTTATTTTGATTCATAGAACTCCACTGGATAAAGATATCATAATTTGTTAATGCATTCTCGTGTTTGTAGATATTTGAAATTTTTTCTAGTTTAGGAGAAATTATGAATGAAGATTTTATTAAAATTATTGAAGAAGTCCTTTCCAAAACATATACAACCATTTTTCTTCCATATTCCACCTAGGAGTTAAATTGCTGTTATCATGGGGTAGGCATATGTTTACCTATGTTAAGAACTATTTAACAGTTTGGCAAGTTGGAGATATTATTGTACACTCCCACCAGCAATAAATGAAGATTCTAATCATTCCATATCCTCATCGTCAATCAATAGTTAGTCTTTTTAAATTTTATACATTATAGCTGGTACCTTGTGGTATCTAATCATGGTTTTAAATTTCATTTTCCTTATGGTTAATGACATTGAGCATCTTTTCATATTCTTGGTTGTCATCCATATATCTTCTTTTCAGGAAGAATATTTTGTTTATTAAATTTTTTTATTGTGTTTTTAGTTTTCTTTATATATTGTGGATATAATTCTTTTATCAGTTATGTGATTTCTAAATATTTTTTCCCTGTCTGTATCTTTCAAAGAACAGAAGGTGTTAATTTGATGAAATCCAGTTCATCAAGTTTTTCTTTTATAGATCATGCTTTTAATGTTATATCCTATGTTTTCTCCTATTGCTATATAATTTTAGATTTCACATTTAGGTCAATTATCCATTTTAAATTAATTCTTGTATAACATGCAAGGTATGGATCAAAGTTAAATTCTTTTTCATATTGATATGCAATTTGTTGAAAAGACAATTCTTCAATAAATTTCATTTACACCCTTTAAAAAATAAAGTGGCTATCTATGTGTAAGTATATTTCTATATTCTGTCTAGAAACAATCTTTCTATCTTTATGTGGCTATGGCATTTTTTAACTACTGTAGCTTTATAGTAAGTCTTGAAGTCAAGTCATATTAGTTCTCCATTTTATTCTTTTACAAAGTTATTTGGCTATTCTAGTTTCTCTGCTTTTCCCCATGAATTTTAAAATAAACTTGCCAATATTTACCAAAACAAACAACTTTCTTAGGTTTTACTTGGGATCTCTTTGAATCTATAGCTCAATTAGCAGAGAACATCTAACATCTTAACAATATTCAATCTTCCAATCCACGAATATGTGTATTGCTCCATTTGTTTAGAACCTCTTTTATTCTTTCAGTAATGTTTTATATTATTTACTATTTAGGTCTTCCACATTTTTTCTAAATTGATCTATATTTCATATTTTTAATAGCTTCATTAGGATATAATGTATATAACATACAGTTCAGCCACTTAAAGTGTAAAATTCTGTGGGTTGACTTTCACTGTCTTGATGGTGTTCTTTGAAGCATGAAAGTTTTTGCTATTGCTGAAGTTAAATTTGTCTTTTTTTCTTTATTTGCTTATGCTCTTGGTGTCACATCAAAAAAACCATTGCCTAATTCAAGATCATGAAGATGTATACCTATGTTTTCTTCTAGGGGTCTTATAGTTTTAGCTCTTACTTTTTAGGTCTTTGAATACATTTTAAGTTGATTTGTGTACTTGTCGTGAGGTCAGGGTCTAACTCATTCTTTTGTGTATAGATATTCAGTTTTCCCAGCACCATTTGTTGAAAACAATATGAGTATTAAGGATAAATGCTATATTGCTACAGATAAAAATAGCCCATGGTTTTACAATAGTGAGAAAAGTCAGTGAATTTCTACAACAGGTCAAGCACTGTACTAAGCCCTGGAATGGATTGATGAGTAAGACAGACATTGTCACTTTGGAGCTTATGGTGTAGCTCTAAAAAAGGGTGCTAGATGTCATTCCTGAATATTTAAAATATATATACTAAAAGTTACAAATCACATATGTTAGAAATATTGCATATGCATGCTTAGTATTCATTTCAGAATCCTTTCATCAGTTTTTGAGATGGTGTAAATTTTGCATAAACGTTGTAGTCTCATAAAATGCATGCAATTGGACACAAAATTTAATATTTATTTTTGTGATTCTGATTCCCTTAACTCACCAAAATGTTTCATAGGAGCAAAAAAAAAAGTTCCCCAAGCCTTATGAGATTATTTTAGGTCTATGCAAAGCTTGTTTTTTCCCCTGGAGAAATAGGAAGTCATGTCTGCCCAAGGGTAAACAAATTGTGCAAGGCAGTTTAAATTTGGTCGGAAACTGAGAATCCACAAGATTTGGTTTGGTTCTAAACATAGAGAAACATTATTGCTTCTTTCCTCATTCCCATCCTGACTAGCCCCCTACTGTTACATGATTACTAACCACATCAAATGCTTTGTTCAACCTAATTTTAAAGTATTCAACTTCTAAAGGATTGTTATTCATTAACAAAGATTAAATTGTGTTATTTCCTAGTCTGTATCAATCAAATTATATGAACTCAGTCGCAATTCTCTATATGAAGACTAGATGGTATATGGAAGGAAAAGAATTTTTTTTAACTTAATTGATACTCCAAGTTAGAAAAAAAATTAAAAAAACAAAACCCTCTCTAACTCAAAAGCAATATAAGGCTAAGCGAACATTGGAAAACTTGGAGAAGACTCAGAAGCCAGACATTAGAAAAGCGTCTATCTGGAATGGCTTAACTATCCACATGCCGACACAGCAGGTCTGGGCCAAAGTGTTTCACGAGGTCTTTTGCAGCTCAGATAGGCAATGATTCTCTAAATCCATGTCAGAACATGTGATTGAGGGAAACTGCAAAAACCAGAATCCCATTATAATTCAATTTGAGATTGGCACCTGTCCCCACAGCAGGGCTAACCCCATATTTTACCCATTTGATCTTTTGCTCTCCACTAAAAAATGATGGAAGGATATTTATTGTGCAGTAATATAAATACACTTTGAAACTAGTGCTTGTGCATGAACCTCCCAGAAACTGAGGTTATTCTTGCTCAAAAACATGAAAGTGAAACACGGCTCAGTAAAAACACCGGATAATCTACACACACACTGAGACCCAGAAGTCAGGGCTACCTAACACTCTTCCCCAGACACTCTCTATCTTGGTTAGTGGAACTATCAACTTGAGATCCTGAGGTGGAAAACTCTTCTTTGTTTCCCATGTTAATGACCAAGTTGTGAAAATTTGATCTCCAAAGTATTTCTTACAGAGGAGTTCTCTCTTTGTCACTCCTAGGTCTATATCACAGTTCCAGCCCTTGGCATCTTTTACCTGTTCTAGTGCAATAGATTCTTACAGAAATAATAAAACCTTAAATACATAGCAAAGAATATAAGGAATAGTATAAAATGCATGTGATAAATGTATCTAGCTTAAGAAATAAAGCAATATCCATACAGCTGAAGTAGCCTGTGTAGTACTATTCCCTGACCACCTGCCCCTGCTGCCACAAGTTCTGCAGAGGTAGCTTCAATCTTGAACTGGAAGTCTATCATTTCCATGCATGCTTTTATACTCTTCATGTGTGTGTGTATGTGTGTGTGTGCTCATATAAATACCACACATACTTATACTTGCTATTTTATTTTCTGTTTCTTTCTGTAACTTATGTTTACCACTTAACACTTTTTGAAAGCTATCCTCGATGATTTGCAAAGTTTTAATTTGCTTATTTTCATAGTTTGCATTAAATTGTGTGACTATATCACAGTTTATCCATTCTCTTGTTGATGGACAATTAGGCTGTTTCTAGCTTTTCATATAAATAAGGCTGCTATGAACATTCTTTGACCTGACTTTTTGGGTAATATGCCTGCGTTCTTTAGATTGTGTAGCTGGGAGTGGTGCATAAAGGGGTATCACATCTTTAGCCAGTATTCTCTCTCAAGGGGCTATAACACTTTTCACCTCTGCTGGCAGTTTATGCATGCCTTCTGCTCTATGTCCTCTGTAATACATTTGACCCTTGAACAACATGGGTTTGAACAGTGGGGTTCCATTTATGAGGGTTTTTTCCAATAAATACATACTTCAGTACTGCACAGTCCTCTGCTAGTTGAATGCCTGGATGTGGAACCATGGATATGGAGGGTCAATTGTAAAGTTATATGTGGATTTTTGACTGCATAGGGATTAGTGCATTGTTCAAGGGTCTACTGTATTAAGTATTGCTGATTGTTAGAGGATCTAATATAGAGGACTTGATCTCTAGTTGACTCAAGAGCTGGATCCAGGCAACTGGAGGCTCCTCACCCCTCTTCTATCCTTGGAATGTACATTTTGCCCACTGTTCCCATGATGAGAATTGTTTTCAAGGACTCAGCCTTGGGAAAACAAGGTGTTGTTTAGACATATTCTGGACTGAATATGTGACTGAACCGTGTTAAGATCTCTATATATAAACTTTTAAGATTCTGGTGGGTGGATGTGGAGATCTACTTCTCTTGTGGTCGCCCAAGACAAGTGTAATGTGTAAGGCCCCTTGTTTATTAAATCTGCTATTTACTAATCGGCGTGATCTGCCTCTTTCTTCAGTCTCTCCTTGCCCTTTGTGCACAAGGGCCAGTTTCATATTATACCCAGGAAATTCTCAAGTTTGCAAACCAACACTGACTTCTTAATTTTTACAAAATTTTGAAGTATTGAATTATTCGCCACCTTGGTTTTGATTTGTTTTCTCTTGAATTCAAGTGAGATACAGTATCTCTAAAGGTTTTTTGACTACCTTGATTTCTTCTATGAATTGCCTCTTCATAGTATTTGCTGTTTTCTGTCAGGTCATTTTTGTTTTTCTTATTGATTTGTAGGTATTACTTACCTATTCTAAATACCAATTCTTTATCTCCTTTGCCTTGTGGCTTGGCTTTTCTCACTTTTTAAATGGGGTCTTGTGATAACAATAGTATTTTATTTTAGTGTAATGGAATTAACATTTTCCTTTATAAATTATGTGTTTTTCTAAAAATGTTTTATCCTAATCTGAGGGAAACATTTTCTTCTTACATTTTCAAATGTTGGTTTCCATATGTGGGAAAGTAATTCACCAGAATTGATTTTTATGTAGGTCATGAAGTAGAGAACTGATTTTTATTATTATTATATGGAAGGCTATTATTGAAGGGTTTATCCTTTTCCACTGATCTATAGAGACCATGTTAAGTCAAGTTTTAATGATACATGGAACTGTCTGTTTTGTTTCATTAATCTGTTTTTCTATTTCTGTGAAATACCACATTGCCTTTATCAATTCAGCATTATAATCATTTTGATATCCAGTTCAGTAAATATCTCTCCTCATTCTCTTTTTCCTCTTCCTCTTTAGAAATGTCTTTAATCTCTTGGAAATTTTTATTTCCTTAAAACTTTTTAAGTCCCTCTTTTAAGTTCGATGAAAAAACCTTTGGATTTTGTTCAGCATTTCAGGAATTTGTATATGAAATGAGGAGAGAATTGTCATATGTATGATTTTAATCATCTTATCCACTGACCTGCTTTTTTGCTCTGTTTATTTTGTTGCTATCAGGAAGATTATATTTTTAAAGTTATACATTAGTGTTCCCAGTTGCTAAGATATAAAAATATGATTTTAAGAATAATTTATGTTTATTGATTTCTCTGCACTGTCATTAAATTTAATAATTTGGATTTAGATTCATTTGAGTTTTCTGAATAGACAACATTTTTTCTGAAAACAATGGTAATTTTATTGCTATCTTTGAATTTATTATTTTCCCTTATCTTATTTTGATAGGATCTCCAGTACATTGTTTAATATAAGGGGTGATAGTGAGTATGCTTGCTGATTTTATGGGGAATACTAAATTTTAGTACTAAGTATGGAAGTTTGCTGTATGTTTGTTCTTGTTGTGGTGGTTTTCTTTAAAGATATAAAGGAAGAAGTCAGCTGGCAAACGTGAGACAGTTGCCACATAAAGGGCTGTACTGGCATTTGGGTAATTGAGCCTTTGAACCACTTACTCCCACACCAATGGCAGATGTCTGCTTCTTGCTCAGCCAAACCATTTTTCTGGCAGAGAAGACTGGACAATGGTGTGAGTTCCTTCAGTAGCAAATGTCCTGTCATGTTAATTCACTGCTGTTTTTGGAAAACTTTAAGTTTACTTTCATATCAGCTTATTTACTTATGAAATTCTGTATATAAATATTATGAGTAAATAATTACATAGCAATGGGGAACTAGAAATTCCATGCACGTCTTCTATAATCCTTAACATTTTTCTTCTATCCAGTAAAAATTATTAAATTATATCAAAAGAAAAAAATAGAACAAAGCCCTGATTTGAGGTTAGTCTTCAGTCTCACTTTTAAAGACTCTTTATTTTTATAACTAAGCAGATATCTGGCTTTTTCCGTAGGGGTTCCTTTCCCCTGCAGCCCAATCAAACAGTGGCTTCCAATCTATTATGCCCTCTTGCATGTTTGTACCCTTTGTTTATTTTTGATTCACCCTCTTCACCAGCCTTTCCTCCTTCCTTCCTTCTTGTAATAATAATCTCCTGAACTCCTAAATATTCTCTATTTAGCAAAGACATTAATATCTGTCCAGCAGCATCCCTCTTCACCTCAACTTTGCCCTTTCCATTCAACCCTCTACTGTCATCGTGGCTGATTTCAACCTAACTAACCACTCAATGCTGTGCTCTCTTAGTTCCTTAGTGGTTCGAGTACCTCTGTTTCAGGGTTCCTTATTCTCAGTAGACCTTCAGTCCAGCACATTCTGTCTGTGTCAGCCTCTTCTTATCTCCATTGTGTACATATGTGTAGATGTGTGTGTGTCCACTTAGAGTTATCATCAATATGATAAATACTCTATTGCAAATATCGCTTTTCTTCCTTGATATGCTTTCATTCTGAAACACTGATCTGGAAAATGTCCAACCCTAGATGAACCCAAACACCTGAATTCTCTGTGCTGTTTCTGATTTTCCTAAGCATCATCAAAGAAAAAAGTCTATTTGAATTTAAGTTGTTTTTCAATAAATATTTGAGAATACTTGAGAGCACTCAGTGTATATTTGAGCAGCTAATTTCTGTCAGGCGTGGATACAGGTATTGGGGTACACATGGTAAATAAGAAAATAAAGTCTGTATCTCAAGTATAAATACACTGAATTTTATAGCCTATACGTGTGTGTGTACATATATATACACATGTGTGTGTTTGTGTGTATATACATATATATATATATATATATAAACATGAGAGAGAGAGAGAAAGCAGCAACAAGAGAGTGGGGTGGACTTCCCTGGTGGTGCAGTGGTTAAGAATCTGCCTGACATGCAGGGGACACAGGTTTCATCCCTGATCCGGGAAGATCCCACATGCCGCAGAGCAACTAATCCCATGTGTCACAACTACTGAGCCTGCACTCTAGAGCCCACAAGCCACAACTACTGAGCCCACGTGCCACAACTACTGAAGCCCATGCACCTAGGCCTCAAGCTCCACAACAAGAGAAGCCACCGCAATGAGAAGCCCACATACCACAATGAAGAGTAGCCCCCGCTCGCTGCAACTAGAGAAAGCCTGCACACAGCAACAAAGACCCAACACAGCCAAAAAAAAAAAAAAGAGAGTGGGGGCACTGGCACTACCAGATATTAGAATATCATATAAAGCCAAGTTCATCTCATTTATACTAACCCATCTCCTAGAGCCTCTAGTTTCCTAAACATCTTGACATTGTATGAGCCCTTCCTTCCCAACATAATATACAATGAATTTGTACACATGCATCCTTCATTCTATTTGTATGTGTATGTTTGTGTGTGTGTATAAGGATAAAAGAAGTATAGAATAACAATCATATTTTTCATAAATTTTGAAATTGTAAATTATTTGTTCTTTACATTCTTTTACGATTTTCTGTGCTTTCTAAATTTTCTGTAGCAATTAAATACTACTCTTATTAAAAATAAATAGCTTTCAAGTGTGTGAAACTAACAGCTATAAGAAATAAAAAGTGTTTTGGTAATTTTAGACATAACCATAATATAATAATGTGGGCCTTTGTCATTCCCTTGATGAAGATAACCAAAAAAAACAACAACAAAAAAACCCAAACAAATTAGGCAGGGAATTTGTAGTGATACAAACTCTTCAATATGCAAACTGAAGAATAGACCAATTCAAGATTGACCTAGTTCAATAATCATTATCTATGAGTAGTTAACCATCCTATGGTCATAGAGATTGAAAACTTAAGTATGTATATATTTAAAAAATAGTAACTCTATAGTTCACATAATTAGAGAGCCTATACTCAAATAGTACTGAACACTAGATAACACTATTAACATTTTTGTAAGCTATCTGCATATTGACATAGGATTATCATTCTTTGTTCCCCATCTTAATTTGATAAAAATTTACCTCTATTTCATATACAGTTGAAATACCTTAATGTTGGCTTTATAAAACTAAATTTAAAAATTGCAATCTACTTAGAAATCCTTAAAAAAGAGTCTCTCTCTCTCTCTCTCTCTCTCTCTCTCTCTCTCTCTATATATATATATATATATATATATATATACACACACACACACACACAAATATATACATACACACAATGCAAACTAGCCAATACTTCTTTTTGATACCCAATAGGCTCGTAAGAATTATTTTTCACAATGAACAACACTGTTTTGTCCTGCTCAGAGAAATCTATCATTATTTCTATCTTGTTGTAGGCTAAAATAATCAAGCATATTATACAACAAAATCATAACAACATAATTTGAACCACTGAGACATAAAACATGATTTTACAAACATAACTTTGACAGTTGAAGATGCAGAGTTATGGAAGTTTTACTGCAATTCTGTGGGCTGTGTATTGAAGTTTATCATTGTTTGACATCAGTTTTACCTTCTGTAGCTGCATCCTTCAAATATATCATGCTGTCTGGTAGCAAAGTGGATAATTTTGAACTCATGTTTATAGATAGATACCATGTCCATTATTTAGAGAGGTAAAGTGAATTCTCTTGTATAATGTATTGTTCAAGCATTATCAGTTACTAACATCCAGCTCTTTGCTACATCTACTTAAAAGAAATATACAGTACTTGCTGGCATTAGCAGTAAATGCAATGGAATTCCTGATTTCAGTTATGGATTATCTTTATCTCAAGAAAATAGGTGATTAGGCAGGAAAACAGTTTCTTGTGTGATGGATTGGATTGTGATATTACTAAATGCAGTTTGGCAAAGACAGCATTAGAAATGCATAAAATGTCATTACAGAAGACTTGGCTGATACTGTCAGAACAGAGCTACACTGAAGTGTCAGTAACTTTAGTGTTTAAGTTTGGTACAGGCAAGCACCTGGCACAAAGAAAAGACAGCAAGTAAAAAGGAAGGAAAGGCTAAAAAAGAGAGGAAAAGAAGTCACATAACATAATGCTTATTTTCCTCTGAGGAGGTTATTATACTTCCGAAAAACATGGTGCTGCTATTTACATTGAGACTAGTTATATATCCATCACAGGCTATGTAGCTACCACAGCTAACAGTATCATTAATAATTTCTTTTTTACAGATTTATTGAGGAATAAATGACAACTAAAATTGTGTATATTTGAAGTGTATGTGGTGATTTGATATACATGTACATGGTGAAATGATTACCACAATCAAGTTAATTATCACGTCCATCACCTCATACAGTTCACACTCTCTCTGTCTCTGTCTCTGTCTCTTTTTCATTTTCTAGTAGTGAGAATGCTTAAAGTCTCCTCTCAATTAATTTCAAGTATATAATACCGAATTATTAACTATAGGCACCATGCTGTACATTAGATCCTCAGACCTTATTCGTCTTATAACTGAAAGTTTATATTCTTTGACCTGTATCTACCCATTTTCCCCATCTCCCAGCTCCTGGCAACCATCGTTCTACTCTCTGTTTCTATAAGATTGGGACTTTTTTTTTTTATTCCACATATAAATGATACTATACAATATTTGTCTTTATCTGGCTTATTTCACTTAACATAATCTCCTCCAGGTTCATCCATAGCAAATGGCAGGATCTCCTTCCTTTTTATGTCTGAATAATCTTTCTTTCTCTCTATCTATCTATCTATACACACACCATATTTTCCTAATCCATTCATCTGTCAATGGGAACTCTTAAGTTGATTGTGACCCATAGAACATAACAGAGAGCAAAGAAATAAACCCACGTTTACATGGTGAACTAAACTTTGACAAGGGCACTAAGAACATACCATGGGAAAAGGACAGTTGCTTCAATAAATGGTGTTGGAAAAAAATGGACATCCACAGGACGAAGAATTAAACTGGACCCCCATCTTACACCACTAACAAAAATTAACTTGAAATGTATTAAAGACTTAAATGTAAGACCTGCAACCCTAAAACTCCTTGAGGAAAAGATAGGGGAAAAGCTCCTTGACACTGGTTTTGTCAGTGAGTTTTTGGATGCAACAGCAAAAGCACAGGTATCAAAAGCTAAAATAAACAAGTTGGATTACATCAAACTGAAAAGCTTCTTTACAGCAAAGGAAATCATCAAAAAATTAGAAAGACAACTTACAGAATGAAAGAAAATATTTGCAAATCACATATTTGATAAGGGGTTAATATTCCAAAATGTATAAGGAATTCATACAACTCAGTAGCAAAAAACCCCCAAATCATCCAATTAAAAAATGGACAAAGGATCCAAATAGAAAGTTTTGCAAAGAAGACATACCGATGGCCTACAGGAACATGAAAATATGCTCAACATCACTAATCATGAGGGACATGCACATCAAAACCACAGGGAGATATCATCTCACACCTGTTAAGGTAACTACTATGAAGACAAGATATAACAAGTCTTGACAAGGGTGTGAAGAAAAGGGAATTCTTTCTCACTATAGGTGGGAATGTAAATTTGTACAGTTATTATGGAAAACAGTATGGAGTTTTCTCAAAAAATCAAAAATCAAATTATCATGAATAGCATCTATTTCAAGAAATGCAGTCTTTTCAATACTTCCTTGCAAAGGTTTTCTCAAAAAATCAAAAATCAAATTATCATGAACAGCATCTATTTCAAGAAATCCAGTCTTTTCAATACTTTCTTGCAAATTTACCTAGTAATGCAAAGTTTAAAGTTCCTTAGGATGGGTCCTGGGTATAACTTAGTTTAGGGCTATTTTAGCTTCACTGCTAGGGCTGTTTTGAGGACTGTATCTGAGATGTTTGAGACATTTCCACCCTGCCTCTTGGGAGTACAAACTCTTCTGAGCCCTCTGTGAGCCCTGGAAATATTTCAACTGCTTCTGTCAGGTGGTTCTTTTTCTGGCCTTAGATATTTTCTTCTCAAACGTATACAGATGAGTACTCTGCCAATGACTTGTTAGGATTCCTCTGCCTATTTCTGTAAGTCTCTCTCTGAAGCCCCCTCCTTTTAGACACATTGGCCCCTCTGAATTGTAATTGCTCTCTCATGAGCAAGAATGCCTGGCTGTTTCTTCTTCTCCTTCCTGTGTTACATCCTGAAAATGTCATGCAAGCAATAAGCTGGTGCAATCATTTGGATCACCTTATTTGTTTCTGTTTTCTCAGGAATCACAGGCCTGAGCTGCCTGTTGTCAAATGTATGAAAACTAGTGTTTTATAGATCTAGCCCTGTTTTCAAATTAATTTTTTCAAATTTTTCAAATTGTTAAATGGGGGAGTGTTTCTCCATCTTGGCTGGAAACAAACATTTTTTGTTTGGGGTATTTTACAATTTTGATTTTCAATTGAATTATTTTTTTCTGAAGCTCATATACTCTATGAATGCAGTTCCATATGATTTTTAATCTGAAACCTATGTGTTTGATTAAAGAGAAAAAAATAATCTGAGGAGTAGAATTTGGAAGAATACAATTTTAATTTTTTTTTCAAATTTGCATACTTTTTGGTCTTTTGTGTGCTTCTAATACCAGTAAGAATAAACTATTTTTATGAACTGAATGTTTTTGTCCCTCCAAAATTCATATGTTGAAGGACTAACCCCAAGTTGTGATGGTATTTGGAGATGTGACCTTTGGAGGGTAATTAGAGTCAGATGAGGTCATTAGAGTGGTGTTCTCATGATGAGATAAACATCCTTGTAAGAAGAGACACCAGAGAGCTTGCTCACTCTCTCTCCCCGTGTGCACAGAAAGAAGAGTTCATAGGAACGCACAGTGATATGGTGGCTACTTTATAAGCCAAGACAAGAGGCCTCAGAATGAAATCTACCCTGCCCACACCTTGATCTTGGACTTCCTAGCCTCTACAAGTGTGAAACATATTTTTTTGTTTGTTTTGTTTTGTTTTGTTTTTTCTATTTAAGCTACCCAGTCTATGGTATTTTGTTAAGGCAGCCCAAGCTAAGACAACTATTAATACCAAAATTTATGTAAAGAAGATTGAATTTTTTTCTATCATGAGTATATTAGAATGAGATTAACAGATTTAAAGCACAGAAATTATTCCCACTGAATGTGTATTTAGATGAGGTGTGTGTGTGTGTGTTTGTGTGTATTTAGATGGGAATTAATCCTTTCCTGGGTGAGGAGAAGTTGAAATCTGGATCTGTCATTTTTTAGCAAAAAATGTCAATCAAATGAGTAGGCTTTAGAGTTTGGCTCTCTCAATTTAATCCTGACACTAGCACACATCAGTTGCAAGATCATGTACAAGTTAAAGTCTCTCATCTGTTAAAATGGAAAAATAATAAGAGTTTTTATCATGTAAGTTTTTTTTTGAGTATTTAAATTGAAGAAAATAATCTAAAACACTTACTATAGACATGTTAATTTATCATTAATTTTAGTAATTATTTTTATCACTACTAACTATGCTACTTTGGACATGTAAGTTACATAACCTCTCTAAATTTGTTTTCTTATCTCTAAAATTGATAAGGATTCTTACTTTAAGAACTCAAAGAAAAAAGAATAATGTAGAACTACTGAACACAATTTGATTCAGAGTATATGTTAATAAGTAATATTTTAATTTTTAAAAATACTTACAGTTCTATATTTGATATTTTAGAATTAACTTTATTGTTCCAAAAGTGTTCTCACCAAAAGTTCTTTAGTGTGTGCGTGTGTGTGTGCGTGTGCTTGTGTGTGTGTGTAGTATTCTTCCTTAGGAACATACCGTTTCTTCTTTTCTTAGAATGCAATAGAAAAATGAACTGTATTTCAATACATTAATTTTTCATCCTGGTGAGAAAACTGGCAATAAATAACAATCTTATTTAAAGATCACAGGAGTAGGCCATTTGGAGTTTTTGTGTAGTGTCAATGCATCAGAAATCTTTGTTGAACCACTACATGAGTCCACACTAGACCAAAAAGCATAAAGATCACATCGAAGTTGTATTCCTTCTAGCAGCAGAATCATTGGGATGGAATGTTAAAAAAAAAAAAAAGACTATTTCAAATAGCACTGATTCTTGTTTAAATTAAAGTAAGTGGGAATTTCCCCAGTATCAATCTTAATTAACAGAAGACCTTTCTCCAAAAATGGTGAACTACCATTATTTCTAATGACAGAAATAATCAAAATTTCAGGTTCAACAAACAGGACAGAATAATAGCCATATATTGGTTTTCTAAATTTTAACAGTCTATTAAATTTGTAGTTTGAAGCTGTTTAGAATAGCTCTCTTAAACTAATGTACTGCTAAGCCAGGACATGTGTTGGATATGGCAATTCTAGAAGCATCATTGATAGTATATTAAACTTTATTTTGAGATAATTGTAGTGCAGTGGAAAGGAATAATACAGAAAAATCCCATGTGCTCTTTACCCAGTTTCCCCCAATGATATCTTGCAAAACAGTTGTGCACTATTAGAATCAGTATTTTGACAGTAATGTAGTCATGATTCAGAATATTTTCATTAGCATGGGGATCCTTCACATTGCTTTTGTAGAGCCTCACTTCTCTCTCACCTCCACCCTTCCTTCATCCCTAGCAACCAGTAATATGTTCTCTATTTCTATAATTTTGTCTTTTCAAGAGTTTTATGTAAATGGCCTATGTAGTATGTAATATACAGAAATTAACTCAGCATAGTTCTATGGAGATTTGTCCAGGTTCATTCCTTTTTCTTTTTTAAATTTTTTAATTCATTTTTTTATACAGCAGGTACTTATTAGTCATCAGTTTTATACACATCAGTGTATACATGTCAGTCCCAACCTCCCAATTCATCACACCACCATCCCCACACCCCTGTGCCTTTCCCGCTTTGGTGTCCATACACTTGTTCTCTACATCTGTGTCTCAATTTCTGCCCTGCAAACTGGTTCATCTGTACCATTTTTCTATGTTCCACATATATGTGTTAATGTAAGATATTTGTTTTTCTCTTTCTGACTAACTTCACTCTGTATGACACTCTCCAGATCCATCCACGTCTCAACAACTGACCCAATTTTGTTCCTTTTATGGCTGAGTAATATTCCAGTGTATATATGTCCCACATCTTCTTTATCCATTCATCTGTTGATGGGAATTTAGGTTGCTTCCATGACCTGGCTGTTGTAAATAGTGCTGCAGTGGACATTGGGGTGCATGTGTCTTTTTGAATTATGATTTTCTCTGGGTATATGCCCAGTAGTGGGACTGCTGGATCATATGATAACTCTATTTTTAGCTGTTTAAGGAACCTCCATACTGTTTTCCATAGTGGCTATATCAATGTACATTCCCACCAACAGTGCAAGAGGATGCCCTTTTCTACACACCCACTCCAGCATTTGTTGTTTGTAAATTTTCTGATGATGCCCATTCTAACTGGAGTGAGGTGATACCTCATTGTAGTTTTGATTTGCATTGCTCTAATTAGTGATGTTGAGCAGCTTTACATGGGCTTTTTGGTCATCTATATGTCTTTCTTGGAGAAATGTCTATTTAGGTCTTCTGCCCATTTTTGGATTGGGTTGTTTGTTTTTTTAATATTGAGCTGCATGAGCTGTTTATATATTTTGGAGATTAATCCTCTGTCCGTTGATTCGTTTGCAAATATTTTCTCCCATTCTTAGGGTTGTCTTTGTGTCTTCTTGGCTAGGACTTCCAAAACTATGTTCAATAATAGTGGTGACACTGGACATCCTTGTCTTGTTCCTTATCTTAGAGGAAATGCTTTCAGTTTTTCACTGCTGAGAATGATGTTGGCTGTGGGTTTGTCATATACGGCCTTTATGATGTTGAGGTAGGTTCCCTCTATGCCCACTTTTTGGAGAGTTTTTATCATAAATGGGTGTTGAATTTCTTCAAAAGATTTTTCTTCATCTATTCAGATGAGCATATGGTTTTTGTTCTTCAATTTGTTAATATGGTGTATCACATTGTTTGATTTGCATATATTGAAGCATCCTTGCATCCCTGGGATAAATCCTACTTGATCATGGTGTATGATCCTTTTAATGTTTGCTAGTATTTTTCTGTTTGCTAGTATTTTGTTGAGGATTTTTGCATCTATATTCATCAGTGATATTGGTCTGTAATTCTCATTTTTTGTAGTATCTGTGTCTCGTTTTCTTAGAATTGCTACTCCAGCTTTCTTTTGATTTCCATTTGCATGGAATATGTTTTTCCTTCCCCTCACATTCAATCTGTGTGTGTCCCTAGGTCTAAAGTGTGTCTCTTGTAGACAGCATATAAATGGGTCTTGTTTTGGTATCCATTCAGGCAGTCTATGTCTTTTGGTTGGAGCATTTAATCCATTTACATTTAAGGTAATTATCGATATGTATGTTCCTATTACCATTTTATTAATTGTTTTGGGTTTGTTATTGTAGGTCTTTTCCTTCTCTTGTGTTTCCTGCCTAGGGAAGTTCCTTTAGCATTTGTTGTAAGTCTGGTTTGGTGGTGCTGAATTCTTTTAGCTTTTGCTTGTCTGTAAAGATTTTCATTTCTCCGTCGAATCTGAATAAGATCTTTGCTCAGTAGAGTAATCTTGGTTGTAGGTTTTTCCCTTTCATCACTTTTAATATGTCCTGCTACTGCCATCTGGCTTGCAGAGTTTCTGCTGAAAGGTCAGCTGTTAACCTTATGGGGATTCCCTTGTACATTATTTGTTGCTTTTCCTTTGCTGCTTTTAATATTTTTCTTTGTATTTAATTTTTGATAGTTTGATTAATGTGTGTCTTGATGTGTTTCTCCTTGGATTTATTCTGTATGGGACTGTCTGTGCTTCCTAGACTTTATTGACTATTTCCTTTCCCATATTAGGCATGTTTTCAACTATATGTCTTCAAATATTTTCTCAGTCCGTTTCTTTTTCTGTTCTTCATCTGGGACCCCTATAATTTGAATGTTGATGTGTTTAATGTTGTCCCAGAGGTCTCTGAGAATGTCCTCAATTCTTTTCATTCTCTTTTCTTTATTCTGCTCTGTGGTAGTTATTTCCACTATTTTATCTTCCAGGTCACTTATCCATTCTTCTGCCTCAGTTATTCTGCTATTGATTCCTTCTAGAGAATTTTTAATTTCATTTATTGTGTTCGTCATCATTGTTTGTTTGCTCTTTAGCTCTTCTAGGTCCTTGTCAAACATTTCTTGTATTTTTTTCATTCCATTTCCAACATTTTGGATCATCTTTACTATCATTACTCTGAATTCTTTTTCAGGTAGACTGCCTATTTCCTCTTCATTTGTTTGGTTGGTGGGTTTTTACCTTGCTCTTTCATCTGTTATGTGTTCTCTGTATTCTCATTTTGCTTAACTTACTGTGTTTGGGGACTTCCTTTTGCAAGCTGCAGGTTTGTAGTTCCCATTGTTTTTGGTGTCTGCCCCAGTGGGTAAGGTTGTTTCAGTGGATTGTGTTGGCTTCCTGGTGGAGGGGACTTGTTCCTGTCTTCTTGTGAATGTGGCTTTATTTTATCTTTCTGGTGGGGAGGACTGCATCCTGTGGTGTGTTTTGGGGTGTCTGTGACCTTATTATGATTTTAGGCAGCCTCTGTTTTCGCTGCTTTCGCTGTTTGATATTACATGGAGCCAGGAGGTCTCTGTTTGGCCAATGTACTGAATTTGGCTCTCCCACCTCAGAGGCACAGGCCTGACCCAAGGCTGGAGCACCAAGACCCTGTCAGCCACATGGCTCCCAAATCTACAGTTGCTCCAAAGTCCACTTCCTCAATTTTGGGATGATTCATTGTCTATTTAGGTATTCCAGAGATGCAGGGTACATCAAGTTGATTGTGGAGATTTAATCCACTGCTGATGCTGCTGGGAGAAATTTCCCTGTCTCTTCTTTGTTTCCACAGCTTCTGGAGTTCAGCTTTAGATTTGGCCCCGCCTCTGCATGTAGGTCACCTGAGGGCATCTGTTCTGTGCTCAGACAGGATGGATGGTGTTAAAGTAGCATCTGATAAGGGGGCTCTGGCTCACTCAGGCCATAGTGGGGTGGGTGGGTAGGGAGGGATATGGAATGCGGGGCAAGCCTGCTGAGGTAGAGTCCCCGCATGATGTTGCAACAGCCTCAGGCATGCTGTGTGTTATCCTGGTGAAATTGTCCCTGTATCACAGGACCCTGGCAGTGGCGGGCTGCACAGGCTCCCAGTAGGGGAGGTGGGGATAGTGACCTGTGCTTGCACACAGACTTTTTGGTGGCTGCAGCAGCAGCCTTAGCATTTCATGGCCATCCCTGGTGTCCACACTGATAGCCACGGCTCACGCCTGTTTCTGGAGCTCCTTTAGGCGCTGCTCTGAATCCCCTCTCCTTGCGCACCCCGAAACAATGGTCTCTTGCCTCTTAGGCAGGTCCAGACTTTTTCCAGTACTCCCTCCCAGCTAGCTGTGGCGTACTAGCCCCCTTCAGGCTGTGTTCATGCAGCCAACCCCAGTCCTCTCCCTGGGATCTGACCTCCAAAGCCTGAGCCTCAGCTCCCATCCCCCATCTGTCCCAGCGGGTGAGCAGACAAGTCTCTCAGGCTGGTGAGTGCTGGTTGGCACTGATATTCTGTGAGGGAATCTCTCCGCTTTGCCCTCTGCACCTCTGTTGCTGTGCTCTCCTCCGTGGCTCCGAAGCTTCCCCCCCCCACCATCCCCCTGTCTCCACCAGTGAAGGCGCTTCTTAGTGTGTGGAAACTTTTCCTCCTTCATGGCTCCCTCCCTAAGGTGCAGGTCCTGTCTCTATTCTTTTGTCTCTGTTTTTTCTTTTTCCTTTTGCCCTACCCAGGTACGTGGGGAGTTTCTTGCCTTTTGGGAAGTCTGAGGTCTTCTGCCAGCATTCAGTAGGTGTTCTGTAGGAGTTGTTCCACATGTAGATGTATTTCTGATGTATTTGTGGGGAAGAAGGCAATCTCCATGTCTTACTCCTCCACCATGTTGAAGATCTCCTGTCAATTAAATTTAAAGGTGTTAAGACTCAGATCAGCAGACATTGAATGCTAAATCCACCATGTTTCAAGAAAGTTTTTTTTTTTTAAACACTCTTTCCCCATATGATGATCATTTACAGATATTACAAACCAAACCAAATGAGTGGAACACATTCAAATGCAAAGAATGAAGCTAAGTAATCTAAACCCTGATAATAATTTTAAAAGCAGACTTGAGTTTTTTTTAAATGTTTTTGAATTTCAGTACGAGAATAATAAGCTCTAACAAAAATTAATTTAAAAAAAAGGAGCACTGTGCTTTTCTTCTCCCCAAAATAATCTTAAATTATCATAGAAAATTAATAAAACAGGGTTAACTTTAAGATTATAATTATCTGCTTCCCTTTCTGGTTTCCCACCATAATAGTTTGAGAACAACCATTATTATTTCATAAATCACTTCTCAGCCAAGATACTCAGTGTTAATATCAATTTTTTTCTTATCTGGGATCAAATATTCGCTTATTGTTTTTTATTTTATATAGATTCTTGTTGAATTTGATAATAAATATTTGAGAAAAGTTAAACAAAGGAAAATATACTTCTTAATTTATACCAAGGAAATAAGCCTTTTATGACAAATAAATCTGCATTACTGAACACTTAGACATTTCAAGGCACCATCCTATTAGAACCATCCAACATTTCAACTGAGAGTATAAAAACAGTTTAAAAAACAAAGTTCTTTAAAAAATTACTGTAATCTTAATGTAGATTTTTTAAATTGAGATTTCAAATTCAATTGGACTTTCCTTTCATCTCCCATTTTGATGGGAAAAAAATATTTTTCTATCAATATTGAATTGATTAAATCAATTATGCGTCATCCATATAATAGAATACTATGCAAACTTTAGTAATTGGAAAGAGAATGTCTATGTCAGTGGTATTAAGGTGAAAATAAAGAAACAGTATGTAGGAGGTGATGCAATTTTAATTTACAGACATCAACCTATTGTTTCATCAATCTACTGACCTGCTTATCATCTACCTGTATGTAATGTATGCTAAGAAAAAAACCCACATATCCTTGAAGGAGATATACCAACGTGTTAATAATAGTTACCTAGACATGAGGGGTGGGGTTGCAGGAGTCTATGAAGAGAAAGAAACTTAAGGGGACTTTCATTTTCTACTTCCTATAGTTAAGTGCAATTTTAATACTTTATGATTTAGCGAGCATTTCTTTTATAATTAAAATTTTTATTTTAGAAAACAGAATAAAGGATATTTATTGTAGCTTTGTGGGAATTAGCTTTATTTCTAGTGTCTGTAATCCTGGTGTTTGAATCAACTTCGTTTTTAAATGTTACTAACATCTGGAAATCATCAAAATGCTCTTTTTATTGTTATAAATGATATTAAACAATAAGTTGATCTGAATGCAGCATGAGGTAGTAAGAGGAATCAGAGCCACATGTAATTGATATATTTATTGTTTGTTTTCAAAGGTGTATCAGGGGAGTATTAAGTCAGTGAAGATAGGGAACTCTTCAGGAAGAGGATAAATTACTCTAAATAGAATAGAATCAAGTATGGTTTTCTCTAAGGGAATTATGGAGGCGAGATAAGATTAAGTAAACTTCAGGGTTTACTGTCTCCTCAAAGGCAGCATGCCAAGCCTACTTAATCTAATTGGCAAATTACCCAGCATAATGATGCATTTTCATAAATGTGCATTAGGTTGGGATGGGGGAATCCCAATCAATGCAATTAGTGATGCCTTTCTCTATTTAGCAGTTCTGCCTGACACAATTTTATGTACAATCCAGAAGACTTTTCTAAACTCTGGATTTGTAGAAAATTATGGAAGTTTAATATTGAAGATGACTAATGTTCTTTACTTTGTTTTGTCCCAGATATTAAAGATAGCATTTTACTCATTGCCTTTGGAGGCTTTTTCAACGGCTATATAGGCTTTCTCCCCAAACACCTGACCCTGCATTTCTAGGTCTACTCTAGGCTCTTCTCTTGACTCCTTCACTTGTCTCTTCTCCTGATAATATTGACATGATCCTCCTCCAAGTCTCAGGACACTCCAAACCCTAAACTGAAGTTTGAGATATGCAGAATTTCTCTTTGTGCCCAGTCCCCCAATTCTGCATCTTAGAAGTGTCTTCTTTCCTTTGCTTCCTGAAAACTCATGAACTGTAGAATTTTACCCCAAGATTCTATACCATATGTCACTAAATGGCAGAAGAAGTCCCATCCTTGGCTAGTAGGTGTGCTTTTTAATGGCATGGAGAGTATTTTTGTTTGTTTGTTTGTTTAGTTGAGCCAACAAAAGATCAGGATATTTAACATAAAAAGTTTGCTGAATTCTTTGGAATATTGAGGAAAAACAAATAAGCAATCAAACAGAAAATGTGTCATCACTGGGTCCCAATCTTGGACCTAAAAATAATTGTGTGATACTGAGTAGCACCAACTCCCTTTACATAGTCCCATTCCACATAATGCCCATCATTCCCTTTTGTCTAACATCTATTCATTGTGCTCATTTGTGTGCTTATTTGGTACCTAAAAGTACTTGATTGAATTTGTGACCCATTTGCCATATACCAAAACCCTTTTCAAAACACTCCTTCTTATGGAGAAGTAAGAGACAGAAAAAGACATTGTCTTAGTTTTGCTATTTGTATTCTTCTCCTAGATCACAGGTTTAAGGTAAAGGAAGAAACACTAAGCTCTGGGCATGGCAGATTCAGTGAAGGTTATTGAGTTATAATCCTTTATGAAAGTTGCTGAGTTCTGAAAGTCAGTCACATAAGAGACAGTCTTCTCTTAAAAATAAATTTTGACAACAATAAAGTTGTCAAAAATCAAGTTCCTATTTACAAAGTCAAATTGTCTCATAGGAAACCAGAGGCAAACCTTTAGATCACTAAAGGCAAACTTTCAGAAGGGTTTCTTGGCTCTCAAGTTCTTTGTTTATACATTCACCCGTTATGTTTACTCAGCTTTCCGTACTGAAAGGTCTATCTCATACATTTGAGCCCTTAATTATATGCTCATATCCTTCTCTAGCAAATTCACAGGAGTAGCTATACTTTCAAGTCATGTTAAAGAAAACCTAAGATCCACCTCTTTGTCATATTTGATAAATTTATACTTTTATTTTCTTTAATTGGATTAGGTACCTTTGCAGACAGTTCCTCTTTGAAGTCAGCTTTTGGCAGATAGATATTCAGTGCATCAGTAGTAGCTTTTCATGATGCATGCCAGTCGCTTCTTCGATTTGAACTTCTATAATCTACTCATAGTTTTGGAAATTTCGATTGTCTTTAATTGCTTTTCCTGGAGTGTGGCAGGCAATCTTTGTGAACCCAGTAACTTCTCATTTTAAAGCTGCATCTTAATGCAATCTTTTGAAAGACATTTTAATTGCTAGTTAAACTACAATTTTAGGTTAAATTACAATCTTATGTCATTCCATAGTGCAAATAATTTAACTGAATTGATAGATATGACACATAGCCAATTTCATGCACAGGCAACGACCTGAAAGTCATGTTACCTCTAAACTTGGTGACTGTGAAATTTCTTTTGAGATCAATAATCCAATACATCTTAATTTTAAAACTGTTCAATAGTTTCAAAACTGTGAAAGTGTAGAAAAGCATGTTAGAAATGAATACATATGGACAAATTTTGACTCCCTCATCTTATAGTATAATCATACAGGAAATGGTTTCATAGACAGTTTGGGCACTGCTTTTGATTTCTAGTTCCATCTCTTTCTGTCTGTGTACTAGATACTTGGCTTTTCTTGAGCTTTAATTGTTTCATTATTAAAAGTAAAGAATAATAATATATTCTGAGGATTAACTGTTACAGTATATTTAAATCACTTTTATATTTAAATGCTTTTATATTAAAAGCACTTGGCACCTAGTAGGTTACAAAGCAACAAGTGCTATTACATTTTTCAAAATAGATTTTAGAAGAAGTTTTGTAAAATTTTTCTTTGTTGATGAAAAAGGGGTAAGAATTTCCTATTGAAACTCAGACTTTGCATTGGAAAAAATGGCTAATTTTTCATTCACAAAGAAACATTCATAGCTCTCTGTGTGGTGATCCTCAGTCACATATTGCTTTTGTATAATACAGGTTTTTCTTCTTGAATCAGAACATTTATTTTTGACAGTGATAAAAACAGGACATTGCCACTTCCTGGAGGATAAATGTGTGGTCATGCTGAAAAAAGAAAGTTTATTTTTTTTTTCTCTAACCTAAAGCTTAAGAATATCAAAGAAGAAGAAGGAGGAAGAGGAATTGGAAGAGGGGGAGGGAGAGGGAGAAAGAGAAGAAGAGGAAATGAATCCTCCAAAATACTTTTATAATTCAAACCCTAAATTAAGATATCAATTTTTTTCCTGTCCTAGATTTTATAGGTTTTATTTATAGTTCTCTATAGAGAGTTTATCAAAAGCAGATGAGTCCCTTGCCTTTTGGTTATCATACAGTACCTTCCACTAAAAATGCAGATTGATATATACCAACCAGACCTAAGATACACAGCGAGAAGAATGTAGGATATTGTCTGATGCTCAGCAAATGCAATTTGAAACTGTTACTACGAAGCTATCATTGAAGATTTGAGCTCATTGAAGTTTAGAATTTTCTTTAAATGTCAGGGAAACTAGGGTAACCAAAGTGACTTAAATTGAATTTCTTGATGTAGACTAATGGCAGTAAATCAATATGTAAGAAGTTTATCTATACTAGAAAATACATGGCTATTTATTCTGTCATATTCATTAGGCCTAACACAGAGCTTGGGTAAATCTACTTTCTACTTTGACATCAATACATTCTTTTAGAATAGAATGCCCTGTTTCATTGGAAGAATGGTGCTCATCTACTTCCACAGGTGACATCAGGAATCGACAGTGGGGATAAATGATTCTGAAAATGAGGTTACTGTACAAAGGCAATATATGTGGTGGTTCAGAGAACTTACTCTGGAGCTGACTTCTTGATTTCAAATTCCAGCTCCATCTCTTATTAACTGCGTGTCCTTGAGCAAGTTATTCAAATTTCTAAACCTCAGTTTCTTCATTTGTAAAATGGGTATAATAGTACCAACTCTCTAAAATTGTTGGTAGAACTAAAGGAATAATAAAGCTTTTGGATTAGTGCTTACACATAGTAAGAACTGTATGAACGTTAGCTACTACTGTGCTTTGCCCAGCTAGTTTGATTCCTCTCAGAAATACATATATGCAGCTGAAGGGTTGTATTCATCTAATCACTTCTATCTACTATCTACAGGGTAGCAAAAACCCTCAGACTTACTTTGGTACCTCCTTATTTCTCACTTACATATCCAGTGCATTACCAAGTCATATCAACAATAATTTTTTTTTTTAATTAGCAAAATCTGGGCTTCCCTGGTGGCGCAGTGGTTGAGAGTCCGCCTGATGATTCAGGGGACGCAGGTTCGTGCCCCGATCTGGGAGGATCCCACATGCCGCGGAGCGGCTGGGCACGTGAGCCATGGCCGCTGAGCCTGCGCGTCCGGAGCCTGTGCTCCGCAACAGGAGAGGCCACAAGAGTGAGAGGCCTGCAAAAAAAAAAAAAAAAAAAAAAAAAAAAAAAATTAGCAAAATCTTAAATATGTCCTATTTTCTTATTTTTTTACTGTATACATTTTATTTATTTTTTAAAATTTATTTATTTTTAACATCTTTATTGGAGTATAATTGCTCTACAATGGTGTGTTAGTTTCTGCTTTATAACAAAGTGAATCACCCATACATATAACATATATCCCCATATCTCCTCCCTCTTGCGTCTCCCTTCTACCCTCCCTATCCCACCCCTCTAGGAGGTCACAAAGCACCAAGCTGATCTCCCTGTGCTATGTGGCTGCTTCCCACTAGCTATTGATTTTACATGTGGTAGTGTATATATGTCCATGTCACTCTCTCACTTCGTCCCAGCTTACCATTCCCCCTCCCCGTGTCCTCAATTCCATTCTCTATGTCTGCGTCTTTATTCCTGTCCTTCACCTAGGTACTTCAGAACCATTTTTTTTTTTTGATTCCGTATATATGTATTAGCGTACAGTATTTGTTTTTCTCTTTCTGACTTACTTCACTCTGTATGACAGACTCTAGGTCCATCCACCTCACTACAAATAACTCAGTTTCATTTCTTTTTATGGCTGAGAAATAGTCCATTGTATATATGTGCCACATCTTCTTTATCTGTTCATCTGTCGATGGACACTTAGGTTGCTTCTATGTCCTGGGTATTGTAAATGGAGCTGCAGTGAACACTGTGGTACATGACTCTTTTTGAATTATGGTTTTCTCTGGGTATATGCCCAGTAGTGGGATTGCTGGGTCTTATGGTAGTTCTATTTTTAGCTTTTTAAGGAAGCTTCATACTGTTTTCCATAGTGGCTATATCAATTTACATTCCCAACAACAGTGCAAGAGGGTTCCCTTTTCTCTACACCCTCTCCAGCATGAATTCTTCGTAGATTTTTTTATGATGGCCATTCTGACTGGTGTGAGGTGATACCTCATTGTAGTTCACATTTGCATTTCTCTGATGATTAGTGATGTTGAGCATCCTTTTGTGTGTTTGTTGGCAATCTGTATATCCTCTTTGGAGAAATGCCTATTTTGGTCTTCTGCCCATTTTTTGATTGGGTTGTTTGTTTTTCTTTTATATTGAGCTGTATGAGCTGCTTGTCAGTTTTTGAGATTAATCCTTGTCAGTTCCTTCATTTGAAAATATTTTCTCCCATTCTGAGGGAGCTCCTTAGGTCTTCTTTATGGTTTCCTTTGCTGTGCGAAAGCTTTTAAGTTTCATTAGGTCCCATTTGTTTATTTTTGTTTTTATTTCCATTTCTCTAAGAGGTGGGTCAAAAAGGATCTTGTTGTGATTTATGTTATAGATTGTTCTACTTATGTTTTCCTCTAAAAGTTTTATAGTATCTGGACTTATATTTAGGTCTTTAATCCATTTTGAGTTTATTTTTGTGTATGGTGTTAGGGAGTGTTCTAATTTCATTCTTTTCCATGTAGCTGTCCAGTTTTCCCAGCACCACTTATTGAAGAGGCTGTCTTTTCTCCATTGTATATTCTTGCCTTCTTTATCGAAAATAAGGTGAGCATATGTGCGTGCGTTTACCTCTGGGCTTTCTATCCTGTTCCACTGATCTATGTTTCTGTTTTTATGCCAGTACCATATTGTCTTGATTACTGTAGATTTTTAGTATAGTCTGGACTCTGGGAGCCTGATTCCTCCAGCTCCATTTTTCTTTCTCAAGATTGCTTTGGCTATTGAGGGTCTTTTGTGTTTCCATAAAAATTGTGAGAGTTTTTGTTCTAGTTCTGTGAAAAATGCCTTTGGTAGTTTGATAGGGATTGCAGTGAATCTGTAGATTGCTTTGAGTAGTAGACTCATTTTCACCTTGTTGATTCTTACAATCCAAGAACATGGTATATTTCTCCATCTGTTTGTAACATCTTTAATTTCTTACATCAGTGTGTTATAGTTTTCTGCATACAGGTCTTCTGTCTCCTTAGGTAGGTTTGTTCCTAGGTATTTTCTTCTTTTTGTTGTAGTGGTAAATTGGAGTGTTTCCTTAATTTCTCTTTCAGATTTTTTCATCATTAGTGTATAGGAATGCAAGAGATTTCTGTGCCTTAATTTTGTTTATTTATTTATTTATTTTAACACCTTTTTTGGAGTATAGTTCCTTTACAGTGGTGTTATTTTCTGCTTTATAACAAAGTGAATCAGCTATACATATACATATATCCCCATGTCTCTTCCCTCTTGCATCTCCCTCCTACCCTCCCTATGCCACCCCTCTAGGTGGTCACAAAGCACTGAGCTGATCTTCCTGTGCTATGCGGCTGCTTCCCACTAGCTATCCACTTTATTTTTGGTAGTATATATAAGTCCATACCACTCTCTCACTTTGTCCCAGCTTACTCTTCCCCCCCGCCGCCTCCTCAAGTCTGTTCTCTACGTCTCAGTCTTTATTTCTGTCCTCCAGCTAGGTTCTTCATAACCTTTTTTAATTTTAGATTTAACACATATAACATATACATGTGTTAGCATATGGTATTTATTTTTCTCTTTCTGACTTACTTCACCCTGTATGACAGACTGTAGGTCCATCCACCTCACTACAAATAACCCAACTTTGTTTCTTTTTAAGGCTGAGTAATATTCCATTGTATATATGTGTCACATCTTTATCCATTCCTCTGTCTATGGACACTTAGGTTGTTTCCATGTCCTGGCTATTGTAAATAGAGCTGCAATGAACATTGTGGTACATGAGTCTTTTTGAATTTTGGTTTTCTCAGCGTATATGCCCAGTAATGGGATTGCTGGGTTGTGTGGTAGTTCTTTTGTAGTTTTTTCAGGAACCTCCATAATGTTCTCCATAGTGGCTGTATCAATTTATATTCCTACCAACAGTGCAAGACGGTTCCTTTTCTCCACACCCTCTCCAGCATGTATTGTTTGTAGAATTTTTCATTATGGCCATTCTGACTGATGTGAGGTGATACCTCATGTGCATTAATTTTGTATACTGCTAATTTACCAAGTTCATTGAAGCTCTAGTAGTTTTCTGGAGCATCTTTAGGATTCTCTATGTATAGTATCATGTCATCTGCAAACAGTGACAGTTTTACTTCTTTTCTGATTTGGATTCCTTTTATTTCTTTTTCTTCTCTGATTGTTGTGGCTAAAATTCCAAAACTGTGCTGAATAATAGTGGTGAGAGTGAACAACCCTGTCCTGTTCCTGATCTTAGTGGAAATGGTTTCAGTTTTTCACCATTGAAAATGATGTTGGCTGTGGGTTTGGCATATATGGCCTTTATTATGTTGAGGTAAGTTCTCTCTATGCCTACTTTCTGGACAGTTTTTATCATAAATGGGTGTTGAATTTTGTCAAAAGCTTTTCCTGCAGCTATTGAGAATATCATATGATTTTTATCCTTCTATTTTTTAATATGGTTTATCACATTGATTGATTTGCATATATTGAGAATCCTTACATTCCTGGGATAAACTCCACTTGATCATGGTGTATGATCCTTTTAATGTGCTTTCGGATTCTGTTTGCTAGTATTTTGTTAAGGATTTTTGCACCTGTGTTCATCAGTGATATTGGCCTGTAGTTTTCTTTCTTTTTGACATCTTTGTCTGGTTTTGGTGTCAGGGTGATGATAACCTCGTAGAATGAGTTTGGGAGTGTTCCTCCCTATGCTATATTTTGGAAAAGTTTGAGAGGGATAGGTGTTAGCTCTTCTCTAAATGTTTGATAGAATTTGCCTTCGATGCCATCTGGTCCTGGACTTTTTGTTTGTTGGAAGATTTTTAATCACAGTTTCTATTTCAGTGCTTGTGATTGGCCTGTTTATATTTTCTATTTCTTCCTGGTTTAGTCTTGGAATGTTGTGCTTTTCTAAGAATTTGTCCATTTCTTCCAGATTGTACATTTTATTGACATAGAGTTGCTTGTAGTAATCTCTCATGATCCTTTGTATTTCTGTAGTGTCAGTTGTTATTTCTCCTTTTTCACCTCTAATTCTGTTGATTTGAGTCTTCTCCCTCTTTTTCTTGATGAATCTGGCTAATGGTTTATCAATTTCGTTTATTTTCTCAAAGAACCAGCATTTAGTTTATTGATCTTTGCTTCATTTCTTTTTCATTTATTTCTGATCTGATCTTTATGATTTGTTTCCTTCTGCTAACTTTGGTGTTTTTTTGTTCTTTCTCTAATTGATTTAGGTGTAAGCTTAGGTTGTTTATTTGAAATGTTTCTTGTTTCTTAAGGTACGATTGAATTGCTATAAACTTCCCTCTTAGAACTGCCTTTGCTGCATCCCATACATTTTGGATTGTCGTGTTTTCATTTGTTTGTAGGTATTTTTTGATTTCCTCTTTGATTTCTTCAGTGATCTCTTGGTTATTTAATAGTGTATTGTTTAGCCTCCATGTGTTTGTGTTTTATATGTTCTTTTCCCTGTAATTGATTTCTAATCTCACAGAATTTTGGTCAGAAAAGATGCTTGATATGATTTGAGTTTTCTTAAATTTACCGAAGCTTGATTTGTGACCCAGGATGTAATCTATCCTGGAGAATATTCCATAAGCACTTGAGAAGAAAGTGTATTCTGTTGTTTTTGGATGGAATGTCCTGTAAATATCAATTAAGTCCATCTTGTTTAATGTATCATGTAAAGCTTGTGTTTCCTTATTTATATTCATTTTGGATGATTTGTCCATTGGTGAAAGTGCGGTGTTAAAGTCCCCTTCTATGAATGTGTTACTGTCGATTTCCCCTTTTATGGTTGTTAGCATTTGCCTTATGTATTGAGATGCTCCTATGCTGGGTGCATAAATATTTACAATAGTTATATCTTCTTGGATTGATCCCTTGACCATTACATAGTGTCCTAGTTTGTCTCCTGTAATAGTCTTTGTTTTAAAGTCTATTTTGTCTGATTGGAGAATTGTTACTCCAGCTTTGTTTTGATTTCCATTTGCATGGAATATCTTTTTACATTCCCTCACTTTAGGTCTGTATGTGTCCCTAGGTCGGCAGTGGGTCTCTTGTGGACAGCATATATATGGGTCTTGTTTTGGTATTCATTCAGCCAGTCCATGTGTTTTGGTTGGAGCATTTAATCCATTTACATTTAAGGCAGCTATCAATATATGTGTTCCTATTACCATTTTCTTAATTGTGTTGAGTTTGTTATTGTAGGGCTTTTCCTTCTCTTGTGTTTCCTGCCTGGAGAAGTTCCTTTGCTGTAAAGCTGCTTTGGTGGTGCTGAATACTCTTAGATTTGTTTGTCTGTAAAGATTTTAATTTCTCTGTCAAATCTGAATGAGTTCCTTGCTGGGTATAGTAATCTTGGTTATAGGTTTTTCCCTTTCATCACTTTAAATATGTCCTGCCACTCCCTTCTGGCTTGCAGAGTTTCTGCTGAAAGGTCAGCTGTTAACTTTATGGGGATTCCCTTGTATATTATTTGCTTTTTTTCTCTTGCTGCTTTTAATATTCCTTTTCTATTTAATATTTGATAATTTAATTACTATGTGTCTTGGCGTGTTTCTCCTTGGATTTATCCTGTAGGGGATCTGTGCACTTCCTCGACTTGAGTGACTATTTCCTTTCCCATATTAGGGAAAATTTCAACTATAATCTCTTCAAATATTTTCTCAGTCCCTTTCTTTTTCTGTTCTACTTCTGGGACCCCTGTAATTCGAATGTTGGTGCATTTAATGTTGTCCCAGAGGTCTCTGAGACTGTCCTCAGTTCTTTTCATTCTCTTTTCTGTATCTGCTCTGCAGTAGTTACTTCCACTATTTTAGCTTCCCGGTCACTTATACGTTCTTCTGCCTTATTTATTCTGCTATTGATTCCTTCTGGAGAATTTTTAATTTCATTTATTGTGCTGTTCTTCATTGTTTGTTTGCTCTTTAGTTCTTCTAGGTCCTTGTTAAACGTTTCTTGTATTTTCTCCATTCTATTTCCAAGAATTTGGCTTATCTTTACTCTCATTGCTCTGAATTCTTTTTCAGGTAGACTGCCTATTTCTTCTTCATTTGTTTGGTCTGGTGGGTTTTTGCCTTGCTCCTTCATCTCTGTGTTTCTCTGTCTTCTCATTTTGCTTAACTTGCTGTGTTTGTGGTCTCCTTTTCACAGGCTGTAGGTTCGTAGTTGCTGTTGTTTTTGGTGTTTCCCCCCAGTGGGTAAGGTTGGTTCAGTGGGTTGTGTAGGCTTCCTGGTGGAAGGGACGAGTGCCTGTGTTCTGTTGAATGAGGTTGGATCTTGTCTTTCTGGTGGGCAGGACAGCATCCAGTGGTCTGTTTTGGGGTGTCTGTGACCTTATTATGATTTTAGGCAGCCTCTCTGCTAATGGGTGGGGTTGTGTTCCTGTCTTACAAGCTGTTTGGCATGGGTTGTCCAGCACTGTAGCTTGCTGGTCATTGAGTGGAGCTGGGTCTTAGTGTTTATATGGAGATCTCTGGGAGAGATTTCACCATTTGATATTACATTGAGCTGGGAGGTCTCTGGTGGACCAGTGTCCTGAACTCAGCTTTCCCACTTCAGAGGCACAGGCCTGACACCTGCCCAGAGCACCAAGACCCTCTCAGCCACACGGCTCAGAAGAAATGGAGAAAAAAAGAAAGAAAGAAAGAAAAATAAATAAATAAAATAAAGTTATTCAAATAAGAAATTATTAAAAATTAAAAATTGAAAACTAATAAAAAAAAGAAAGAAGAGAGCAACCAAACCAAAAAACAAATCCACCAATGATAACAAGCACTAAAAGCTATACTAAAGAAAATAAAGAAAGAAAATAAATAAGTAAAACGGACAGACAGAACCCTAGCGCAAATGGTAAAAGCAAAGCTATACAAACTCACACAAAGAAGCATACTCATGCACACTCACAAAAAGAAAAAAATATATGTATCTCTATATATATAAAAATAAAGGAAGAGAGCAACCAAATCAATAAATATATCTACCAATGATAATAAACTCTCAATACTAATCTAGGATAAACATAAAAGTAGAAACAAATTAGATGCAGAAAGCAAACCCCAAGTGTACAGTTGCTCCCAAAGTCCACCACCTCAATTTTGGGATGATTTGTTATCTATTCAGGTATTCCAGAGATTCAGGGTACATCAGGTTGATTATGGAGATTCAATCTGCTGCTCCTGAGGCTGCTGGGAGAAATTTCCCTTTCTCTTCTTTGTTCGCAAGGCTCCTGGTGTTCATCTTTGGATTTGGCCCTGCCTCTGCATGTAGGTCACCTGAGGGCATCTGTTCTTCTCTCAGACAGGATAGGGTTAAAGTAGCAGCTGGTAAGGGGGCTCTGGCTCACTCAGGCTGGGTGGGAGGAGGGAGGAGTAGGAATGCAGGGTGAGCCTGCTGCAGCAGAGGCTGTTGTGATGTTGCAACAGCCTGAGGCATGCCATGTGTTCTCCCAGTGAAGTTGTCCCTGGATCACAGGACCCTGGCAGTGGCAGGCTGCACAGGCTCCCAGGAGGGGAGGTGTGGATAGTGACCTGTGCTTGCACACAGGCTTCTTAGTGGCTGCAGCAGCAGCCTTAGCATTTCATGCCTGTCTCTGGTTTCTCCGCTGATCTGGATCCCCTCTACTCATGCACCTTGAAACAATCGTCTCTTGCCTCTTAGACAGTTCCAGACTTTTTCCCGGACTCCCTCCTGGCTAGCTGTGGTGCACTAGCCCTCTTCAGGCTGTGTTCACATAGCCAACCCCAGTCCTCTCCCTGGGATCTGACCTCTGAAGCCAGAGCCTCAGCTCCCAGCCTCCACTCACCATGATGGGTGAGCCGACAAGCCTCTTGGGCTGGTCAGTACTGGTCGGCACCAATCCTCTGTGTGGGAATCTCTCCACTTTGCCCTCTGCACCCCTGTTCCTGGCTCTCCTCCGTGGCTCTGAAGCTTCCCCACCACCACCCCCCGGCTCCGCCAATGAAGGGGTTTCCTCGTGTGTGGAAAATTTTCCTCTTTCACAACTCCCTCCCCAAGGTGCAGGTTCTGTCCCTATTCTTTTTCTTTTTCTCTGTTTTGTCTTTTTTCTTTTGCCCTACTCAGGTACATGGGCAGTTTCTTGCCTTTTGGGAAGTCTGAGGTCTTCTGCCAGTGTTCAGTAGGTGTTCTGTAGGAGTTGTTCCACATATTCATGTATTTCTGATGTATTTGTGGGGAGGAAGATGATCTCTACATCTTACTCCACCATCTTGAAAGTCTCCCCTCCACTTTTCTTTATTGCCATCAAAGCCATCTCTGTCTCAGTCTCTATCATATCTCACATAGATAAGTAGACTAGCCTGTTAAATGATCTCCCAAATCCATGCTAGGTCTTGTTATGTTTTTTCTCTACACTAAAGCCTGAATTACCTTTATAAAATACACATCATTTCATACATCCATTGGCCAATTTTTACTAGTCCACAATGGCTTCATGTTACCCCATGGAGAAAGATTTAAATCTTTCACATTGCCATCAAGACTCTGCATGTGTGGGCTCTACTTCTTCAGATTCATCTCAAGTCTTTCTTCCTCTTTTTCCTGTACTTCAGCCATCCTGGACTTTCAGTTCCTCAAATCATCTATGTTCTTTCCTTTCCTAGGGCATTCACACATATTATTTCCCCTCTGGAATAAATTCTTCTGCCTACCATCCATCTCACCTTCATTTTGGTGTTCTGTTGTACAGGTATCAGGATAAGTCGTCTTCAATAGCTTCTCTGCCTCTATCAATGCAGAAGCCTTCTTTACATTTCTCAAAGAATCCTATTCCTTTCCTTCTTAACACTTGGATCAGGTTGTAAATTGACATTTGTTAATGTAATTATTTAATTAATTCTGTCTCTTCTGGTGCAAATTTTGTTTTCATCACTA
Source organism: Neophocaena asiaeorientalis asiaeorientalis (assembly GCF_003031525.2). Taxonomy (NCBI): domain Eukaryota; kingdom Metazoa; phylum Chordata; class Mammalia; order Artiodactyla; family Phocoenidae; genus Neophocaena; species Neophocaena asiaeorientalis. The sequence continues at coordinate 6,154,621 of NW_020174057.1, read as the reverse complement.
TTTTATCTCCAAACTTTATTACACATTGTGAACTATAGTGATAAGCTCAGTGAATGTTTAACTGTAACCTCTTGTCTTAGATCATACATTATACCTGGGGTCAGGAGACCTGTGTTCTCATTTGATATCTCTTATTATTTGGTGCATGATCTTTTCCGAATACTTGGCTTCTAAGTATTCATTTACTGCTTAACTTTGGGCAAGTTACTTTATGTGCCTTGAGGACTTTTTTTAATCTCCTAAAGAAGACTAACATTGCCACCTTATTTCACAGTTTTCATGAATATAAAATGAGATGATGTATATGAAAGTGCTGGATAGAAAACATTGTGGTTTTATAGAGTATAAGTTATTAACACAGTTAACATCTGGCTATGCCCTAAATTGTTCCAACCAGAGATAGCTCAATACTCATTAAAGCTTGATGACATTCTCTTCCCTAAGAGTTTTTAAAAACTCTTTGTAACATTTCTCTAAAATAGATTTTTGAAAATAGTCCAAGGCCTCTGATAGTTGTAACCTAGAGTAATAACACTGCTATACTACAAAATTTGAGAGTTTGGAAGATATTATAGACATAAAATAATCAAAAATCTTTAATAATATACACCAACTGGGCATTTTCCTTAGTGAGTAGTGCCAGAATTGTCAGTTTATAGCTAATACTAGGTTAGGTGAAATGATCAATATATAACTAACAGTATCTTTGTAAGCCCATAGGTATGCAGTTTGTTGGGCTTCCACATGTATGTGATCACAGTGCATCAGCAGTTGGCTAATGAGTGAACTGTTCTAATATCACCATTTTTGTTTTGAATTTTAAATGCTCTGTTTAATTTAGCTGTTTTCTAAGCCTTTGCCAAAATTTTATCCTGTTGGAATTTTACTCTCAAGTGTAATTATTTTTAGTAACATGTTGATGTTCCAAAGGCATCTAAAGATAATAGTTAAATAAACAAAACAACCATTAGGTAATAGGAAAGTGTCAATGTGAGCATAATGTATTATTTTATTAATCATTGATGTATGTCAGTTCACTTGATGACATTAACTACAATGTTCATTTCTCAAGATTTCTTAATCAGGAAGCAATTATAATTTATGTATGAAAAATCTGTAAAAATGATATTGGTCTAAATGGTTGATTTTGCTGACATATTATTCATCTATGATTGCCAAATTCTGAATCATGTAGATTAAAAGGACAGAAACTGGAAATCTGAAGGACAAAAAATATGAGTAGCATTATCCAAGAGATAAACCCCAGATTGATGACATTAAGGATGATCACCCAGAGGGATGAGAGAGAGATTAAAAGGAACCTCAGGCATTTTCCTGTAATATCTTCAGAATGACAAATCACTGGAGCCTCCCAATTGAGTTTATTTGGCACCTAGAAAAGCTCTCTTTCACATAAAAAGGCAAAAAAAAAAAAAAAGACCCATTAAACCAGAAGACCAAATAAAATAGTTTCCTTTGGTTTCGCTAATTCAATGGAGGATAATTATAGACAGTTACTTGGAAAAAGCACAAAACAATATTTGCAACAAAACTGAACTCCACATAAAGACGCTTCGGAGAAAAGCAATCATTACTTTGATTAGATACTTGCTAAAAGAAGTTATAATAGACCTTAGAAAACATATTTTTATGACAGAACCACATATTCTAATTTCTCTTCTCTCTGCTATATCACATATATTATATACTTATTAAAGTTGTTCTTGATGAGGATTTGGATGATGGTGACAAGTATGAGACAGCTGTCTTATATTTGGGATTCAAAGAGATGGTTTTATCAAAGCAAATTTTAAGAAAAAAATAGATGATTTCTACTTAACACTTTTTAAAATATCATTTCAGTTGCAAAGATGAGCTGTGTCCAGGTTGTGAGTTCTGTTAGGTAAAGTTTAAAAAGCAAAATGGTATGATGATAGTCTTTACATTTTTTACCCCCACATTGTTTTTTTTTTTTAAATAAATTTATTTATTTATTTATTTTTGGCTGTGTCAGGTCTTCGTTGCTGCGTGTGGGCTTCCTCTAGTTGTGGCAAGCGAGGGCTACTCTTTGTTGCGGTAGTATGCTTCTCATTGTGGTGCCTTCTCTTTGTTGTAGAGCATGGGCTCTAGGCGTGCAGGCTTCAGTAGTTGTGGCTCACGGGCTTACTTGCTCCACGACATGGGGAATCTTCCTGGACCGGGGCTCAAACCCATGTCTCCTTCATTGGCAAGCAGATTCTTAACCACTGTGCCCCCAGGGAAGTCCCCCCCACATTGGTTTTTATTTATGTTATTGGTTATTTTTACTGTTAACCTTCATACATCATTTCTTCAATTGCAGAAGTATACATTCACAACAATCAAATTTAGCTGGCACTTCAATTCTTTCATCTAACTTTGGCATCTACTTTCCCCATCACAAGGCTGCAATACTTTCTTCAAGCCCTCTGCTTAATACCTGCTTACTCACTTGAAGACGAATATCTGCTTCCTCTTTCAATCAAGATATGATTAGATTCCTTTAAATTTCAAACCTCCCTCCATATATAACAATACATTAATTTACAATGGTATACATGCTCACATTTTGTTCTCCAAGTTCATAGACTAATATATTCTATTCAAGGTCAAATCCTATACTTCTCTACTCCTCTCCCTGTAATGCCTTTCCTAAATTTGTGGCTAATTCCTACTTAGAGTCGTCATTTTGTTTGGTTGTCATCTCCTCTGGAAGCCCTTCTTGGATTCCTTTTTTTTGTTTTGTTTTGTTTTTTTTTGACACTGAGTTGTCTCCTTTTGGGTTTTATGTTATCTAGTGTATATTTGTATTGATTTGCCAATTTTTTTTTTTACACTTAAGGTATCCATAATTAAACTTCACGTCATCTCTCCAATGCATATGTGCACTTCCCAAAACTTTAGATGTTCAGACCAAAAACACAGAAGCCATCCTTTCATCTATTCTTTTTTCCTAACCCCATATCTAATTCATCAGTAAATTCCAACAACTCTACCTTATATTATATCAAGGATATGACCTCATCTTTCTCTCCTTGGCTAGGATCTTGGTTCAAGGCACTAACATAGTCTGATAAATATTGATTCATCTTCTTCTTAACCAGTTTTCCTGTTTCTGTCCTTGCCTCTTATATTCTCACAGGGATCAGAGTAATCCTTTTAAATCCTAACTCAGATGATGCCGTGATTTCACTCAAAATCTTCCAATGTTTTCACATATCACTTAGAGTAAAACTCAAAGTCTTTTCATTGGCCTATAAGGCCTTGACCATGTTGTGGTCCTGACTACCCATCCAACTCATCTACCCTTCTTCATTTACTCTCTTTTCTTTAGCCACAATGGCCTAGTTGGTGACCTGTCAACATTCCCATAATCCTCTTGCTTCTGCTGCTTTGAACTTACTGTTCTCTGAAATCCTCTTCCTCCAGATATCTACATGGCCCACTCCTAGAGTCCTTCAGAGCTCTACTCAGTGTCACCTTATTAATGATGTCTACCCTAACTACCCGAGTTAAAATAGCTACCTCCTCTCACCTCTGGCACTTCCTATTTCTCTTAATTAGCCTTAATTTTTTCTTCATAGCACTTACCACTGTTTCACACAGTGCATATTTATGTATATATTTGTTTAATGACTGTGCTTCCAATTGGAAATTTCTGATATGGAAGAAACTCTTTTGTTCACTACTATATCCCTAAAAACTATAACGGTACCTGAGAAATAGCAAAAACTCAAAAAAGTACATGTTGCCTGAAAACATTTAAATGCAATTGTGTTCTTATATATTAATTTCTCCTCTACTGGGAGATCCTTGAAGATAATAATTATTGATCATCTTTTTTCCCCCAGCACTGAGTATAGTAGATGTTCAATAAATATTTATTAAGTGGAATAAATTAGAAAGTATTTCTCAAACTCTTATGTGCTCTTGTGTCTACAAATGAGGACCATGTTCCAAGAGATCTGACATTTCTGCTGGCATTGATTGTAGGACTAGATTTGGAGTGCATGCTTAAAGCTCACATATGGAAAGTAGAAATTCTCAAAACAATGAGCTCCTGATACAAATCATTTTACTCCCAAATGATATACATTTATTTAAAAAGAATATTTATTGGGCATCTGTATTGTTCTGGAACTTTGGGATTCATCAGGAAATACAACAGGCTAAAATCCCTGACCTTCTAGGGCTATATTTTAATGGGAAGGCACAGAGAACAACAATCAAAATAATAAAGAAGTAAGTTTTATGTTATTATAAAGGTAATACATACTACAAAAAATAAATAAACCAGGAAAACTAGGGATTGGTCAAGAAGGTGAGGAGTGGTGGTTTTGATATACTTAACTTTAACAGTACTGTATATGGTGAGGTTTTGTGTATGATTATTACCTTTGGCTCTTTTGAGATAAGAGCCAAAGGAAATAATCATATGCAAAAGGGAGTGTGAAACAACACTATCTAGAAGGTCATCTTTTCCTTTCTAAAATTGGGAAAGGTTATGAAATCTCTTCACACTGCAACCATATAAGGCTAGGCTCAAAAACCTTATTGGATCACATGCAAATTTGGGAAAAGTAACCCATCCAGCTCATGACACATTTCATGCATCTCTGAAACAGTACATAGAGTGTTTTAGATAATGACGTTTACATCATTGCCAACACAGAGTTTCCATATTTGGATGCTTAATGCAGAACTGTTTCAAAACAGAAACACCGAGAACTCTCTATAACAAATATTTGTTAGTATACAAGGGAGACCAATAGAGTATGGACTAGTTTCAGTTGTGAGACAATTTGGGAACAAACTCTAATTGGAGATAAAATTAGGCAGCTAATCACTAAGACAGTCTGAAATAAGACAGAAGATGCCACACTTTCTTTAGGCTACAAGTTTGTTTCGTTTTTAAAAAATAACAAAGATTAAGTTTTTAGTTAAGCATTAGTATTTGTTAATGACAGTTTAAATCATATATTTTGTTTAATAGAGAAATTGGTCTTTGCCTCAATTTGCCATATTATACATGTGTGAATTGATTATAAGTAGTTTTTTTTAAGATACTAAATTACATGCAATTCATTTCAAAGTGTGGGTTTAGCTTCTCACAACTAACTATATTATATGGGGGGTTAAAAGGATTCCTTCTGTTGCTTTTAAGTAGAAACACCTTGAATCTGGAAGGTCGTAATCTCTACTTGTAGCCACCCTTGTGTTTTTCTGAAGAAGACATCTAAAAAGCAAATTGTGAGCTGAACTGTGCCTATGAGCTGAATTTCTGTAGGAATAAGCCCATTCCTACACACAGAGTCTTTTTTCTTTCTCTACTCTCTAGTGATTATTTTATTTTCTATTCTTTCTCTTTTATGTTTTAATTTCCATTTATTTATTTTTTTATTTATTTATTGCGGTGCATGGGCCTCTCACTGTTGTGGCCTCTCCCATTGCAGAGCACAGGCTCTGGATGCGCAGGCCCAGCGGCCATGGCTCACGGGCCCAGCCGCTCCACGGCATGTGGGATCTTCCCGGACCGGGCACGAACCCATGTCCCCTGCATCGGCAGGCGGACTCCCAACCACTGCGCCACCAGGGAAGCCCTCCATTTATTTTTAAGATAAATTATCCAGGTTGAATAAATGGCATTACACGTAAAAGTTTTAGATATGGCTAAATGTAATAAGTTCTCTACTTCTCCTATTAAACACTGGTCATAAAAATTAATTAGAACTAAAGTAAGACTTTGGTAGAAGCCACTCAGTTCTTGGATGACAGAAGGCTCTAAACAGAAGTAGTATATACACAGGAGATTGGTTCAAGATGGCAGAGTAGAAGGATGTGTGCTCACTCCCTCTTGCAAGAACACCAGAATCAAAACTAACGGCTGAACAGTCATCAACAGGAAGACACGGAACTCACCAAAAAAGATACCCCACATCCAAAGAAAAAGGAGAAGCCGCAGTGAGACGGTAGGAGGGGCACAATCACAATAAAATCAAATCCCATACCTGAGGGTGGGTGACTCACAAACTGGTGTCCACCCACTGGAGTGAAGGTTCTGAGCCCCACATGAGGCTTCCCAACCTGGGGGTCCAGCAACAGGAGGATGAATTCCTAGAGAATCAGACTTTGAAGGCTAGTGGGACTTGATTGCAGGACTTCAGCAGGACTGGGGGAAACACAGACACCACTCTCGGAGGGCACACACAAAGTAATGTGCACATTGGGACCCAGGGGAAGGAGCAGAAACTGAACAAGACCTACCTACTAGTACTGGAAGGTCTCCAGCAGAGGCGGGGGGTGGCTGTGGCTCACCGCAGGGACAAGGACACTGGCAGCAGAAGTTAGGGGAAGTAGTCCTTGGCATGAGCCCTCCCAGTGTCCACCATTAGCCCCAGCAAAGAGCCAGGTAGGCTTCAGTGTTGAGTCGTCTCAGGCCAAACAATCAACAGGGAGGGAACCCAGCACCATCAGCAGACAAGCAGATTAAAGTTTTACTGAGCTCTGCCCACCAGAGCAACACACAGCTCTACCCACAACCAGTCCCTGCCATCAAGAAGCTTGCACAAGCCTCCTAGGTAGCCTCATCCACCAGAGGGCAGACAGCAGAAGCAAAAAGAACTACAATTCTGCATCCTGTGGAATGAAAACCACATTCACAGAAAGATAGACAAAATGAAAAGGCAGAGGGCTATGTACCAGATGAAGGAACAAGATAAAACCTTACAAAAACACCTAAATGAAGTAGAGATAGGCAACCTTCCAAAAAAAGAATTCAGAATAATGATAGTCAAGATGACCCAGGACCTTGGAAAAAGAATGGAGGCAAAGACTGAGGAGATGCAAGAAATGTTTAACAAAGACCTAGAAGAATTAGAGAACAAACAAACAGAGATGAACAATACAATAACTGACATGAAAGCTACACTAGAAGGAATCAATAGCAGAATAACTGAGGCAGAAGAACAGATAAGTGACCTGGAAGACAGAATGGTGGAATTCACTGCTGCAGAACAGAATAAACAAAAAAGAATGAAAAGAAATGAAGACAGCCTAAGAGACCTCTCAGACAACATTAAACGCAACAACATTCCCATTACAGGGGTCCCAGGAGGAGAAGAGAGAGAGAGAGAGAGAGAGAGAGGACCAAAAAAAATATTTGAGAGATTAGAGTCAAAAATTTCCCTAACATGGGAAAGGAAATAGCCACCCAATTCCAGGAAGCGCAGAGACTCACAGGTAGGATGAACCAAGGAGAAACATGCCGAGACACATAGTAATCAAATAGGCAAAAATTAAAGACAAAGAAAAATTATTGAAAGCAACAAGGGAAAAATGACAAATAACATACAAGGGAACTCCCATAAGGTCAACAGCTGATTTCTTGGCAGAAACTCTACAAGCCAGAAGGGAGTGACATAATATATTTAAAGTGATGAAAGAGAAAAATCTACAACCAAGATTACTCTACCCAGCAAGGATCTCATTCAGATCGATGGAGAAATTAAAACCTTTACAGACAAGCAAATACTAAGAGAATTCAGCATCACCAAACCAGCTATACAACAAATGCTGCAGGAACTTCTCTAGGTAGGAAACACAAGAAAAGGAAAAGACCTACAATAACAAACACAGAACAATTAAGGAAATGGTAATAGGAACATATATATCAATAATTACCTTAAATGTAAATGGATTAAATGCTCCAACCAAAAGACATAGACTGGCTGAATGGATACAAAAGCAAGACCCATATATATGCTGTCTACAAGAGAACCAGTTCCAACCAAGTGACACATACAGACTGAAAGGGGATGGAAAAAGATATTCCATGCAAATAGAAATCAAAAGAAAGCTGGAGTAACAATTCTCATATCAGACAAAATAGACTTTAAAACAAAGACTATTACAGGAGACAAAGAAGGACACTACATAATGATGAAGGGATCAATCCAAGAAGATAAAACAATTGTAAATACTTATGCACCCAACATAGGAGCATCTCAATACATAAGGCAAATGCTAACAACCATAAAAGGGGAAATCGACAGTAACACAGTAGGGGACATTAACACCCCACTTTCACCAATGGACAGATCATCCAAAATGAAAATAAATAAGGAAACATAAGCTTTACATGATACATTAAACAGGATGGACTTAATTGATACTTACAGGACATTCCATCCAAAAACAACAGAATACACTTTCTTCTCAAGTGCTTATGGAACATTCTCCAGGATAGATTACATCCTGGGTCACAAATCAAGCCTCGGTAAATTTAAGAAAATTGAAATCATATCAAGCATCTTTTCTGACCAAAATTCTGTGAGATTAGAAATCAATTACAAGGAAAAGAACATAAAAAAACACAAACACATGGAGGCTAAACAATACACTCCTAAGTAACCAAGAGATCACTGAAGAAATCAAAAAGGAAATAAAAAAACACCTAGAGACAAATGGCAACGAAATCATGACAATCCAAAGCCTATGGGATGCAGCAAAAGCAGTTCTAAGAGGGAAGTTTATAGCGATAAAATCCTATCTGAAGAAACAAGAAAAAACTCAAACAATCTACCCTTACACTTAAAGGAACTAGAGAAAGAAGAACAAACAACACCCAAAGTTAGCAGAAGGAAAGAAATCATAAAGATCAGAACAGAAATAAATGAAATAGAAACAAAACAGTAGCAAAGATCAATAAAACTAAAAGCTTGTTCTTTGAGAAGGTAAAATTGATAAACCATTAGCCAGACTCATGAAGAAAAAGAGGGAGAGTACTCAAATCAATAAAATTAGAAATGAAAAAGGCGAAGTTCAATGGACACTGCAGAAATACAAAGCATCCTAAGAGACTCCTACAAGCAACTCTGTGCCAATAAAATGGACAACCTGGAAAAAATGGACAAATTCTTAGAAAAGTGTAACCTTCCAAGACTGAACCAGGAAGAAATAGAAAATATGAACAGGCCAATCACAAGTAATGAAATTGAAACTGTGATTAAGCCTTCCATCAAACAAAAGTCCAGGACCAGATGGCTTCAGAGGTGAATTCTATCAAACATTTAGAGAAGAGCTAACACCCATCCTTCCAAACTCTTCCAAAAAACTGCAGAGGAAGGAAAACTCCCAAACTAATTCTATGAGGCCACCATCACCCTGATACCAAAACCAGACAGAGATACTACAAAAAAAGAGAATTACAGACCAATATCACTGATGAATATAGATGCAAAAATCCTCAACAAAATACTAGCAAACAGAATCCAACAACACATTAAAGGGTCATACACCACGATCAAGTGGGATTTATCCCAGGGATGTAAGGATTCTTCAATATATGCAAATCAACGTGATACACCATATTAACAAATTGAAGAATAAAAACCACATGATCATCTCAATAGATGCAGAAAAAGCTTTTGACAGTATTCAACACCTATTTATGATAAAAACTCTCCAGAAAGTGGGCATAGAGGGAACTTACCTCAACATAATAAAGGCCATATACAGCAAACCCACAGCAAACATCATTCTCAATGGTGAAAAACTGAAAGCATTTGCTCTAAGATCAGGAACAAGACCTGGATGTCCACTCTCGCCACTATTATTCAAAATAGTTTTGGAAGTCCTAGCCGTGGCATTCAGAGAAGAAAAAGAAATAAAAGGAATACAAATTGGAAAAGAAGTAAAACTGTCACTGTTTGCAGGTGACATGATACTATACATAGAAAATCCTAAAAATGCCACCAGAAAACTACTAGAACTCATCCATGAATTTGGTAAAGTTGCAGGATACAAAATTAACGCACAGAAATCTCTTGCATTCCTATACACTAACAACAAAAGATCAGAAAGAGAAATTAGGAAACAATCACATTCACCATTGTAACCAAAAGAATAAAATACCTAGGAATAAACCTACCTAAGGAGGTAAAAGACCTGTACTCAGAAACCTATAAGACACTGGTGAAAGACATCAAAGGTGACACAAACAGATGGAGAGATATACCATATTCTTGGATTGGAAGAATCAATATTGTGAAAATGACTATACTACCCAAAGCAATCTACAGATTCAGTGCAATCAAATTACCAGTGACATTTTTTATAGAACTAGAACAAAAAATCTTAAAATTTGTATGGAGACACAAAAGACCCTGAATAGCCAAAACAGTCTTGAGGGAAAAAAGCAGAGCTGGAGGAATTAGACTCCCTGACTTCAGACTATACTACAAAGCTACAGGCACAAATCAAGACAATATGGCACTGGCACAAAAACAGAAATATAGATCAATGGAACAGGATAGAAAGCCCAGAGATAAACCCGCACACATATGGTCAGCTAACCTATGACAAAGGAGGCAAGTATATATAATGGAGAAAAGGCAGCCTCTTCAATAAGTGGTGCTGGAAATACTGGACAGCTACATGTAAAAGAATGAAATTAGAACACTCGCTAACACCATACACAAAAATAAACTCAAAATGGATTAGAGACCTAAATGTAAGACCAGACACTATAAAACTCTTAGAGGAAAACATAGGAAGAGCTTACTTTGACATAAATCACAGCAAGATCTTTTTTGATCGACCTCCTAGAGTAATAGAAATAAAAACATAAATAAACAAATGGGACCTAATCAGAGTTAAAAGCTTTTGTCCAGCAAAGGAAACTACGGACAAAACAAAAAGACAATCCCCAGAATGGGAGAAAATATTTGCAAACAAATCAATGGACAAAGGATTAATCTCCAAAATATATGAACAGCTCATGCAACTCAATATTAAAAAAACAAAAACCCAGTCAAAAATGGGCAGAAGACCTAAATAGACATTTCTCCAAAGAAGACATACAGATGGCCAAGAAGCCTGTGAAAAGCTGCTCAACATCATTAATTATTAGAGAAATGCAAATCAAAACTACAATGAGGTATCATCTCACGCCAGTTATAATGGGCATCATCAGAAAATCTACAAACAACAAATGCTGGAGAAGGTGTGGAGAAAAGGGAACCCTCTTGCACTGTTGGTAGTAATGTAAAGTGATACAGCCTCTATGGAGAATAGTATGGAAGTTCCTTAAAAAACTAAAAATAGAATTACCATATGACCCAGCAATCCCACCACTGGGCATATACCCAGAGAAAATCATAATTCAAAAAGACACATGTACCCCAATTTTCATTGCAGCACTATTTACAATAGCCAGGTCATGGGTGCAACCTAAATGTTCATCAGCAGTGGAATGGATAAAGAAGATGTGGCACATATATACAATGGAATATTACTCAGCCATAAAAAGGAATGAAATTGGGTCATTTGTAGAGTCATGGATGGATCTAGAGAGTGTCTTACAGAGTGAAGTAAGTCAGAAAGAGAAAAACAAATATCATATATTAACAAATATATGTGGAATCTAAAAAAATGGTACAGATGAACCAGTTTACAAGGCCGAAATAGAAACACAGATGTAAAGAACAAGCATATGGACACCAAGGCGAGAAAGTGGTGGTGGTGGGGTGGTGCTGGTGGGATGAATTCGGAGATTGGGATTGACATATATACACTAATGTGTATAAAATAGGTAACTACTAAGAAACTGCTGTATAGGAAATAAATAAATTTAATTTAATTTAAAAGAAATAGTGTATACAGTTAACATGGTGACTTTATTTACTCAGTATGATACCAGAAAGAAATGTATGCTTAGTAGCATCGTTTGGTCAAGATGATGAAGTCTAAGCTTAATTAGAGACTTCAGACATGTAAGTATGCTATCTTAAAAATTTTATTTATTATTACTTCTCTTACTACTACTACTATTATTGTTATTAGTATTAATACCATCACCACTACTACTACCATTACCGTTATTAATTCTACTTATGAAACTACTACCTCTATTCTTGTTGCTACTACCTTTAATGTTAACTCTACAACCATTATTACTACGGCTGCTGCTACTATGACTACTCCTCCTCTTCCTCCTATTACTACTGCTATCACCATGGTTGCTACTATTGCTGTTATTATTATTACTACTATGACTGGTACTCAGTGAGCTCTTTATATGCTACTGGGGTACATGGCATTCCATTTTGTATAAAATATATTATTAAATCTTATATAACCTACCTATCCTTATTCCTACCTTTCAAGATGAGAAAAGAAAATCTCAGAGGGGATAACAACATATCAAGCTTACAGAAGACAACAGGTTAGAGAGTATGGAATCAAATCCAGGTGCATAAGATTCTAAATCCTGTGTATTTTTCACTACATTCTGTTGTATCATATGATGAGTTTCATGGTCAGAGAAGTTCACCTTCACAAGCCCCCTTATACAGGGAAGCTTTAACAGACAAACCAGAAGATGTAGTTGCTGCAAAATATATGTAATGTTTAGGGGAATCACTAAGTTTGCATGAATAGAAACTGTTTTATTGTGAGTGACATTTTTTATTGGGGTAAAAATCACAAAACATGAGATCTACCCTCAAAATTTTAAGTGTACATTACAGTATTCTTAACTGTAAGCAAACACTGTACAGCACATCTCTAGAACTTTTCATCTTGGAATTTTACAGCTATTGAACAGCATCTCCTCATTTCCCCCACCCTCAAAGCCCTGTAACCACATTCTACTTTCTGCTTCTATGAGTTTGACTTTGGATTCCTCATGTAGGTGGAGGCATTCAGTATCTATCCTTCTGTGACTGGCTTATTTCAGTTAGCATAATGTCCTCAAGATTTACCCATGTTTTAGCATATGACAAGATTTCCTTCTTTATGTGGTTGAATAATACTTCATTGTGTATATATATATATATCTCACATTTCTTTATTCATCTGTCAGTAGACATTTGGGATGATTTGACCTCTTGGCTCTTATGAACAATACTTCAGTGAACATAGTATAAATATCTATTTGAGACCCTGATTTCAATTCTTTTGAATAAATACCCAGAAATAGGATTGCTAGATCATATAGTAGGTTTATTTTTAATTTTTTGAGGAACCTCCATGTTGTTTTCCATAGTGGCTACACTATTTAACATTCCCACTAACAGTAGATAAGGGTTCCAATTTCTCTACATGCTTGCCAACACTTGTTATTTTCTGTTTTTTTTTGTTCTGTTATTAATGATCTTCTTAACAGATGAAAACTGACATCTTGACATTATTTTGGCTTGCATTTCACTGATGATTAGCGGTGCTGGGCATCTTTTCATGTACCTGGTGGCCATTTGTATGTCTTTTTATATGAATCATATATTAAATAGTATATAATGCTATGGGAAAATATTTTAATAAATGAATAGTGTGCTTTCATATGTGTTTGCAAATCATGATTATGCTACAGATATCAGTGAATTCTGCACATTTATGTGACATGATGATTAACTTATTTATTCTAACTCAATATTTTTCATTTTTTTGTCAGGTTTGAAAATGCTGGCTAATGTTATCATTATATATAAAATAAAGTTTTAATTTTGCACATTGGTTAGTTATTTGAGAAAGCACACAAAAACATCATGCAATCATGTGTCATATTTTTGGAAACCGTTGAGGAAGAATAAAATTATTTCATTGAAATTGACAAGGTCTATACTTGGACCTTGAGGTAATATCTACTTAAATTGTTATTTTATTTTAACAAATAATATTTATTATTGATAGTTTAAGAAATCCAATTTTTTAACCCAGAAATTGGCCTCTGCCTTAACTCACTAATTAAAAAAAAAAAAAAATGGAGTGAACTTCAAGTAGAAGCTCATTAATATTTCAGTATATTTATAAACATAAGTCTGAATAGACAAATTAAATCTAACATATAGCTGGAAAGAAACAAAACCCCTGGTTGAATTTCTGTTAGGAATTAGAAAAATATTAAACATTTAATTAAATTAAATCTGGGTATATATGTCAAAGTACCCTACAATATAGAAAATCAACAGAAAAAGGACATAGAATAGCACGAAAATCCTTAGTGGTTCAAAGGCTACAGAATGTCAAGTTATAATTTTAACACTCAGGCAGATGTAATCCCAGAAATTTCTAAGTTGTTTTGGATGGTAATTTTGTGTATGACATTAATATGCATTTGTAACTGACTCACTTATGCCTGAGGTATATGCTTTTGGCACTTTCATATTCCTTCTCATCTACAACCTGCTTTATTCTTCTGTGGGCCAAGGACATATATAGCAGCCAAACAAACTAATTTATCATTGTATTATTGTTTTTGTACCTATATCTCCATGATTTCTCTTGAGTATATGTGCTCATGTAGACCCATATCAGTGCATATTTATGCATCAAAAAACAGACTAAGGCAGTGATGTTGAGTACAGTGGGCATGGGTTTTAGATGAAACAAACCTCAGTTTTAACCTCAGTTATGCCACTTGGTAGCTTTGACAAGTTAATTTACCCCTGTGAGTCTCAGTTAACTCATACATGTAATGGAATTAATAATCTTACGTTTAGGCTTGTTATAAGTAGTAAATGAGATAGCATATAATACACTTTGCATTTTCTTTGCACACAGTGGGTTTAAAACTCATAAGTATAAAAGCAAAATGATAACAAATTAGTCTAATGTGTTATGTTAGGAAAAAAGTAAATATTTATGGTCCAAATATATTTTATATATTTTACTATTTAAATTACACTACTGAATTATATTGAAGAAGCACCAACAAATTTATTAAAACATATTCTATTCACTTGTTTAATCTTTATTGTTTTTTATAAATTACAAAAATAATACTACAGCACATTATGGTAACTAAAAATGTGCAGTTCTATAAATAAAAACTTAAATTTCTCTTTTTTATCTCCCCTCAATATTCCTGAACTGGAGTTCATTTATATTCCTTTTTGTTTAGAAAAATATGCATACAAATGTATACTTCTTCATTTTTTTCTTAGCTTTTTTAAAAATAATGCAGAAATGTTATGTATGTGACTTCCTAATTTCACTCCAGGACAGCATAAACATTTAATTCATTCTTTTTAATTGCTGCATAATATTCCATTTAATGTACTTTTCATAATTTAGTTAATCAAATCTGTACTCATGGACATTCTACTTAAATATATGTCTTAAAGAAATATGCATTGTATATCAAAAATAATAGGAAAGGTAAGTGTAAAAATCAAACACACAGGAAATTAGTCATAAACGCGAACTGAAGAAAGTATGGTTTATTTCTAATGGGCTCATATCTTTAAGGTTATAGTAAATAAAACATTCAGTACAATTTTATGACATGAGAAAAATTACCAGTTTATATACTCTGTGTACTCTATCTCCCAAAGATAAAATGTCTTGGAAGAGTCTGAAGAAATAGTTGGTGGCAAGAAGTTGTTGACATAGACAAAGCTGTAATTTCCTAAATGGTATCAATAATAAATTTGTGACAAGTTAACTGGGGAGAAAAAAGTATTGATTAGACCTCTGGAACATAATCTTGGATTTCCCATCACTAAGTGCGTAATGAGTTTGAGTTGGGGTATAAATAATAAGCAACCTCCTTAGAAAGCGACTCATCCTGAGATGTCATGGGCATTTCTGTTGCATTACCTCATAGCATATTTTAGCTGTAGTCAAAAACCCTAAATTACTCTTCAATTTGTGTGCCTTTCTCTAAGAAAAACAAAGAGGTATTTCTACTTTTTTGTGGAAATGGAGTGGGATAGGGAATTGTACAACAACTCAGGCATATCTATATTTCAAAGAAATTGAAAGGGACTCCATCTCCATGAGTAGGAAAAAAAAAATGAGGCAGTTGGGGTATTATTCTTTCCTTTCCTCTCCTCCTTATTTCTTTTTATTCTTCTTTTTTCCTTTGCCTTACCCATTTTCTTCTGCTGCTGCAGCTCTTTTTCTGTTTCCTTTTTGTTTTTCTCTTCCAGATTTTGCCTTGTCCTGCTTATGCTAATTTCTATCTAGGAGAATTTACACGTGTATCTCACTATTTCTGTGTTACATAGTGTCTGAGAATGGCTGACTCCAGAGGTGAGGTAAATTAAATTAGCAAGTGAACCGCTTGCTCCTAAAACAGGATGCATTTCTGGGAAAGTCCTCTAGATGTCTGACCTGCGCACGTATTCCGAGGTTGTGCCATTTACACACTCACCCTGAGAGCACACAATTTCAAGCTAACAATTCCCTTTTGAAAGAAAACATTTCATTCACAACATTCATCCATCTATCAAAGTTATTTTCCTTCTGAGATGCACGACAGTCCAGAAACTGTTGTGTCATGAGTCTGTCATTGCTCTTAAAATGACATTGGATATACTATAGGAAAGCATTTCAAATCAAGTCATGGAACAGCTCACATAAAATAGCAGCTGTTTTTGAGTCACTTTATAATACTATGTAAATAAAACAGTTCTGGCAGCTGGAAGAACAAAACGGTCTTTGATAACACTAATTATTTATTATGACTGCTTTGATGTAGCATTTATATGAACACAAGATATATTTTTAAAAGCCAGAAGGAAATTAAAAGTAAACAAAAGAATTGCACTCCTGACCAAATTCTTTGCCTCAAGGTTATTATAATCGGGCAGCTGCTAGATTTTTTTTCATATTCTTTCAATTTCATGGTTCTGGCTTCTCTATCAGATGTGCACAGAATTACTAGAATGCTTAAAATAACTTGATGTAGGAAAAATGTCATTTTTTTCAGTAAAATTAAAATCATTGATAACCAAATATATATCGATTATGAAATTACCTCCAATCCTCATTCCTTAAGTTTTATTAATAGGGTTTTTTTTTCTCTAAGCACTTTCCTTGTTGAGTGTCTTTAAGGTAAATATTCTTTAATATTGGGACATGAATGCGAAAAGAAAGTAAGATCCTAGTAATGGAAGAAATGTGCTTAAACATTTAATTTTTTTTGATGAAATCGTTACAAGTGAGAACTCAAAATGTGGGAATAAGGTCTCCCTATTTTTACCACTTACATAGAGAAAACACATATACTCAAAGAAATGGTTGATTAAAGAAGAAATGTGTTGTTAATAATGGCTTGAGATGATATATGCCTAATATATGTTGTTTTATATTAATATATATGGCTGAAAATGGAAGTTCCTTAAGATCGGATAATCATCCCCATTTCCACACTTAGTTGCAGGTGATTTATTGAAATGGGTTTAATGGACAGTTGAACATGTCAGAGAAGTGTAAAATAACTCTCCCTGTGTCTAGTGAAATAGGTATTTAAAGAGGGAGGGAGTTCTTTATCTGTCTGCATTAAGCAAAGCATGGGGACTAGAGAATGGAAGTATCTCTGAGAACTCTAGAGCTGTTGTATTTGTTACAGTCAGGCAAACCAAAGGGAGAAACTGTGGTTTTCCCGAAGGTAAATGGAATTGATGGTGGGGGTGGATTCCTGAAACCCCCTGCAACTAAGTGTGGAAATGGGGATGATTATCCGATCTTAAGGAACTTACATTTTCAGTCATATATATTAATATAAAACAAAATATGTTAGGCATATATCATCTCAAGCCATTATTAGCAAAACATTTCTTCTTTAATCAACTATTTCTTTGAGTATATGTTTTCTCTATGTAAGTGGTCAAAATAGGGAGACCTTATTCCCACATTTTGAGTTCTCACTTGTAACGATTTCATCAAAAAAAATTAAATGTTTAAGCACATTTCTTCCATTACTAGGATCTTACTTTCTTTTCGCATTCATGTCCCAATATTAAAGAATATTTACCTTAAAGACACTCAGAGTCACATGACTAGATGCTCTGGTAAATGATCCAGGGCACAAGAGGAATGTGGAGAAGAAATGCAGACTAGATAATTACAAAAGATGGGAACACAAAACCCAAAGTGTGCTTCTCACTGTTTCCTGAACTCCCCTTCTGGGCTTTTCATTCTTTTATTATTGCTCTTTATATTAGCATTTCCCTCTCCCGTTTTTCTCATATATTATCTTGTGTCTGAAATACATGTCTCCCATTCTTGAAATGCAAAGTCTTTACACTCCCTTATCACTGTTGGCATTTTGGGCCTAATGATTCTTTGTTGGGAGGCTGTCCTGTGCATTGTACCATGTTTAGCAGCATCCCTAGCCACTGCCTACTAGAAACCAGTAATAACCTCTTCTCCCCAAGTTGTGGCAACCAAAAATATCTCCAGACATTGCCAAATGTCCCCTGTGATTTTGGGAAAAATTCATCCACTGTTCTATGTAATTTATTGCCTCTTGCTTTGATTTGTAGTTAATATATGCTGATTTCAACTGAATTCTATAGATATTTTTGATTCCTCCTTAGTTGCTGGGGATGCAAAAAGGAATTAAAATATGTAAAACTTTCATCTAATATTGGAGTAGATTATTATTAGGTATCTTTGCACGTGTTTACCTTTAGTTTCTTAGAGGAAAATAATTAATGAAAACAACTGACATTTATTGATAGCTTTTTCTATGTATCCAGCTCTGTTCTAGGTGCTTTTAGATGTATTCACTCACTTAATTCTTATAACAACCTATGTATCAAACCATTACTATCTTATATTCCCTATCCTTCATTCTTTCTTTCAGCAGCCAGTACTGTATTTTATTTTGTTTGTTACTTAATGGATATTTACTGCTTGGTTAATGGGAATAGGGCTCTATACCTGGAAATCCACTATTCTTTAACTTGTGTGTGCATGTTTCTTTTCTCACCATCTTTTCTGCTTTCCTAAGGAATGGTAGCATATACCAGCACCCTTATAAATGTATGATAGGCTAATTGTAAACTATTTTTAGGTTTTTGGAAAGAAAATCACTTATCAAGAACATGTCGTGCTTGTTTTTGTCCAAATTGAGAATGTTTTTCATTGGCAATAAAAAAGTTCCTGCAAACTTGAGTAGTTATAATATCCTCCCCAATTGTTTCCTTCTGTCACATCAAATCAAATTCACTGCTTTTTCAATTATTCTTATTTTCCAAAATAGGCATCTCGTAACTTTGAAATGAAGAATAAGGTACAGGTTTACAGATGTGCAGAGACTGTAGCCAGGATGTTTGAACTTAAAATTGCCACATGGACTGAGATTGAAGTTGAAGTGAGAAGGGTGAACTCAGTTCTGACTATTGCCAGGAGACCTGCTAGAGCCCAGAGCTGCTGCTGCCTTAAAGCCCTCCTTTATCTGCAGTCAGCTTAGAGGTCACACAGAGATAAGGGAAGCTGCAGTTGTGCTGGGAGAGTGGGTAGCTCATAAACAAAGTCAGCACTTTGGCCACTTTATCGGTGTTGTGAGACAGGGCAGTAAGCTGTGCAGTGTTTAAATGGCTCCTAATTGTAATTGCCTTGACATTTGTCTAGTAGATACCCCCTTGGGATGTGGGAGGATATTTCCTCCCTGAGCAAGACTGACCAAAATGTTCTTTCTAAAATGTATGCCTCATTGCACTGATCCTACCACATGTTTTGAATTATGCTAGGTCAATATTCAGGTGAGAGGGAGCAGATATATCTACTACTTAAGAAGTGGAAGCTTTTCCCTCCATACTTGCTTATAAAAAGATACTCACTTGTATGTCTGCAAAAATACAGATATCTTCAGATGTCTGGGTTCCAGCCCAGACCTACAGATCAGAATTTTCAGGGGAGTGGCTTAGTAAAACAATTATAAGCAAGTAAACAATATTATTCATTTATCAGATATCACTGATGATCCCTATAATAATTTTTAAAATATTAATGGAAGGATAATGGTATAAAAATATTGTGAATTTCTTTAGAACTCTTTTCTTACCTACTCATTACTGAAGACTGTATCTCAGAGGTTAGCCTTGCTATACACTGATGTTATAAAAAGATTATACTGTTATATGCATTATATATAAATGCAATATACATGAAATATTATATATAATCTATTATACATGTATATAATATACTTATTATATACTATTATATTAACATATTATATATTAAAGAGAGAGGAAAAAGTGGTAGATTTCAGCTCTAATGTAATCATAATGTTTTGATCACAAGAAATAATTGGAAATTGAAAGAGCCTTTGAGCACAGATATTGAAATCAGGCAGGATAGCCTTCAAATTCTGTTCTGTTCACTTATAGACAAGCTATAATTGTTGTTGTTGTTATTTTTAAAATTTATTTTGTTTATCTATTTATTTTGGCTGCGTTGGGTCTTCTTTGCTGTGCGTGGGCTTTCTCTAGTTGCAGCAAGGTGGGGCCTGCTCTTCGTTTCGGTGCGTGGGCTTCTCATTGCGGTGGCTTCTCTTGTTGTGGAGCACGGGCTCTAGACGCATGGACTTCAGTTGTGGCACGTGGGCTCAGTAGTTGTGGCTCGTGGGCTCTAGAGCACAGGCTCAGTAGTTTTGGCACATGAACTTAGCTGCTCTGCAGCATGTGGGATCCTCCTGGACCAGAGCTTGAACCTGTGTCCCCTGCACTGTCAGGCAGATTCTTAACCACTGCACCACCAGGGAAGTCCCTTGTTTTGTTATTACTGTTGTTATTTTGTCTTGGCCCAAGGAGACAATAATAAAGTGCTTTAAGTAATGAATGTTTACATCTGATATCATGACAACTGGAATATCTGAATAACCTCCATACCCTGCAACCTCTTCTAGCAAAGAGAGAGAGAAGGAAGGATGAAGGAAGAGAAAAGGGACAATAAAGATAAAAAGACCTCATTAGGATGCTTGGACATGACATAAAGGAACAGAATACAAACCAAACACCAGCAGAAAATTTGGCACAGGGTATGACTAGGGAATTCACAGAAGGTACCAAGGTGCAGTGGATTTATGAAGACATGTTCAAACTCATTAAATGAGGGAAATACAAATCAAAGCAATAATGACATAATATTTCATATCCAGCTGACTGGCAAACATTTAAAAATCTGACTTCTGGTGAGATTTTATTTTATATAACAACTTTGGAGAAAAATTTGGCAATATCTAATAAAGCTTTTGAAGCAGTGCATGTTCTCAACAATTGCACTCTTTTTTTTTTTTTGCGGTACGCGGGCCTCTCAATGCTGTGGCCTCTCCCGTTGCAGAGCACGGGCTCCGGACGCGCAGGCTCAGCGGCCATGGCTCATGGGCCCAGCCGCTCTGCAGCATTGGGGATCTTCCTGGACCGGGGCACGAACCCGTGTCCCCTGAATCGGCAGGCTGACTCTCAACCACTGCGCCACAGGGAAGCCTGCACTCTTTTTATATACCTTAAAATAGTGCTTCTCAAACTCTTAACATGCTTCTGAATCACCTGGGGATATTGTTCCAATGGAGAAATGCAGGTTCTGTTTATAAGGCCTGGAGTGAGGCCTGAGAGTCTACATTTCTAACAAGCTCCCTGTTGATGCCAATTCTGCTAAGCCATGGACTAGCAAGATTTAGGGAATCGCTTGCTGTGTACAGGTGGGAGCTGTACAAGAAATTTGATTGAAATATTAATTATAATACCAAGAAATTGGAATTATACATATACATATTTTATAAGAGTTTGAGAGCAAGTACGGGGATAACATTCTCCAGATTTACGGCAATGGTTATCTTCAGAGAATAAGAGAAAATGATTCAATGAGGAGGGTTATGGAGGAGCTAAAATTGCGTGTTATCTATGTATGTGTATGAAATATTAGCTGGGTAGTAGGTACATGGGTTTTTGACATATGGGTTTTCATCACCATTTTTGCATGCTTTAGGATACTATATAACATTAAAAAAACCAGAAAGAGCCTAACCCATCCTAAACAGTAGCAGAGTGGTATTTTTTAAAATAATGTTAATTCTTTAAATTTATAGTCCATTTTTCAGCTTTCAGAGCTTTTTTTTTCTTTTTTAACGTCTTTATTGCAGTATAATTGCTTTACAGTGTTGTGTTAGTTTCTGCTGTATAACAAAGTGAATCAGCTATACATATACATATATCCCTATATCCCCTCCCTCTTGTGTCTCCCTCCCACCCTCCCTATCCCACCCCTCTAGGTGGTCACAAAGCTCCCAGCTGATATCCCTGTGCTATGTGGCTACTTCCCACTAACTATCTGTTTTATATTTGGTAGTGTATATATATCAATGCCACTCTCTCACTTCTTCCCAGCTTACCATTCCTCCTCCCCATGTCATCAAGTCCGTTCTGTACGTCTGCATGTTTATTCCTGTCCTGCCCCTAGGTTTATCAGAACCTTTTTTTTTTTTTTAGATTCCATATATATGTGTTAGCATACGATATTTGTTTTTCTCTTTCTGGTTTAACTTCACTCTGTATGACAGACTCTAGGTCCATCAACCTCACTACAAATGACTCAATTTCGTTTCTTTTTATGGCTGAGTAATATTCCATTGTATATATGTGCCACATCTTCTTTATCCATTCATCTGTTGATGGACACTGATGTTCGTTCCCTGTCCTGGCTGTTGTAAATAGTGCGGCAGTGCACATTGTGGTACATGACTCTTTTGAATTATGGTTTTCTCAGGGTTTATGCCCAGTAGTGGGATTGCTGGGTCGTACTCTACTTTTAGTTTTTAAAGGAACTTACATACTGTTCTTCATAGTGGCTGTATCAATTTACATTCCCAACAACAGTGCAAGACCGTTCCCTTTTCTCCACACCCTCTCCAGCATTTATTGTTTGTAGATTTTTTGATGATGACCATTCTGACAGTGTGAGGTGATACCTCATTGTAGTTTTGATTTGCATTTCTCTAATGATTAGTGATGTTGAGCATCCTTTCATGTGTTTCTTGGCAATCTGTATATCTTCTTTGGAGAACTGTCTATTTAGGTCTTCTACCCATTTTTGGATTGAGTGTTTTTTTGATATTGAGCTGCATGAGCTGCTTGTATATTTTGGAGATTACTCCTTTGTCAGTTGCTTCATTTGTAAATATTTTCTCCCGTTCTGAGGGTGGTCTTTTCGTTTTGTTTTTGGTTTCCCTTGCTGTGCAAAAGCTTTTACGTTTCATTAAGTCTCATTTATTTATTTATGTTTTTATTTCCATTTCTCTGGGAGGTGGGTCAAAAGGGGGCTTTCAGTGATCTATGTCATAGAGTGTTCTGCCTGTGTTTTCCTCTTAGACTTTTAAGATGTCTGGCCTTACATTTAGGCCTTTAATCCATTTTGAGTTTCTTTTTGTGTATGGTATTAGGGAGTGTTCTAATTTCATTTTTTTTTCCATGTAGCTGTCCAGTTTTCCCAGCATCACATACTGAAGAGGCTATCTTTTTTCCATTGTATATTCTTGCCTCCTTTATCAAAGATAAGGTGACCATATGTGCGTGGTTTATCTCTGGGCTTTCTATCCTGTTCCATTCATCTGTATTTCTGTTTTTGTGCCAGTACCATACTGTCTTGATTACTGTAGCTTTGTAGTATAGTCTGAAGTCTGGGAGCCTGGTAACTCCAGCTCTATTTTTCCTTCTCAAGATTGCCTTGGCTATTCGGGGTCTTTTGTGTTTCCATACAAACTGTGAATTTTTTTGTTCTAGTTCTGTGAAAAACGCCATTGGTAGTTTGATAAGGATTGCATTGAATCTGTACATTGCTTTGGACAGTATAGTCATTTTCACAATGTTGATTCTTCCAATCCAAGAACATGGTATATCTCTCCCTCTGTTTGTATCATCTTTACTTTCTCTCATGTGCGTCTTATAGTTTTCTGCATACAGGTCTTTTGTCTCCTTAGTTAGGTTTATTTCTAGGTATTTTATTCTTTGTGTTGCAATGGTAAATGGGCGTGTTTCCTTAATTTCTCTTTCAGATTTTTCATCATTAGTGTATAGGAATGAAAGAGACTTCTGTGCATCGATTTTGTATCCTGCTACTTTACCAAATTCATTGATTAGCTCTAGTAATTTTCTGGTGGCATCTTTAGGATTCTCTATTTATACTATCATGTCATCTGCAAACAGTGATAGCTTTACTTCTGCTTTTCTGATTTGGATTCCCTTTATTTCTTTTCTGATTGCTGTGGCTAAAACTTCCAAAACTATGTTGAATAACAGTGGTGAGAGTGGGCAACCTTGTCTTGTTCCTGATGTTAGTGGAAATGCTTTCAGTTTTTCACCATTGAGGATGATGTTGGCTGTGGGTTTGTCATATATGGCCTTTATTATGTTGAGGTAAGTTCCCTCTATGCCTACCTTCTGGAGGGTTTTTATCATAAATGGGTGTTGAATTTTGTCAAAAGCTTTTTCTGCATCTGTTGAGATTATCATATGGTTTTTTTCCTTAAATTTGTTAATATGGTATATCATATTGATTGATTTGCATATATTGAAGAATCCTTGCATTCCTGGGATAAACCCCACTTGATCATGGTGTATGATCCTTTTAATGTGCTGCTGGATTCTGTTTGCTAATATTTTGTTGAGGATGTTCACATCTATGTTCATCGGTGATATTGGCCTGTAGTTTTCTTTTTTGTGACATCTTATTCTGTTTTTGGTATCAGGGTGGCCTCGTAGAATGAGTTTGGGAGTGTTCCTCCATCTACTATATTTTGGAAGAGTTTAAGAAGGATAGGTGTCAGCTCTTCTCTAAATGTTTGATAGAATTCGTCTGTGAACATATTTGCTCCTGGGCTTTGTTTTTGTTGGAAGATTTTTAATCACAGTTTCAATTTCAGTGCTTGTGATTAGTCTGTTAATATTTTTCTATTTCTTCCTGCTTCAGTCTTGGAACATTGTGTTTTCTAAGAATTTGTCCATTCTTCCAGGTTGTCCATTTTATTGGCATATAGTTGCTTGTAGTAATCTCTCTTGATCCTTTGTATTTCTGCAGTGTCAGTTGTTACTTCTCCTTTTTCATTTCTAATTCTGTTGATGTGAGTCTTCTCCCTTTATTTCTTTTGAGTCTGGCTAATGGTTTATCGATCTTCTCAAAGTACCAGCTTTTAGTTTTATTGATCTTTGCTATTGTTTCCTTCATTTCTTTTTCATTTATTTGTGATCTGATCTTTATGATTTCTTTTCATCTGCTACCTTTGGGGTTTTTTTGTTCTTCTTTCTCTAATTGATTTAGGTGTAAGGTTAGGTTGTTTATTTGAGATTTTTCTTGTTCTTGAGTAGGATTGTATTGCTATAAACTCCCCTCTTAGAACTGCTTTTGCTGCATCCCATAGGTTTTGCGTCATCGTGTTTTCATTGTCATTTGTTTCTAGGCATTTTTTGATTTCCTGTTTGATTTCTTCACTGGACTCTTGGTTACTTAGTAGCATATTGTTTAGCCTCCATGCGTTTGTATTTTTTACAGTGTTTTTCCTGTAATTGATATATAATCTTATATCATTGTGGTTGGAAAAGATACTTGATATGATTTCACTTTCCTTAAATTTATCAAGGCTTGATTTGTGATCCAAGGTATGATCTATCCTGGAGAATGTTCCATGAGCACTTGAGAAGAAGGTGTATTCTGTTGTTTTTGGATGGAATGTCCTATAAATATGAATTAAGTTCATCTTGCTTAATGTGTCATGTAAATCTTGTGTTTCCTTATTTATTTTCATTTTGGTTGATATGTCCATTGGTGAAAATGGGGTGTTAAAGTCCCCTACTATTTTTATGTTACTGTTGATTTCCCTTTTTATGGCTGTTAGCACTTGACTTATGTATTGAGATGCTCCTTTTTTGGGTGCATAAATATTTACAATTGTTATATCTTCTTCTTGGATTGTTCCCTTGATCATTATGTAGTGTCCTTCTTTGTCTCTTGTCATAGTCTTTATTTTAAAGTCTATTTTGTGATATGAGAACTGTTACTCCAGCTTTCTTTTGATTTCCGTTTGCATGGAATATCTTTTTCCATCCCCTCACTTTCAGTCTGTATGTGTCCCTAGGTGTGAAGTGGGTCTCTTCTAGACAGCATGTATACCATTTTCTTAATTGTTTTGAGTTTGTTATTGTAGGTCTTTTCCTTCTCTTGTGTTTCCTGCCTGGAAAAGTTCCTTTAGCATTTGCTGTAAATCTAGTTTGGTGTTGTTGAATTCTCTTAGTTTTTGCTTGCCTATAATGGTTTTAATTTCTCCATCGAATCTGAATGAGATCCTTGCTGGATAGAGTAATCTTGTTTGTAGGTTTTCTCCTTCGTCACTTTAAATATGTCCTACCCCTCTCTTGTGGCTTGCAGAGTTTCTGCTGAAAAATCAGCTGTTAACCTTATGGAAATTCCCTTGTGCGTTATTTGTTGCTTCTCCCTTGCTGCTTTTAATATTTTTTCTTTGTATTTAATTTTTGATAGTTTGATTTATATGTGTCTTGGCATGTTTCTCCTTGGATTTATTCTCTATGGGACTCTCTGCACTTCCTGGACTTGATTGACTATTTCCTTCCCATATTAAGGAAGTTTACAACTATAATCTCTTCAAATATTTTCGCAGTCCTTTCTTTTTCTCTTCTTTTTCTGGAAACCCTATAATTCGAATATGGTATGTTTAATGTTGTCCCAGAGGTCTCTGAGACTGTCCTCAATTCTTTTCATTCTTTTTTCTTTATTCTACTTTGTGGTAGTTATTTCCACTATTTTATCTTCCAGGTCACTTTTCCATTCTTCTGCCTCAGTTATTCTGCTATTGATTCCTTCTAGAGAATTTTTTATTTCATTTATCGTGTGGGTCATCATTTTTTTTTTTCTCTTTAGTTCTTCTAGATCCTTGTTAAAAGCTTCTTGTATTTTCTCCTTTCTATTTCCAAGGTTTTGGATATCATTACCCTGAATTCTTTTTCAGGTAGACTGCCTTTTTCCTCTTCATATTTTTTTTCTTGTGGGTTTTTACCTTGCTCCTTTTCTGCTGCGTATTTCTCTGTCTTCTCATTTTGCCTAACTTCCTGTGTTTGGGGTCCCCTTTCACAGGCTGTAGGTTCATAGGTCATGTTGTTTTTGGTGTCTGCCCCCTGTGGGTAAGTTTTTTTCAGGTGGTTTTGTAGGCTTCCTTGTGGAGGGGACTGGTGCCTGTGTTCTGGTGGATGAGGCTGGATCTTGTCTTTCTGGTGGGCAAGACTGAGTCCGGTGGTGTGTTTCGGGGTGTCTGTGACCTTATTATGATTTTAGGCAGCCTATCTGCTAATGGGTGGGTTTGTGTTCCTGTCTTCCTAGTTGTTTGGCATGGGGTTTCCAGCACTGTAGCTTCCTGGTCGTTGAGTGGAGCTGGTTCTTAGCGTTGAGACGGAGATCTCTGGAAGAGCTCTTGCTGATTGACATTATGTGGGGCCAGGAGGTCTCTGGTGGAGCAGTGTCCTGAACTTGGCTCTCCCACCTCCGAGGGTCACGCCTGACACCCGGCTGGAGCACCAAGACCCTGTCAGCCAAATGGCTCAGGAGAAAAGGGAGAAAGAAAAAGAAAGAAAGTAAAATTATTAAAATAAAAAATTAAAACTATTATAAAGTTAAAAAGTGTAATAAATAAAAAGAGCAACCATACCAATAAACAAATCCATCAATGATAACAAGTGGTAAAAACTAAAGTAAGGTAAACATATAAATCAGAATCTAGTCAGTCACATACAGCAAACCGAAAGTCTACAGTTGCTCCCAAAATACACTGCCTCAGATTTGGGATGATTCCCTGTCTATTCAGGTATTCCCCATGCAGGGTACATCAAGTTGACTGTGGAGATTTAATCCGCTGCTCCTGAGGCTGCACGGAGAAATTTCCCTTTCTCTTCTTTGTTCACACAGCTCCTGGGGGTTTAGCTTTGGATTTGGCCCCACCTCTGAATTTAGGTTTCCCTCTGATGTCTCTTTTTCAACCAGACAGGAGGGGTTTAAAGGAGTGGCTGATTAGGGGGTCTCTGGCTCATTCAGGCTGGGGTGAGGGAGGAGTACAGAGTGCGGGGCAAGCCTGCTGCGGCAGAGGCCAGGGTGATGTTGCAATAGCCTGAGGTATGCCGTGTGTTCTCCCGGGGAAGTTGTCCCTGGATCACGGGACCCTGACAGTGGTGGACTGCCCAGGCTCCCAGGAGTGGAGGTGTGCATTGTGACTTGTGCTTGCACACAGCATTCTTGGTGGCTGCAGCAGCAGTGTTAGCATTTCATGCCCATCTCTGGTGTCTGTGCTGATAGCCATGGCTCACGCCTGTCTCTGGAGCTCGTTTAGGCGGTGCCCTGAATCCCCTCTCCTCACACACCCCAAAACAATGGTCTCCTGCCTCTTAGGCAGGTCCAGAGTTTTTCCCGGACTCCCTTCCGGCTAGCTATGACACACGCGCCCCCTTCAGGCTGTGTTCACACAGCCAACTCCAGTCCTCTCCCTGGGATCTGACCTCCAAAGCCCGAGCCTCAGCTTCCAGCCCCTACTCGCCCCAGCGGGTGAGCAGGCAAGCCTCTTGGGCTGGTGAGTGCTGGTCGGCACCGATCCTCTGTGCGGGCATCTCTCTGCTTTGCCCTCTGCACCCCTGTGGCTGCGCTCTCCTCCGCGGCTCTGAAGCTTCTCCCCCCACCACCCGCAGTCTCCTCCTGTGGAGGGGCTTCCTAGTGTGTGGAAACCTTTCCTCCTTCACAGCTCCCTACCACTGGTGCAGGTTCCAACCCTATTCTTTCGTCTCTGTTTTTTCTTTTTTCTTTTGCCCTACCCAGGTACGTGGGGAGTTTCTTGCCTTTTGGGAAGTCTGAGGTCTTCTGCCAGCGTTCAGTAGGTGTTCTGTAGGAGTTGTTCCACATGTAGATGTATTTTTAATGTATTTGTGGGGAGGAAGGTGATCTCCATGTCTTACTCCTCCGCCATCTTCAGAGCTTTTTAATGCCTATTTTATATAATCCCCCTTTTAACATTGTAATGTAGGCAGATAATGACATCTTTTTTGAAGTCTTTTCCAAATGAAGAATCTTAAGGTCTTGCCCAAGTTCACAGAGCTAATAGTAGAGTCAAGATTTTAATCCAAGTCTGCTTATCTGGAGGTCTATTACATCACTCTATGTTTTCTTCCCTATAAATGCTTATCTTCCCACTAACAATAAATATTGCAAAATCAATCAATTACAGAATATACCCATTAGATAAACACATTTTCAAGGAAAGAAACATGAGCCTTCATGAACCAACTTCTCTCTTCTACTTTCTCATACATGGTAGGCTGAGTCACAAGATTCGTGTGTGAGAAATGTAAAGCCCTGCTTAGGACACAAGTTGATAACTATGTCATCAAAAAAGTGACCAGATTGAAAGTGTTACAGCTTACCTTCATGACACAAAGGCTAATATCCTTATTCTTGGTCTTTGAAGTCCTAAAAATGTGTTTGGATATCAATATTAGGTTTTAAGTAGAGAGGACTACAGAATGTGCCATCCTGATCTTGGCTCCAAAACCCACGTTTAACATTTTCTAGCTGCATGGTCTTTAGCAAATCATCCATTTGTATCATAATATCTACTTTCTTAGTAACATGATAGACATGTGTGCAAAATGCCTAACACTCAATAAACATTTCAGAAAGAAGTCAAAGGAACACTTAAGAAATAAGAAAATTTTATAGGGACAGAGAATAATTTTAAAGTAGCAAATAAAGAGTAACATACAAAATGTTTCTGTTGCCTACATTAGTTAGTCAGGAGAGAATAAAAGCCTCAGGTAGCATTGCCAAATCAACCCTAACCACAGGTTTTTGTACAAATTATATATAATCATGCCATATTTTCAAAAGGATGAAAGGACTTTCACCTACATTTAAATAATCATCTTAACTGGATGAATCTGTACTGGGCAAGGGTTTGCAGAAGGCACAAATTGGAGCTAGCAGTTGTCCAAGGCAAACTGGGACTAATTCCAGAAGAGGACAGGCTTTTTGTTGAACCACTATCTCTTTGGATATACTCTTATCCATTCCCTGTTAATATACTTAAGTGTTGGCAAAGGTTGGAAAGAGGAAAGGATCCTTATCTTGGAGAGAATTATCTGCTGAATATTTTCACTGTAAATCTATTTAAAACGTATTTCTCTAAGTGGGTACTAAGTGGGGTCAAGGTGATGGAGAGTTTTTCTCCCTCTCTTTTGTATCTTAGCCATTAAAAATAACAACAAATATAAATACACAAACAAAACAGTAACATGGCTGGAAGCAGAGAGAGTAAGTTGTGGGCCCCTCCCCCTAAAAATTTTTCACAATTTTTCTTGAATAACAAAAATCTGTCATGAAGAAAGTCCTTTTTGTCTTTCTTTTCTTCCACACAGTGCATGCTCATGTGAACCATCTGAACCAAACTCTGCTTAATGTAATGCTACATAAAACAAAACACATAGGGGAAATCACCCTAGCATTCTGTAACTCATGGGAGCAATACAATAGTTGGATTTATTCCCTAGTGTATTTCCTTTCCAGAGTGCTTTACCAGGTTCATAGACTTCTCTCTATGCTTGACTTCACTTTCAGTACCACACTTCATTACATAGGACTCCATGCCTTAGCACACTCAATGGGCCAGTGTCTTTAGGAACTTGAAGTAAGAGTAGGGGGAATGGATTGATTGCAAAAGCTCCAATCCCTCTTTCTGTTCACTACATTGTTTCTACAAAATTTACAATATTGCCAGATCAGATTCAACTAGTAAATGCACATTTCTTTATTGAAAAACCAGCTTAATTCCAGAATGTGTATGGCTCATAGGATAAAGGTATTGATTTGAGCTAATGTGGTTTTTCTTAAGTCTCCTGCTGGCCTGAAATAAACAGACTGCCAGATATTTCTTGAGCAAAAGTGAGTTTATTGAGGATCAGCAGAGAATTACAATTTGGGGTCTGCATCCACGGCAAGTCAAGTGTAATTCCCCACACATCAAGAGAAAGAAGTACTTTTCAGAGAGAAAAAAAAAGTTGGAACGGCTATAGCAAACAAAGAGTCCCTGGCTTTTCATTGGCTGCATCCTTGCTAGAAAAGAAGAATCTCTCTTCTTCCTCTTCTTCCTATTGGGCTCTGCTATTGTAGCAGGGCAAGAGAGCTCCCCCTTTTGGTTTCCCAACTCTGTTTAATTGAAGTTTCTGTTTATTAATTTTTGACAGATCTATGGATTGAAATTCATGGGGAGAAGGAACTCTCACATGAAATCTCATCTTTATGTTAACCTGAGTCTCCTAGCTTCAGCTTAACACATTCTTCATTTATCCTCTTTCTCAAATTTCTCTCTCTGAAAATTCTTCCCTCCCACCACAAAAACTTTACTTCATTCCCAAGTAGATACATTGGTTCTTGAAACTTTTCTGCAGCTCACACAATTTAAGTGTGAGTCAAGCAGCATCAGGTTTCAACTGAAGTGAAAACAATGGGGAAAGATACATTCTAATTTCCTTTTTAGTTTTCCCATTTGTGGGATCTATAGGCCTCTAGATTGCTTTCACACACTGAAGACTTGCTGTAAATACATTTGCTAAACTCAGTCCCAGAGTTTCTGATTCAGTAGGTCTAGGGCGAGGGTCAAGAACTTGCATTTCTAATTTCCAGGTGATGCTGGTGCTGCTGGACCCTGTGAGAACTTCTGCTTTAATATAAACACATTTACCAAGGGTAGTTTGTGACTGGTTGAAAGCTCAGACTCTCTGGTTTAAATTCTAGTGCCACAATTTATTAGCTATGTGACACTGGCCAAGTTACTTACCTTTTTGTGTTTCAGTTCCCTGTCTATAAAAGGGAGAAATAATAGATCTTCGAGAGAGAATTGTGACAATGATTAAATGAGATAATAAGTGTAAAGCACTGAGAACAATGCCTAGCACAATACTGTCATCACTAATACTGAGGGAAGATTCAATTCTCAAGTAGCAGGCCACTTCTCCTGCCCTTTGAAATTGGTGTGTTCCCATTTTTGTGGATTTTTGCCTATTCTACCATGGGGACTTCCATCTTCATAAAAATGCAATACTGGTTTTATTTTAGAAAAAAATTCAGGCTTACAAAGTACTTCAGAGACTAATGTGGGAAAGACTCATGAATGTAGGTACCATGCAGCTTTGTCAAATCTTAGCATTTAGCCATATTTACCCAGAGGGAGATGTGCTTACTTTACTGTTTATTGTTATCTTGCATAATTTGTGTCATTACTATACATGTGCCTAAACATAAACATGATATTATATTGTTTTGCCAATTTGTACACCTTTCTATAAATGGCATTAATCTATGCATATATATCCTCAACTTTGTTATTCACAAAATACTGTTTTGATATTTATCCATACTATTAAATATAATTGTAATTTATCACATCTAGTGAAAGTGGCACAATTCCTTTATCTTTTCTCTTTTAGCTTATGGTATTTTATTTTTCCAAATTATTACAAAAATTTTTGAAAAGCATATTCTTTATATCTTTTTTCCTTACTCTCTCTTCTTCTCCTTCTATAGCTATCTAATCTACTCTAATTTATCTATCTATCTTTGGAATTTATATACCTAGATTATAACTGCAGAGTTGAAGAGTACACACATATTCTAATTCATACATCTTCTAATTTACTATATCATACCAAATTGCTCTTCACAGTAGTTGTATCAATTTATAGTCAGAGCAGCAGTGTATGAGTCTCTGTTGCTCACATCCTTGCTAACATTTGGTATTGTTACATTTTATTTTTTTATTATGTTGTCAATCAAATGTGTATAAAAGACAGTCTTACTATAATTACTGTTATGTTTAAGATAACCTTTCTAGGTGAATGCAGCAAGAACATTTCAAGTTGTATAATGCATTAATTGCTCCTAGAATTGGAGTCTATACTAATCATATTAATGGCTATTCTCTGGTTGAGGAAAAAGACACTCATCTTGATTAAGTGCATTTGATTTAAAGAATTATTCTAATAGAAAGGATGTAGGAAGGGGTGGTGCTTTTTCTGATTGCTCCCATCATATATGCTTTATAGATCATAGAGTTGATTCTCATAACATTCACAAGAAACAGAAAAGAGTCAGTTCCTATTACTTATCACAAACAAACGTAAAGGTTGAGGGACTTGTCAAAAGGTGCCCATTGATTGAATTGAGCTAGCTAAACAGCTAAGAAGTTATTCATTTCTTGAGCACCAATTATGACTAGGAACTTTTGCTTGGAGGGCACTTGCCTCATATATCCACCTGGCTCAGTCACTCACTTTCTTCAAGTCTTTGCTCAAATGTTCTCTTCTCTTAAACCTTTCTTGACAACACTTTCTGTGTGTGTGTGTGTGTTTGTGCACTTGATAATGTACTTAATGCTCTTATATAAAATATTAGATATTATTAGATATCTGTGTATAATTGCAAATACCATGAGAACCAAAGATGTTAGGAGATTTGTTAAAACAAATAATACATTAAATCACTTTGTGTTTATTACAGTATTTTCAACTTGAAAATCCTTTATATGTAGTAATTCTCT
Organism: Neophocaena asiaeorientalis asiaeorientalis; assembly: GCF_003031525.2. Lineage (NCBI taxonomy): Eukaryota > Metazoa > Chordata > Mammalia > Artiodactyla > Phocoenidae > Neophocaena > Neophocaena asiaeorientalis. Next base: position 6,121,239 of record NW_020174057.1, on the reverse strand, counting down.
GGGTAAAGGAAAAAATCTCCAAATGCTTTATATAACTTTATTCTTTTAAGAAAAGAAATAAGCCTCTAGAATATCTTTTCATCACATGGTCAAATTGTGTTAATAAAAGTATTGTAGGATAGCTGTAGCTGTGATGTCAACTAAAATCGTTGGTATCAAAAAAGCAAAAATTAGAAAATGAGTATAGTAATATGAGAATAAAACCACTAAGCCTACACTGTATGTATGTACCTAAAAAGTGGTCCTGAATATGGACCATCTTTGGAGAATTCTGGAGTGCTCACAAACCATGTTTGCTCAAAGAATAATTAAATTAAGACTAGATGATGCTTTCTGCAGTGGCTTCCAAATGAGGTCTTCAGCAAATCAGCTGAATGAGAATGACATCTTTCAAGTCATTGCAGAGTATTACTAACAAGTGGGACTCAGAAAAATGTATTCATTATTATTTTTGTTATACATCTCATAGGTACTAGAATATACTTTTCTTCTCTCATCACAGTTCAGAATGCTTCTAATTTAGTTTACAATTAGTTAATTCTAACATGATTTTCAATATCTTTCTCCCTGGCTGTTATTTACCTTGGCAGTCTTTAAGAATCTGGGTCCTGTTTTCTATCCCTTGATGGATTGCCACTCTTAAGTAAAAGTCCTCATGCAGTGAAGGAAAGTGGTTAAAAATTGATGGTGCTGTTTTCTTTTTCTGTCGTTAATTTGCCAATTAAAGGAACAGGCAGTCTATCTTTTCTCTGTACCAGCCTCACAGATATTCTGCAGTTACCTTTCCATCACCTTAATGTACTCAGGTACACACCCAGGTAATGATAAAGCCCGATTACTACCACTTTGACTCTTTTATGTGCTGCTGGAAATCTTTCTCCTGAATTTCATAGTTCAGTGCCACTCTTTGGATTTAGTACTTTGAAATTTTCTCTCTAGTTTGTTTTCTGAAATATATTTTTTTTTACTTTCTATCCACAATAACTTCAGAAAATTGCCAGAACCTCTAATTTGTTTTCCTGAAATGCATCTCTTTTGACATTATCTCAGGTTGTATTTACTTAGCTCTTAACTTGCTTGTCTCTGCTTAATAGTTTCATACACATGTTTAAGCAAGTATCTATGGAGGGCCTGGACAGTGTGCTATGTATTTGCTTAACATTTAATTTTCCATCTATTGTTTAGTTCTGGTGAACAAAGTGACAGGTTTCCTGAAAATTTAAGAGGACCACCTATTATATATAATAAGTTCTTGGAAAATTAATTTAAATCCTTTGCTCAGGACAGTAACACTGAGCTAGAGGCCAGGGACTCAAGAGTTCTTGTCCTCACTCCAGACTCCTCTGTTATTTAGTTTTATGGGTGAGTCTGTTAGCACATCAGAGCCTCATCTGTCAAATAATAACGCTTGAATTTCTTATTAAAGAGTCTGTGTGGTGTCAAGTAAATCTATTATATTTTAAAAGTTTATTGTTAGGGGGCATTATTGTGATTAGTAATAGTGTTACAGATTCAAAATTTTAACTCACACTCCTCTGATGTGTAAGGAAGATGGCCCGCTTTGTTTTTGTAATTGATCTAAGCTTCTTCAAGAGCCTCTGTCTTGTTGGAAAGTGATTGGAAAGTGGAGGTGGCTGCAGTGATGAGCAAGGGGGGAAATAAATTCTAAACAAGGCAATCAATGGCATTTCTCTTAAGCCTTAGTCTCATTGGCATGGCTCATTCTCTTTTTGAGAAAGTCTGTTTTTTATATTACCTCCACATTTCCCTGTTTTTCTCCAAGGTGGTGTTTGGGTATGTAGGTTGGTTTAAAGATTTTTAAAAAGCAACAGCTCTGAGTTGGCAAAATAATTCCCACCTCCCCCCCGACCACCACCACCACCAAAATGTAATACCGAGAACCTATGAATGTACTCAGTTACAGTATAAGAGAGGCTTAAGATTGCAGATGGAATTAAGCTTGCTAATCAGCTGATTTTAAAATGGCGAGTTATTCAGGATTATCTAGGTGGACCCAATGTAATTGTAAAGGTCCTTATAAGTGAAAGAGAGGCAGGAGAGTCAGTGTCCAAGTGATACAGTGTAAAAAAAAAGCCTGAAGATGGCAGGGGACCATGAGCCAAAGAATGCACATGGTGTCTTTAAGCTGGAATAGGCAAGGAAATGGACCCTCATCTAAAGCCTCCAGAGTAATGTAGCCCTGTCAATACTTTGATTTTAGCTCAGTAACACCCACTTTGGATATCTGACCTACAAAACTATAAGATAATATATTACTGTTGCTTAAGCCATTGTTTGTGGTCATTTGTTGCAGCAGCAATAGGACACTAATGCAGGTCCATGTCGTATCTTCTTGATCTTTACTACTCCCTGTAGTGAAACAATCTAGTCTGACTGATGACCACTGAAGTATACACATTTTCAGGCATCATGCTGGTTCTTATCACTGGAGTTTGTGGTCTTCACTGTTTGTCTCTGACACAAAGTTTCTGCCCTTTTGTCTCTGTGTCCTGGTCTACTGACCATCCAAAGACTTCTATTTTGTCTTAGTCAAGCATGAAATATCTGTGCTACATGCAGACTGTGGAGATCTAGGAGTGATGCTTCATACTCATCTACCTAAACACTTCTCTTGGCTGTGCTGGACCACAGACTTGGGCTGCTCCAGCTTACATGGTAGTTTCTCCCCAGAGTTTCAAGTAGAAAGCTAAGCAGACAGTCTTTTGGCTCTAGGTTCCCTATCAATTTATCCGACATGCTCAGGAAGGTCAGGCACGCAATTCTGTCTGCTTCCCATATCACTGTCTCCTTTCTTATTCTTATAATATTCTAAGCTTGAAGAAATGTGCTTCCCTCACCAATCTTTCTTTTTGTCATGATCTGGATTCCCTCCATCTCTAGTTTATAGATAGCAAAATCTATGATATACTGGGCAAGCTTAAATGTCATTGTATTATAGCAGTTAAAACCATTTATATTCTTTTTTTAACATAGCCAGATTTTCAAAATTATTGTTTTGATATGGGCTGAAGAATTTTTACTCCAGATGCCAAAACCACAATTTGACTCCCTCTTTCCCATTGCATACACGTTGCACAATTCTGATCGTTCATGAGACAGATGCATGCCTCTAGAATATTATTGATGAGGATGGCCAAATACAAGAAAATTAAAAGGGAACAGCCGTTGGATATCATTCCCATTACACCAAAATATGTCAGGGTTTTTGGTATGTGTATGTGATAATTATTTCAAAAGAAAATAGAGATTATATAAATGCAAGAAATAGTGTTGAGGGATATTACTTAAAATGCTTTCATATACTCAAAATATGTATTAGTTATTATGCTTGTTATTAATTTTTCATTAAATTAAACCACATGCTTCAGTTTTAAATTGGGAAATTCAAGAAAGCTTATTAAATTTGGCCTCTAAATATGGTATTTATTATACCAAACCAGTGATAGACACATTCTTTAGGATTCTTGATTGAATTGGTTTTATGGAGTAATGGGATTAGTACAGACCATAAGAAATCACTTAATACATTTCCTTGAATCCCTGAAATACCATTTATAAACATGCTCAGAAAGGTTGCCCTCAATCCTATAGACATCACCATCATGCCCTCAATGTCAGGAAGATATTTCTAAGTAAATGAAAGCTTGATCTCTTCTATCACTTGTATTTCTCCTATTATATAGTTGATAATTGTAGATCATTTTATCTCTGCTTCTTCTCCTCTCTAGTTTCTTCTTCTGTAGAAGAAATTTTTCTTTTTCTTGAAAGGTGAGTCAAATACATCTAATTTTGCAGAAAGACTATATGATAACAAGCATGATCATTCAATCTCAATAATATTAAATGTTCCTTTCACGGACAGTCATTACTAGGTTACCTAAGGTTCCAGAAGCAAAATACAGCAGAATTATTGGCCAATTTCAGAATGGTCCTGACTTCTGCTCTACAGTCTCCATGAATGATATTACAAAAACCTTTTACCTAAGGTACCAGAAGCAAAATACAGCAGAATTATTGGCCAATTTCAGAATGGTCCTGACTTCTGCTCTACATAGTCTCCATGAATGATATTACAAAAACCTATGGCTTTTGTTATTAATTTCCATGTCCCCATTTCTAGATGTTTTCTTTCTTTCAACCTCCAGACCCATATTTAAGTGCCTGTGACATATCTCCACCTATCTTACTTCAAATTTGATATGTCCCAATCAGCACTAATATTTTCACTCATTTTACCTCTCAGATTTTCTCCTTTCACTCTTGTTTTTGATATCTTAGTTCATGGTTTATTGGCCAATTTCAGAATGGTCCTGACTTCTGCTCTACAGTCTCCATGAATGATATTACAAAAACCTTTGGCTTTTGTTATTAATTTCCATGTCCCCATTTCTAGATGTTTTCTTTCTCTCAACCTCCAGACCCATATTTAAGTGCCTGTGACATATCTCCACCTATCTTACTTCAAATTTGATATGTCCCAATCAGCACTAATATTTTCACTCATTTTACCTCTCAAATTTTCTCCTTTCACTCTTGTTTTTGATATCTTAGTTCATTTGCTATCCCACTAGCCATTCAAAGTAGAAACCTCAGTGATCTCTATGGTGGCATCCCTGGATCTGTGCTAAGGCTCCAGAGACAGGAGAAAGTCCAAGATCAGAAAAATTAACTCACAGCAGCTTGCCCGGTGAATGCAGACACATGAGTAAAATTCTGGTAAACCAAGCATCCCCCGTTACCCTGCCCCCCAGGGACCATGTAGATCGGAGAGCTAAATAACTGCTGTCCTTGAAAACCACTAAGATTTGAGTGTTTGCAATACAGCAGTAGATAACAATACAACTGTTTTGCTCTTCTCTCTTCTTTACTCTCCATAGCCAATAGGTTACCAGATCCTCCTTGTTTAACCTCTGCTGGTTATTTGAATCTGTACTCTTTTCTCTACTCCTATTGCCATAGCCTTAATTCAAAATATCGTGTAACAATTATTGATACCTCTACTTGTGGTATTTCTACCTCTGCTAAATCTGCTACAGTAATCTAAGTGGCAACATAATGTGATGGTTAGTTACATTTTCAAATTCTGGATTTGAATACGAGATCTGCTACTTAGTAACTCAGTAAATTGGGGCAATCAGGTTACTCCTCTTGCCTCAGTCCCCAGTTTTTTAATCTGTGCAATTGGTATAAAGATAGTACCTGCCTCATAGAGTAGTCATTAATATTTTCTGAGTTAGAACGATTCTGCCAATAATAATAGGCACTCAGTGAACATTATTATTAAACATTCATTGATCATGTTGTTGAGAATAAGTGTATTTCATGGAATACAGTTTGAATAAATTGTTCCCCCAAAGGATTACATAACCAAATAAGTTTACAAACCATTGCTAAAATATCACTTCTTGCGGAAAGTTGTAATGCTTGGAGCAACGAAGACCCGAAGCAGCCAATAAATAAATAAATAAATAATCTATTAAAAAAAAGGCTAGAGCATTCTTTAAAAGTTATGCAACGGGGAGGAGGAAGGGTAAGCTGGGACGAAGTGAGAGAGTGACATAGACTTATACATACTACCAAATGTAAAATAGATAGCTAGTGGGAAGCAGCTGCATAGCACAGGGAGATAGCTTGGTGCTTTGTGACCAACTAGAGGGGTGGGATAGGGAGGGTGAGAGGGAGACGCAAGACAGAGGAGATATGGGGATATATGTATATGTATAACTGATTCATTTTGTTATAAAGCAGAAACTAACACACCATTGTAAAGCAATTATACTCCAATAAAGATGTTAAAAAAAATAAGAAAAAAAATTATGCAATTAGTTGTCATGATATAATGTGCATTTTCAATCTAACATGGGGGGAGTCCACAAATTATGGCCCTCACATCAGCTGAATCCAAGTGCCCCAGGCTTTTGTAAATAAAATTTCGTTAAAACATAGCCACATTCATTTATGTATTGTCCATGGTGACTTTCAAGCTAAAATGGCTGAATTTAGAAGCAACAGAAGTTTTTATGGCCCACAAAGCCCAAACTATTAATCTGACTGTTGCTGTGTAGGGAAGAAAAACTTGCCACCCCCAAATGTCTCTTTGGCATGGGGATTAACTTAGCCTGATTATTTTTAAGAAACAGAAGACTTCAGAAGCCTTTCTTTTTGCCTCCCCCTTAACTGCCTAAAGAATGTAGAGAGAGGGCCTGTTGCAGGAAGGGAGCTATCACCATAGATTAACATGAGCCTGGTGTGGTAGACAGGGAGGAACCTAGCAAAATCTGTTTGTTAAAATTACTCTCTGTGTCTCTTGTCTCTGCCTGTCCAGCAGACATTTGTTATCAAACATTTGCTTTTCCACATTCATGTGAATTGCCTTCCTCCCCTTTGAAGTCCCAAACCACTGCTCATAACATCCTTTTATGTTTTTAGCTGAAAATGGTATTTAAGGTGAGGGTTTCCACCATTTTGGCGAGGTACTTAGTTTTCCTGGGTCTCTCTCATGTATACATGTTATCAAACTTTTGTTTGATTTTTTTCCTGTTAATCTGTCTTAAGTCAACTTAATTCTTTGATCAGCCAGAAGAACCTAGAAGGGTAGAGGAAAATTTCTTCTTCCCTGATAGCAGGAAAAATTTGCCTCCACAGATCTTTAATTACAAAGGCTTTATTAATATTAGATTCTACTCCCCCCCCCAACCTCACCAGACTGAAACTTGCTGGATAATAGTAATTCTGGGGAATCAAGATGACTCTTTGAAAGCTGATCATCATTAGATGAATATTAGATGTGAATTCCCACAATTTCACATACTTTCTCCTTCATTAATTTGCACTACTTCTACTTATATTTTTCTTTTCACAAATCTTTCTACCCATAATGAAGTGCTTTTATTTTTATTTAATAAGCAATTAATATGACCCAATTCTCTAGATCATAGGTTGTTATTATTATTATTCAAATCAAAACTAATTTAGCCCTCCTTTGTCCTTTTCTCCTCCAGTGGGTCAGCACTTCTGTAATAATCTCAGATCTCCAGGATATTTGCCGACATCATTATATCATCATTCACCCTCATGAATGGAACTAGAAGATGCTACAAGCACTGCCAGAAGTCAGTAGGATCAGCCACCACCCTGGTATGTTCCCCAAATGATGTAAGCAGCAGTTATCCGGCCTATCCAAAGTGATGCTCTACTCACTACTGTCATCATAATTGCCACTTGAGTGTGAAGCCAGTGAAAATAACCTGAGAATTAGCCCTATGTGTACAGTAAGTCACACCTTGCCTTTACCTCCATAATTGTGTTCACCTTCCTAATGGTGGGGACTCCTCATTTGAGCTCTATGACACAGTACTCTTATCTGAAACACTTGTTTGGTCCAAAGTGTCAGCCTTGGTGCCAAGGACTCATTACAGAGAAAACACTAGAGAACCTGCATTTGTCATCAAACGAACATGGTCCAGTTCTGTTTCATGCATTGCTTCAATGATGATGTCATTGCCACCATGCTGGGCAGGCCTTGTGTTTTAACTATGGGCAGTGAAGGAAGAGAGGGCCTGTCCTTCAGCTCATTCGAGCCAAGGCAGGCCTGGATTCAGAAGCTCATGGCTCTTATTTACAGTCACACATGGTGTCTGAACCTCAGCAAACTCACAACACTATGATGGCCATGTCAGTAAAGGTGTGCAGATATAGCCATCCTCTTGCCCATTTAGCCATCCAGCTGCCCTCATAAAAATTTGGTCTTTGATGGTTGCAAATCTATGCTCTATACTTCCTCCATGGACTTGTCTTTTGGGTTTTTTTGGTTTCAGTTTCTTCCAGATAACCTTTTTCAGGACCAGTCTCAATCCATAAGAAATATTCTAATAACCCTAACTCCCCAAAGCAAGGAATTTTCTTTTCCTTTCTTTTTTTTTTAAAGATTTCTCTTTATCCCTTTTGCATGTTTGCTTACTATCTTTTCAACAGTTTTAGAGTCTTGCATATCATTTGGTAAAAGATGGGTCTCCCACTGTTAAGCCAAAACACTGTTTTATTATAATCTTTTTCTGGAACAGGGATACTACTTTTATATGCTGGAACCAATGGAGTGATTTCTCCTCAGACAAGATAAACTGCCCTGAACTAACTTGTTCTCTTGATCTCTTGGCATGGGAGGAAATAGAAATTTAAAATGGCAACTCTCAGACATATATACACTACTATGTATAAAATAGATAACTAATGAGAGCCTATCGTATAGCACAGGGAACTCTACTCAATGACCTGTGGTGACCTAAATGGGAGGAAATCTAAAAAAGAGTGGATATATGTATACGTAAAACTGATTCACTTTGCTGTACAGCAGAAACTAACACAACATTGTAAAGCAGCTATACTCCAATAAATAAATAAATAGATAAATAAATAAAATGGCAATTCTCTGTAACAACAATCACAAAAATACAGATCATCCTCAACTTACATGGGGTTATGTCCCTATAAACCCATTGTAAGTTGAAAATATCCTAAGTCAAAAATGCATTTAATATACCTAACCTACTGAACATTGCAGCTTAGCTTAGCTTAGCTTAGCTTACCTTAAACATGCTCAGAATACTTGCATTAGCCTACAGTTAGGCAAAATCATCTAACACAAAGCCTGTTTTATAATAAAGTGTTGAATAGTTCATGTAATTTATTGAATACTATACTGAAAGTGAAAAACAGAATGGTTGTAGGGCTACAGAATAGTTGTAAGTGTATTGGTTGTTTACCCTCATGATCACATGGCTGACTGGGAGTTGTGGCTTGCTGACCAGCATCAAGAGAGAATATTGTATTGCATATTGCTAGCCCAGGAAAAGATCAAAATTCAAGCTGTGATTTCTACTGAATGCATATTTTTTTCACACCATCTTAAAGTTGAAAAATCATAAGTCAAATCATCAGAAGTTGGGGACCATCTATGTATATGCTCTGCCATTTCAGAAACACTGCTATATAAAGAAACTGAAACAAAATTCAGCAAAATATATGTGCCAAAGGTTACATGAAATATCCCTCTCTAAACAAACATATTTAGAATTAATTCACTGTATTTGGACAAATGTTTAGTAATGGGTTTTGAGCAACCAGTTGTTCTAATCCAATTCTATGGGCTTTGGCTTCTTTTAGTCATCCAATCTTTGGGATTCTTTTTTAGTTTCTACCTTTGCTCCTGTCTGGGATTTGTTGGATTAGTTTTACAATTATTTCTACAAGTTCTGGACTTAGCTTGATATTATAAATACATGATTTTTAATCTAATTTTTATATTAAAAAGGTACTTGAAAAGTGTCTTAATGAATTTAGAATTTTGAACTGCCTACTTGTCCTCATCATTAATTGGTTTGTTATAGGCTCAAAGAGAATTCCTTGGGAATTGGGAAAAGAAAATCTAAATGGCAGTGTGCCTGCTCTGTCTGGTACAATCTGCTGGCAGGAATTGTTTGGAGGAGTAAAGAGCTGTTGCTGCCTAGAAACAGATTAAAACTGCACTATAAAAAGAATTCAGGTTTTGTGTTTTCCAACACATTTTTCTCCCTACACTATCTCTTAAAAATGAAGCACTTTCTATTATCCAAGGAAGTCACCTTTTTTAAAAAAATTTTTATTGGAGTAGAGTTGATTTACAATTTTGTGTTAGTTTCAGGTGTACAGCAGAGTGAATCAGTTATACATATGCATATATCCACTCTTTTTTAGATTCTTTTTTAAATTTTTAAATGTTTATTTATTGAATTACAGCTGATTTTATTACATTGATGGGCCTCTAAAATAATTCCATTAAACAGCGATGCAAAACTGTGGGAACATTAGGATAACAGATACACTAAAGGAAAATTTAATCTACATATTGATAATCTGAACATTAAAATAACATTAGCAGAATAATTATTTTGGTATCAATACATATTCACAAATTTTATCAGTTATTTAGCATACTTGATTTTAATATTAGGTCACTGATATTTTTCTGTACAATGTATTTTTAATATGGTCTTACTTTCTGTAATATTTTCAAAAAATTAATTGTAATACTACAAAGCTGCATTTTATGGTTAGTAAATTTGAAGTTGTTGATGTTCTTAATTGACTATTCTCTATAACCTTAGATTATTTTCCCATATAGTCCATTACAGAGTATTGAGTAGAGCTCCCTGTGCTATACAGTAGGTCTTTATTAGTTATCTATTTTATATATAGTAGTATGCATATGTCACCTTTTAAAAATCCATGTAGAAATGCTTTATGATGCATTAGCCTCTTCTCCAGGATCTTGGGCTTTTGCTAGTAGTCTGAGCCATGTGTGTTAAGATTAGTTTTTCTTTGTCCTTTCATTTTTTGATATTCTTTTTATTTAGTCTTAAAGGCATGAGAGATAGGTCATCAATCTATATAATTTGACAGATCACATAATTTTGGATTTCAGTTTTTCTTATCATTTGAATAAAGGAATTTTGTGGCCAGTAATTACTTATACCATTGATTGCCCAATAAAGTCCAGTGTACTTCTAAAATTATATGATTCTATGAGAATTAAAAGATATTGGAACTTCTTACTCATCACTCAAGAAACTAAAGTGGTAGGCTACTTAAAACATATGTAGCAGAAATGACAACTCCTAGAGAATTTAACCTTACCACTGCTTTGGAAGAAATTCATAACAGCACAGGTAAAATGCAGATAATCACTGGGCAAGAAAGCAGACCTGAACAGATGCTGTATAAATATCATCAAACTCCAAGGGAATGAAACAGGGAAAACTTGTGAAGCAAACAAACCTGTAAGGTCCAAAACTTTGAAAAAAATATATTAAATAGTAAAGTTAAGGAAAACTAGTAGAGAATATGTGCCTGGCACAGGAAGCATCACATAAATATTAGGAGATAACAACAAATGTGTTGATGAAATACTAGTCCAGGAACATGGTAGACCCATACTCCCTCTTAATCACTAATTGTCACCCGACCTCTACTCTGCATCTCATTTTAGCTTTCACATAATAGAAAAGAATGAACTATGCCATGAACTGTGCTTGGTGCTTTCAAGTATAATGTGATTCAATTTTCAGACCAACCATAGAATAAGGCTAAAATTATTTCCATTTTATACAAAAGAAAATCTGAGGCTCACTAAAAGCTTAAGAAACAGAGGGGTGTTATACAACTAACAAGAAACAGGTTAAGAATTTGAATCCAAGTGTGTCTGATGTCTACATTTATTTTTCCAGAATAATTTTAACACTAATGAAGATATTTAACTGTGTTCAGGTTAAATTGCATTTTCCAAATTAGTGAAATATAATTTTCAATTCTGAGATCCACATTTTTTTTTCATATTTTAACACAAATCATGATCTGTCTTGACAATTAATGGCATGTCGTAGTTTAATTAGAAATAACTTTAAATTTCTTAGTGGTACCTATGGCAATTTAAAAAAAATTCATAATACAATTTCAGATGTATTGAGGTACCATAATTTCTTCCTTCGGATTGGTTCAAATGAAATAAACAGCAGCATTATTTTCTTAAATGTGACAAACTGAAAAGTTAAGGCACATGCTTCTGTGTTCACAGAAAAATAAGGAGTACAGAATCTATGACCCTGTTCTGCATTGTCTGATATTTATCAGCAACAGCAAATAAACAGGGAGCCTAACCCAAGGAAAACAAGGGCTTCTTAGGTCAAATTATTTAGGTTTAAGTTTCATACTAAATTATGACCCCTCATCAAAATCTTTTGATTTTAAGGTGAAAATATTAATGAAGTCTTTTAAGCTTTGCCCTGTGAAATTTGAGAATGACTCAAATGACTACTTACCTTAAACAAAAATTGAAAGAATATACATAAAATTATAATTTTCTTTAATAAACATTACTTTTCTACTCACATAAAAATATTGCATTTAAATTCAGGATAATATGGGTTATGGTTAACCTTACAAGTCAACTGAATTGTCTGTCCTACCTAACCCTGCTGGGTCCACTCTAGCACTCAGTAAATATCATGCTGACTCAAAAAAGAAATTTCAAAGACTCAGGTTTTCCCCTAGGTAGGTAGATGGATGGAAGTATACTATATAGAGAGCTTTGTCCTAAACACCACTAACTTTATACTAATGATGAAAAAATAATGAAACCAACACTGTAATGTATTGAGTACTTTCTGTGTGCATTGCACTGTACTAAGATGTTACCCTTGCTAAATCCTCTCAAAAATCCTGAGCAGTCGTTGTTATCGCCATTTTACAAAAGAGAGAACTCCACTTAGAGACTTTAAGATAAATTGAAAAGATTCCTTCAACCCTAATCCACTCAACAATGATTTACTGAGTACACATGAAGAGCCAGGCACTGTGGTGAGCACTTCATATCCAATGGTAAAGCAATTAGATGTAAGTCCTCTCCTCATGGAGCATACATGCCATGTGTCTTATAGACAGGAGTATAGCCATGTATATCTCACAGCATTTTCTGTGCCTAAAGAATAACCACTATTTGGGCATGCTGTTCTTACATTGGAAGCAAAGAGAGTGACCAGCAGAAACATGTGATACTATTGCTGGCTCTAACTGGAACCAGCATATGGCCCTTTCTCACATGTCTAAACTCAAAGGCAACAGGGCAAAGTGGCATACTTCAGCCACAGTGAGCCAGAACAAGGTTGGGGAAGGAAGAAAGAACTGTGAAGAAATAATACAGTCTATCACAGGCAATTTAATCACTAAAGACATTTCACTAATATCTCTTTGATATTGCTTAGAAGCCAATAAAATGTTGTCAATTCAGTTTTCTCCAAAATTACACAATTTACTAAGCCAAGAAATGATACCTTATATTTTATTTTCCATCTCAAATTTTACTTGTTTTTAATGGCCCTGTGCCCCCAAAGTGGAATCAATTTAGTAAAAATCAATAAATTACCAAATATATATAATGCAGCATTGCAGCATCTAAAAGGTCAATACTACAAATCTGTTTCTTTCATGCCTTATTCCACCACAGATAAATTGTATTTTCAAACAAAATGTCCTTTCCCTCCCTTGTTCCCAATGAGTATGTGAATTTCTAATATTTACATACAGACACTTGTGGAAGATAAGGTATTTTAGATTATCAGAGGCTGGAAAGCTAAAATTTTCTGTTTCTCAGGTTCCCTTGTGCGACAGTTTTGGCCAGTTAAATGTAAGTGATGTCTGCTGGAAGGAGCTCCCATGAAAGATTTTAAAAAAGGAAAACTCAGCTGATAGAGCCTCTTTGGCCCATATTCCTGCCTGTGATAACAGTGTAATGCCTAAAGCTAAAGGATGATCAAGCAGGATGACAGAAGGGCCTTGTTCGTGATGACATCAGAAAACCATCACACCAGTCAAGAGCTGCTATCTCAAGATTTTATTTTGGATATCTCCTTCCATTCTTTAGTTCAACCTGGAGAGGAAAAATATTATCAGTGCCCAGGGAGAGTCAGGTTTCTTCAGAAGTTCCAAGTGAGGAATCTTTCTACTGCATCTTACGTTGCTACTTCAGCACCTCCAAGAACCCTGCCCCACTTTTCTGTAATTCTAAGTGAATATAAGGACTTACAAGAAATCCGAAGTTCTAGCTGCACAACAGAGAAATTTGGAATTACAACTAAACCCTCAACCATACATGAGCGCTGCAACAGATTCCAAACACCTTGACCCTTTTTTGGGTTTGCCTAGGCAAAAGAAAACCTTTGTTGCTATATTAATTATGACTCTGGTTGCTAATATGTTATTTCCCATTCTCCCCCATCTTGGTGCATGTGGCCAGACTATACTCCCTGGCTTGTGGTTGGCTGGGTCATATTACCAGTTCTGGACAAAGAATGGAGAATGGAAATGATGTGTATCACTTTCTGGCTTGGGTTGAAGGCATTTAATTACTACTGTGAGACCCTCTGAAGCTCTCTCTCTTCCCTCTGGCATGACAACTGGCTATATTATTTACTTGAGCTCCCAAATAGCTAGAGTTTTCCCTGCCAATCTCTGAGTGTCATATAAGAGAGAAATAAATCTTTTTTTTAAAGAAGTCATTACAATTGGGAGTTGTTTGTTACTAGACTATGATGTAGTCTATTTGGAATGAGTCAAGCCCAATCAAGGAAGCTTCAGCGCAATAGAATATAGATTAGCGCATGGATGCCACAGAGGCTTAAATAGTCAGACCATAGGAAGGGCAGTAATGAATCTAGGCCTCAGGAAGAGTCAGAACCAGGAATTGCATGCTGCAGAACTCTCTCTCTTTTTCCTTTGATTCTACTTTTCTTGGTCTACTTAGTGTTATTTTCTCTCATTGCAAACTTGCCCTCTTCACATGGAGAGAAATATGACCTTTGGCAGGCTCTGAGTTTTACAATTCACAGCTTCAGTGAACAGGGGAAAAATGACTGACATTCTCTGGTCTGAAATTTAAAAATCTTAGGAAATGTATCCAATTTAATTAGCTATGTTCAGGGAAATGGGGTCATAGAGGAACATGACACTGAACTGTGTGAGTGAAGTAGAGGAGAAAATATTCCCAGGAAAAGACAGGAGTGTCATATGAGTAGCTCATAAATACTAAAGTGTAGAATATATATATGTATATATATATACATATATATACATATATAGTCGAATAAATTTGTTCAGTAAGAATTTTTAGTATACTTCCATTAGACTATATAAAGTTGTCAGATTAGTTAATGCGGAATATGATATATCAAATAAAGAATGAACAATAGAAATTAAAGATAAATGAATTGTACTAGAGTTTTGTACTAGTAGGTAAGATTGAAAATTTGTATACGACTTGTAAAATACATGAAACACATTAGTTACATATTTACTAATATATGCTTAACTCTGTGCTAGAATCTATTATTTATTAATATATATTTAGTTCAGTCTGTGCTAGAGCTTGTCATTACTGCACTGTAAATGATTGTTTCTACTTGCTTGTTTCCTTGAGGCTATGTGGTTGTTAAATGTGACAGTTTTTGCCTGTTTCTTACTATATTTTGATGTATAAATTAAGAATTTGGAAAAAAGTCGTACTATAGGAATATTTTAATTTTTCCTATCAGTCAGGAAATGCCCAGTTTCAAAGGTGAAACTATGTTCATATTGCAGATAGTTTTTTTTCTGAGTTTAAAATTCTTAATGAATCTAAGGTGGCTGCCAAGATCGACATTTTGTCTTTTCCTGAAACTTAGCTGTTAGTGCATACAAAACCACATAAAAACTCTTCTAAATTTAGGCAGAATTATAGGAGCAAAATCAAGTTTTAATTAGTGCTGCTAATGGAAAGCAGGAAGAAACACATAATCTTTAAAAATTATAATAACTTGGCTTGGGAATTCATGCATCAACCACACATGTGGAATTTTTTAAGAGTAAATCTGGTTGCAAGTGACAGAAAAACCCAAATAACGGTGACTTAAGTAAGATAAAAGTTAATTTTTCTATCATAACACAGTCTGGAGGTAGATGGTCCAAAGACAGATGGTATGTCCCTCCGTGGTATCAGGCATCCAGGCTCTTTTTTAGTCTGTTTTGCCTAGCCTCCATTCCTAAGTTCATTGCATTATCCAAGGTGACCATACTTGGTCAAGCCATTCATTTGCATTTTACCAAGCAGGAGGAAGGAAAAAAGAAGGATAAGGGTGCACTTTCTCCTTTTAAGAACACTGTCTGGAAGTTGCACACACAGTTTTCATTTATGATGTCATTGGTGAGCACTTAGTTTAGCCAAACTCCAAGGAAAAGAGTCTAGGAAATATGTAATTTGTCCCAGATGGTCATTCACCCAACTAAAAATCAAGGGCTCTATCACATAGAAAAGAAAATGAAAAAGGATTTTGAGGTGACTAGCAATCTCTGCACACCTGGTATACCCAAACTGACAAGTGGACTTCTGCCTGTCCTCACAATATGCTCACATCTACTCTACCCATATTTCAGGTTTACTCTGGCCTGACCCCATAATGAACTCACACCTAGTATACCTATGGTTACAACTTGACTCCTGCTTGTATCTGTGATGAACTTTGACTACACCAGTGATATTACATCACGTTCCTTCAAAGTTGGGGCTGAGGGCAAATGTTCTTTCAGGGGCATTCCCATTTTGGTAAAAACCAAGTTTACTCTGCTCTGGTAAACAGGGTCACTGTGGACAGTTGTACAGGTTGTGCATGCAGCTTGGAGACAATGAGGGGCTAAAATCCCAGTTGAAGAAGTACATTTGTGTAATTCAAATGCTCAGAAAAGTCAATCTGATTATAATTTTTATTTAAATTCTCCACCCAAATGGAATGTCTTTTCCTGATTTGTACAATTGGACTAAATGTACTGGTTGTAGTTTTAGTTAGGTTAGTTTAATTTAGTTAGTTATATACATATTATAAACCAGAATGACTTCCCAAAGTCTGGATTTGGGAACATTAATTCCTCAAGAAATATTAAGAGATGGTCAGTTGAGAAAATGTGTTTCTTAGTATATAGGTCAAACAAGGTTAAGACTTTGCTACCAGCAAGACTTTATTAAGAACCTTTATTATGCTAATCCTTGTTTGGAAATCCCCACAAAGGGGACTCTTGTATGCAATGATTGACAAGACAATTATTTTCTTGCAACATATCTTACAGGACGATGTAGTAACATATGGATTTCGTGCAGTGTGAAACTTGTCTAAAGAGAAAATATGCTCCTCACCCCCACTCCCAAATTCACTTAAATCAGATTCTTCAGATGAAGGTCCTGACAGCCTGTATTTTTAGCATGTGACCCAGACCATTCTTATCATTAAGCAATTTTGGAAACATTGATTTATAGAAATTTTTTTTCACTAGGAGTACACCAAAATCACCTGGGAAACTTTTCAAATACACATTTACTTGGTCCTTCCCAAATTTATGAATCAGAGGGAAGTGTGTTTTGTCTACAGCCATTTCTTACGTTAACTCTCGGTTAAGAACCGTTGTTTTACACTTAACTTTCTTATCCTTCATAAGTTGCTATTCACTTATACACCAAGGTATGTCCACATAGACGTTTTCTTTCTTGGGCCCATTCCTTACCATTTATCAGGTTCTCCTTGGTATTAGCTATTTTTTTCACAGCAAATGAGAACAGCACTCCGAGCCATGCTTTATTTCAGGGCAGGATTGATAATAGGAAAAGAAAAGGCCTTGGCCTTTTATCTGCTAGCTGTATAACCAGCTAGCAGATAAAATATTTGAGAGTAATGAAAAGCTGATTGCTTAAGTATGAGACATTTTTATAGCTCATGTGCTTTTAAATGCATACAGTTGGCATGAACAGGGTGGCCAATTTTTAAAAAGAGCAACTGATTCAAGTAGATTCCCTGGTGTAAAATGCTGTTTGTGTGATCTGTTTTCCAGATGTTTCCATGGCAAATGTTTTCTTAATGTGAAACCTAACCATTAAAAGCACCTGGGTAGTGTGCAGCTCGTGAAGACACAAATCATCATCATTTCCTTTCTTTTTTTTTAATTCAGAGACTTATAGGGAGGAAACTTTAGTTATTTTGAACACAAGGAAGGATGAGCATATTTTATATTCATCTGGAAATATAGTGACAAAAATGCTTATTTAAACATCAATCTTAATATATAAAGAGTTTCATTCATGTCTGCAAACAACACAAGGGTATATACTTTCTACAAGGTCTGCAGAACTGCTTGGCAGCTATATTTGAAGCATGTATTTTTAATGTTAATGTTTTCTGTGTGAATTCTGACTGAACACAGGGGTAAAGACAATGTAGTGTGACAGTCAACCACTGAGGTTTCTGAGCGGGGCAATCTGGGTTTGGATCCTTCTCCACCACTTACCAGCTATATAAATCTAGGCATTTTACTTCACCTTTATTATAATATAATAATAATTTCTTTATTATCCTTATGTAAAATAAGGATTATAATAGTACTTACCTTGGAAGATTGTTATGAAGATTAACTGTGTTTACACGTATAAATACTTGTGAGGGAGGAAAAATAATTTTCCCTCTACTTTTCTAGGTTCTTAGCTAAGACATCCATGTAACAAAAGACAGATTAACAGGAGAAAAACAAACAAAAATTTAATAGCATGTATACCTCCTGTATACATGAGAGATACCCAGGAAAACTGAATGACTTCTCCAAATGGCCCAAGCTGCCATTTTAAATAACATCTCTAGAAAGACAAAGGAAGGTGTTGATTGGGGAGAGACCAGTTATGGAAGGTTACCAGGAAAAGCACTGTAAGCAAGAGTAAGGTTGTGCAGATTTATGTCATTGCCTTCTCCATGGATAAGAGTTTCTAGAGATTTAGTATCATCCTTCTCTTGATACAAAGAGGGAAGCGCCTTTAAAAATGGAAATTTCCCTTATAAATGCAAATGTCTCTTACAAAAGTGTAATTTGTACTTAGTTTTCAAGAGCTTTTTCTATGTTTGATGTTCTTAAAAGTAATCAGCCTAAAAGTATTCCTATGCCAAAGAGGCATATTTGGAGGTGACAAATTTCTGCTTCCCTTCACACTTAAGACATTTTTTTGGCCCATAGTAAATGTTCAGTTATGATTAGGGTCAATAAAGTAGATGTCAAAATTGAATATTTTCTTAAAGATTAAAAGAAAGAAATCTCCAGTGTCCTTGAGCTTCACATTTTACTTTGCTAGAGGATAAAAAATATGGTTCACAAAGGTTTCCTTGGACAAACGTAGTAGCTAGGAAACGGAATGATAAGTCAAAAACTTCCATTTTTCTTAAATGTGCTACTTGATTCATTAATGGAAATACTTGTCTCCTTAATTTAGTGTAATATATTAGAGGAAAAATAGCTAATATTTGTTATATGGTTTAATCACAAATGTCATCAGAGAGATTGGACACTAGGAATTTCATTGGGCCAAGAAGTGACAGAAATACAAAGAAGAAACACATGGGGAAGACTTGTGGGTAGAGAAATAAAGAGAAAAGGGAAGATGAGTAAAAGAAGTAGGAGAAAAGTTTGCAGAACTGTTGGCAGAGAAAGAAGTATGCTGCCAGTTGGGTAATACTCTGAGCCAGCTGTACACAATGCCATAGATATTTTTTTTTAAATATAATAGGAACTTTTTCTCAACTATTAGCTAGTCATTAACATGATATTTCCTTTAAGAAAAAGGTACCATATTTCAAATGCTTTGTTCATTTGTAACTCCAGATGGGCAAATCTTTCTAAAAGACATTTAAATAAGCATTGATAGCTGGTGAAAGCTCTGTGGGTATCTCAAATTTGGAGCTAGAAGTTATTTTTCTTAAAAGAAGACAAGTCTCTCTGTTAGTTGTCATTCCTCAAATTAAAGGAAAGGTTGGAAAGACAAGATACACATTGAATTTCTCCAACCCACCTTTGCTTTTTCTTTGGATAAACCTTCAGTTCATGGTAGCTATGGATTTCTTTACTGGTTTTATTTTCAACATGAAATGGACATTCATACTTTTTCTTAAGGCATTTTCTTCAAAAGAGAAATATTCTTTCTGTTCAATGTGTAAAAGAAAAAAAATGCATGTAAAGATTTTTACAAGTGATTATTAATGCTTTGAAGTTTAAATATTCAAATCAACCCTTGATGAAATTTAAATTGCAGGCAGCCTCCTAATAATACTGTGAAAGTGAAAAAGCTAATTTATATTAATATTTAATTGCTATTAAAATCAAGCCTCCCTATAAAGCATACTCCTATCTTAATTTAAATATATTCAAGAAATATTTAAAATAGCAGATCTATAGTATAGATACTATAGTATCTTGAAGAGACAAAATCTTAAATATTCTTAAAAAACAAAATTCAGCTGAGTAATTTAAAGATTAAATTGGCTTTATTCAATAATTCATGCATCAGGTTACATTCCTAAGAGGGGCTGAAGCTACATTTAAGTTAGGTACTAAGTCTTGGTTTGGTGATGTGGGCCTAGCACACGTGACTCCATTGTGGGCCTGTTATTTCTTTTTAACAATTTCCCTTCTTGATCAGACTCTTAGCTTAACTGACGTGTGTGATCAAAATTTAAGGCATTAGTGCCACTCTCAGCTACCACTCTGTAGTTCTTGCAGCTTTTACTGATCCTCTGTGAGACATTCACAGGTCATGATGTTTTTTTGCTGAATCTCTGTAATATTCACAGGTCATGACATCAAGTTCACAATCGTTTTAGCAGGTCATTTTCTTTGTTCCTTCTTTGACATTTCAGTCTTAGGGAGATGATTTGCTTGGTGGTTAGCAGCTGTGAACCTGCATTTAAAGCTTTTGAGAGAATACCACATACCAGGGAGACTACTATGATTATTATAAGTAGGATAATTCCAGATGCTTGGAGTGTACTTCAGAGCCACGGTCCCCAAGACCCAAATCAGTCAAAATCAAATAAGTCAAAGAAAGATCCTGTTGAAAGAGTTACCTTCTTAAGTAAAGTGGCTTATTCAGCGATCTTATGCAACTGAGTTTCAACTTCCTTAGAAGTGTTAATCCAGGTACAGCAGGTAGCAGTGGCCACAGCACAGCCACCTCCTTGCTCAGATAAAAGATAATCAAGGGCTCCCCTATTATTAAGAATAGCTTTGGCCAGAAAGTCTAAGGAATTTTGCTGGACAGCTATTGCTTTAGCAGCAGGTTCTGCAATATCTTTAAGGGTTAAGGAGAGAATATTGCTGGTAAATTTATTTGCACTTATTCCTAACCAGGGAAGTAGGGTCCTGTCAGAGGAAGCAAATTCTGAATCATGAGCCCATCCCCATAGGTCCTTTTTTAACTCATTGATGTAAATTCAGGGGAATCTACTAATAAGGGGTCTTTGTTTATGAATAATCAGGAGCACAGTTAGATTATCTGAGAGGTATTACCCAGTTATGCACCGTCCATTTAGGCATTCATAGGCCCACAGAGAGTGAGAACCACTCCAGACAAAAGTAAATCCTGTTGGGGCACAAACCACTGCTGCTAAGGTGGCACTGTTAATAGATTCTAGCATTATGGACAGATCCATTTGTCTGAAAGTTTATCCCCCTTAGCAATGACCTGGGAGTTACAGAATATGGTGTAGTCTTTCCAGGCCAATGCCAGAGTAAAGGAAAAAAAAAGAGAAGAAGAGAGAGTCTCTTATTTTAAGTATGAAGTCTTAATATAGTGTCCTGGGGGGGAGTAGTCTACATCTCTGTCAGCTACTTCTCCTTCTCATCAATTTGATTCAGAGGTCTCCAACATCTGCACAGGATTAGATGTCAGGTGGAGGCTTTTTCAGCTGTGAGATGTGTATCCAAGGTTCAAGTCCCTGAAGTTTGCCTGCTGCCTAGGTAGTGAGGAAGACCTGATACAGTCTTTTCTAAGGGGATACAGGGGCAGTCTTTGTTCTTAGTGATTACAAATCAAAGAGTGGGAGAAAATTGGAAATGTTAATTTAGAAAGTTGTAGCCAGATATTTAAGGAAACTAGAAAGACTCAGGATCTAGTCCAGTGTACATGTATATAACAAAACCTCAAAGACAATTAGCAAGATAAGAATCTAAAATAGACAAAAGTACAAACATAATTTTTCTCTCCACAGTTACTCCCATTTCTTTTTTCCAAGGATAATCACAGTAAAACTAATTTGTTTACATTAGATGTGGCTTGTTTATGTAAATGCAGCAAGAATAGTGATTGATCATATAAACTCTTTTTAAGACTGCTTTGGTAGAACCTTGTGAACAAGGTACTAGGTCATTTTTTTCCAAGGGGTTTTATTGGCTCCATAAAGGTAGTTGTAGTTCCTTAAAACTGTCTGGTCATTTCTGAGTCTATGCACATCTCTCTCTCAAATAGGACAATTCAGTGAAAGTCACAATATTTCCAATTGTGTCCTATTACCGACAGAATAGATTCTCATTTAACTTATGCAAATGGCTAACTCTGTTGCCATAAAAAGAAAACTTAAGGAGGAGGGATCAGGCAGGGAGAAAAAATAAAAGTTTTATCTTTGTTTACAAAGGTATGCTTTACCAAATTACTGTATGTCACAGATAGCTTAAGAGAAATGGTTTCCTTAAATCTGGAAAAATAAAACATTAAGGAGCCAGCAGTGTTTCAGACAAAACATCATAAAAATTATTATCATCCTTGTCAGTTCATTCTGTCCCAAGTATTAAACAAGTAATTAATACTTGTTTTGTTTGAATCCAGTTTTTCCATTTGTTCTGGAAATTCTTACCCAGTTCACTTTTATGATGTTAAAGTTATCAGAAACCTGTACTTTCCAAAAGTCCTTTCCTTGAATCTTCTTGAAGATAAAGTACTTTTGCAGGAACACTTTTGCAAAGTATCAGAGTAAAACAATAACTACATGTAAAAAGACTTAAAAAATGTTCATTATTAGAGATCTGTTGAGAGTTCATTATAATGGAATTGACAAGGGAATTTTGTTATTTTTGTGACACATAGCCCTTTAAGATAATAACTGGGATTATGACTGATAACATTATATCAGGACAAATCAGACTTTAGGAATTTCATATAATTTCTGGAAAACATATAATTATACAAATACAACATAAAAAGACTTAATATTACTTTTTACTTGACAATGCTTCACATGTAATTTAACATATCAAATAAGCCTAATTAGTTTAACATCTCCCTTTTTATAAAGGCAGAGAACAAATCTTTTGAGATGTTCCACGGGTCCTCCGGAAAATCCCAGAGTTAGCTGAGGTCAAAAAGACTTCACCTAGAATTAGATTTTGGGAGGTTTGTCAAAATATCAAAACGTTTTAAAACACTTGGTCAAATAAGATCACAGGTCACTGGAACAATACTTCGTTATCCACTTAACCATGATAACAATTAAAGACTTCACAGGCAAATAGAGAAAGTTAAGTAGTTGTAAAGTTTCTTATTAATAGTAGACTAATGATCGAAGAAAACTTGTTCTTTAATGGATGTATATAATACAATTAAGGGTTTTTTTCACATAAGTACACTATGATATTAAATCTTAATTTCATAACCCTTATAGTAAATGCATTTGATTTTAGACAACTTGATTACACAAGGTAACATTCTCTCTCTCTCTCTTTCTCTCTCCCCAACTTTCTGTTGAATTTGTTCTTTATTCTATTTCCCATTCTGAAATAACCAATTTCACTTCAGGACAAAATTATTTTCTTTTCCCTCAACAAAAAATATATCTCCAGTTTTCAGAACTTCTCTTACCGAAAACACATATCCTACTTTCCTTGCATACAGAGCTATTTCTCTTATTATTTCTAGCAGTTTTTAAAAAATTTTTTTTTTCTTTTTTTTGGCTGCACTGTGTGGCATGTGGGATCTTACTTCCCTGACCAGGGATCTAACCCATGCCCCCTGCATTGGAAGCTCGGAATCTTAACCATTGGACTGCCACGGAAGTCCCTCTCATAGTTCTAATAACATATATTAGACTTTTTAACCCTTAAAACCTTAATTTTTTGGTGAAAATAAAGAAGTAAACAATTGTGAAGTGTCTACACTATCATTCTGTGGCTTGACAAATTTATAAGTACCTTTTATAATTTCCAGAAACATATGCTTTCTCATAGTAAGTTTTTTAGTGTGGCACAAAACATGTTTAATAATAGATCCAAGTATATTTTAGTTTCTCTGTAAAAGGAAGCCCAAAGTGAATAAAGCCTGTTCCATAATTAATGTTTCAGTATTTCCTCTTAATTTAGAAATTATCTATATATTTAATGACTATCCATCATTTAATTTAGCTTAGGAAAATTTTAAAGTTTCAGGTTACCTGTAAGGTAAGTACAGTTGCTCTCAATTCCTCAAAGAATTGGGTTGAAGCCTAAATTACATCATAGATTGATTCATCCATAAATCCTTTTACAAGGAACTTAGAAGTTTTTTTTCTTTCCCTCTGGTCACGTAGTTTTATTTTAACCTAGGAGAGAAAGTCTAAAGAATTTCCTATTATGCTCTAAATATCAGCTTCCAACTTCTGGACAATTTCTGACCACAAAACTACTTAAAAATCTTTTTAAATATCTTGTCAGTTTTTAGCCAGGACAAATGCTTAATACTTCTGCAGTATTGAATAACTCCTTGCACTTAGGAGGCATCCTCAAAGAGGATGTAAAAGATATTTTTTCTCTCTTTATCAGATACTACAGACAGAGATCTGGGTGAGCTGACTCTGGTAAGAATTCTCACCCTTAGCCGGCTTTTGTCAGTTTTCTCAGGATCCCATCTACAGGTTCCCGGTGAGATTTAAAATAGAGAGTGTAGCTCCAGTATCTACCAGAATTTGGTAAGGTTTTTCATTAGTTTCAATTTTATTTTTCCTTATCTGTTTAAGAGAATAACATAGCAATTTACCAGAAAATCCCTTGAAGTCTCATCAACTCTGGGAGCGGTTCATATGGGGGACCTACTTCGAAATTAGATATGGGGACATTCGAGTTGATGTTGAAGGCTGTGCATAGGGCCTTTGAGGACAATCTCTTTTCCAGTGTTCCCATTGCTTATAACTGAGACATTGATTTCTTGGCCAGTGTTATGATGATTAACCCTTAAGTGGGTATCATGAGGGAGGCCTAGGTGTTGTTTTAGATATCTTTGATGTCTTTAATTTTTTATTACTCTTTTTCAATCAAACTTTTGCTAAAACTATTTTGGAATCTTGAAGCCTTTTGGAAGCTTCTACATACCAATCAAAATAGGTATCCCCTCTGTTTAATTTAGGAATCCTTACTTTTGAGTACACTCTTAAATCAACAACCCTGTCTAATTGGAACATTCCCCATAATGACCATTGCAATTCAAGATTGTCTTTAGTAAGATTTTGCCATTTTTGTAGATATCCACAGCTTCCAGAACCTCGGTTCTTAAACATCATCAAAGGAGGTGTGCTGGAAGGTGGTGTACTTAACTCTTCAGATTTTAAAGATCCGATCTTTATTTATTTATTTTTTTAGCTAAGCCTCTGGGCCTCTCAGAGCCAAACTAATACTTAAAAGGAATGTGCTGAAAGCTTGGAGACTGTGTGGTGTTTTGCAGCATAACTTGTTGCCCAGAAATTTACTTGAGGTTGGCAGGTGATGTAGTGTCAATCTGACCTGTCCCATGACCAACCTACCTTAATACGAGATGCTTTGAGTTAGGTGGGGAATGCTCTCACAGCTTGTAAATGCTCAGTCTTCCAACCAATTTTTGTGGCTTTTGGCTTTGAGGTTCCCATTCGCAGTAGCCTTTACCTAATATGCATATTAACATACAAGCAGTAACCAGTGAAGTAGGGACTGGGGAAAGGACTGAACCAGCAGACCCCAATCAGTGGGGACTGCAGGCTGATTACAAACAAATGGGGAGCTGCAGGTGCCACCAGCAGTTCCCAGTGGGAAATCTGGGGACAGAACCAAGGGCTAGGATTTAGATGTCACAGCAGACTGGCCAACTGAAGGCCTTGTTCATACCTCCAGCAATTTGCGGTGTAGAATTGGGGGACTGAGGAAATGGCTGAACCATCAGACTTCAACAAATAGGGACTGTGGAATGGGGGCCCCACATAAATAAGGAAGTGCAAACTGTCACTAACAGTTTCTTCTAGGACCTTGGGACAGAATCAGGGGCTGGGGTTTCCAATCAATTGGGAATTGTGGAGTAAAAAGCCAACTAGACCAGGAGCTCCACACAGAGAGCAGAGCTCAGAAGAAAGAGGAACTTACCCACCACTCTAAGAAATGGTGAGAAAGACAGTAAACTTAAAGGGTTTTCAGGATACAGCCTGTGTTTCTTGTCCCAAGTGCCATCAGAAGTGCACTTTGGATCCCACCACAGTCACTAAATCTGTTAAAAAGCAAAATTCAACTGAGTAAATTTAAAGATCAAATTGGCTTTGTTCAATGATTTATGAATTGGGCAGCATCCCATCTAGTATACAGAAAGGGGCTTCAAAGAGCTGTACAAAATAGAAGGCTTTTATAGGCAGAAAGGAGACGAGACAAGGAAGCGTGTATAATTCAAGCAAGGTCACCTCTCTTTGGGGGATGGAGGGAGTCTATTAGGCAGATTACCTCATTAGTGCTGACCAGGTAATTCCAGATTGACTGATTAGATGGTTACATTACTGGGAGGGGCTGAAACTGCAATTAAGTTAGGTATGAAGTCTCACTTTGGTGAGGTGGGCTTAGCACAAGTGACTCCATTTTGGACTGTTATTTCTTTATAACAATATCATACAAATGCATTTACTTTTACATGACAGACACTTTGATCCTATAGAGATGCTTCCATTCTGGGTGGAGGCATTCCAGCAAAGTTACAATGGTTTATCATATAAAATGTAGCACAATTTCCACTGATGTCTTCATTGTAAAAGAGAAGGTAGCATCTCATGGGAAAAACCTAGAAATAGTGAGACCTTTGAGAAGAAAAGAATTAAAATGGTAGCCCTACCCTTGTGATGTTGAAGTATTTACTTAGTATAGCTGTACTTTTCACATTTTCCCTCAATTGTTGATTACTTCAACTTGCCTAAGTAATAAGAATTTAAGCCATGGGGAGATTTTCTTTCTTTGTTCATTTTCTTCTCTTTTTGTTATAAGTATTTGTGATTGTGAAGAGTACTGGATGTTTGTCCGTAGTTGATCTTAACTAATACATGATGTACTTCAATGTGAAAATTCTCCTGAGACTTCATGGTTATTAAAATAAATTGGCATTCTGTTTTATTAATTTGGTCAGTTTGGGAATTTGTGTATTGAATTTATGTTAAATGAGTTGGAGAGATGTATTTTCTAATCCTAGACTCATCTCAGCTCTGCACAGAATATGATCCAAAGCTTTTTTCCTAGGCTTTCTGAGGAGTGGTGAATAACATACAGTGTCCCCCTTGGAAAACATGAAGTTAGAGTTGTCAAGTCCTTCCATGATGCTGGTGGCAGCTAGCATCCCTTCTCTTTGCACAACCTGCCTCCTGTCTGCCTGAATTCAAATCCTGGCTTTGTTTCTCACTTTAGCTATGTGACCTGGACAATTTAATTGTCTTCTCTGTGTCTCAGTTTCTTTCATTTATAAAATGGAATAATTATTGTACCTGCCTCATAAATACGAAGGAGTGAATACAATCAATTAATAAAGATTCTATACAGCTTGGCAAATAAGTATGGAACAAATGTTAGTTAATATTATTATCATATTTATTATTAAAATTAAAAACTTCATTGAGAAGTCATGCCATATACTTGGCTCCCTTCTGCTTATATCTATGGATTCATGGGTGCCCATTTTTCCATCCAGTTAGCCCTTTTCCTAGGGTCGGGACCTGTTTTTTTACCTTCTCTTTTTAACCTTCTTTTTAAAATTCTATTTCATCATATATTCTACCTTCTGTCACAGCACCCATTGACTTTTATTTTGAGTTTCTCAAGTTTATCCATCAGTTTCCCTTTGAGGCTGACTTAAGATATAGATACTGACCTTCGTCTCACCTGGATTTGCCATACCCTTGCTTGGACTGTACTCTTAGTTTTGTTTTCTTCCAAGCACTTCTATTTTGCCCTAAAGTAATTTTAGGGCAAATTTCTTGTTTTCTGAGGTCTTCCCTCTTTTACTTCTAACACTGTATGTGGTGAGGATAAAAAGGCATTATAGAGTAATGGATTCTTTTAACCTATCTTCCTTTGTGTTCAGATATAAACCATATATTCCTCCTCAAACACTCTGAACTTTTCAATATCTCTATCTTTTTGGCACACTACTCACACTGGGCCTTCATTCTTCCCTTGGTCTTAGATAAAACACTTCAAAGCATGGTATAAGTTCTGATTTCTTAGCCACAAGCGGGCTGGAAATGCAGCCCACTTTTTTAGGAGATATATCTTTACCAATGAGGAGTGAAAGATAAAAGGAAATTGAGCAGATACATTTATTTCTCTCCCTTAGTTTGTTTGGTAGTAGTCTGAGTGGCAGTTCTTCCCTGCATCTCTTCTGTAGAAGACCCACATGCTGAACAAACAAGCCTGCTGCAAGATTCTCTCTGCCTTTTCCTGGCTTGTCAAGAAGCCGTGGTTGGAACAATGACACATCGCATCTCGTGGTTTTGCATATTCCCATGTTACTCTTTGATTTCTCTTTTCTTGGCTTCACCTCCCTGGGCTGGTACCTCCCAAACATACCGGTATCAACTTAATCTTTATCTCTGCTTTCTAAAGGAGATATGTAAGACATTCTAAATGGCTTTCTAGAGAAACTTTTAATTTTATTGCAGATAAACTTAGCATTGGAATTCTTTCTTTCCACTTAACTTGAGGGCAGATGCACAATGCACAGGGCTCAGATTCTATCCATATCAACTGGCAAGAGCATTGTTTTCTTCCAACTTTAATTTTACATGGGCTTCCTTCTATAAGACCCCATCACCCCTTCCCTCATCATTTGAACAATGGACCAAGTTTTGATTTTCCTGGGTGTGGTATTGCCCCGTGTGGGTAGAGACAGAGTAAGAGCTCCTCATTGCAGATACACAGTCACTTCCCCAGGAGCTCCATATGTGTCCCCTGCCACACTTAAACCAGACTCTAACAGTTGTTTCTAGTCACTCTGTAGTTCAGCTCCTGAACAGTGGGCCCTAATTAAATCTGTGGATCATCCACCTACTTTTCCTACGACTCTATTCCTCACTCAATAACTGATTTATGAAGACTGCACACCCAATCTATTACTCTGTCTATAGATATCTACACACATATTACTCATCTCTGCACAATTATCACATTTTTTTCCATTAAAAAAAAGACAACCATATTCGTTAAGAGTTTAGTTATTCTTCTCAGATTTTGATATAATTCTGGACTCTGCTGTTTGCTTTCTGTGTGATTTGGGGCAAGTGTCTTAACATCTCTAGCTTTAGATGTTGTATTCTGAAGAAGTTTAAAAAAGATTTCCTTCTGAGATGAAGGGGGAGACCTTCAAGAAGGCAGAGGAGTAAGATGTGGAGATCACCTTCCTCCCCACAAATACATCAGGAATACATCTACATGTGGAACAACTCCTATAGAACACCTACTGAACACTG
This sequence comes from Neophocaena asiaeorientalis asiaeorientalis, assembly GCF_003031525.2. Lineage (NCBI taxonomy): Eukaryota > Metazoa > Chordata > Mammalia > Artiodactyla > Phocoenidae > Neophocaena > Neophocaena asiaeorientalis. Next base: position 6,092,098 of record NW_020174057.1, on the reverse strand, counting down.
GGAGAAGACCTCAGACTTCCCAAAAGGCAAGAAACCCCATATGTACCTGGGTAGGGCAAAAGAAAAAAGAGAGACAAAAAAATAGGGACAGAACCTACACCACTGGAAGGGAGTTGTGAAGGAGGAAAAGTTTCCACACACTAGGAAGCCCCTTCACTGGTGGAGACGGAGGGTGCCAGGAGGAAGTTTTGGAGCCATGGAAGAGAGCACAGCAACAGGGGTGCAGGGGGCAAAGCGGAGAGATTCCCACACAGAGGATCGGTGCCGACCAGCACTCACCAGCCCGAGAGGCTTGTCTGCTCACCCACCGGGATGAGTGGGGCTGGGAGCTGAGGCTCAGGCTTTAGAGGTCATATCCCAGGGAGAGGACTGCGGTTGGCTGCGTGAACACAGCCTGAAGGGAGCTAGTATGCCGCAGCTACCTGGGAGGGAGTCCAGGAAAAAGTCTGGACCTGCCTAAGAGGCAAGAGATCATTGTTTTGGGGTGCATGAGGAGAGGGGATTCAGACCACCACCTAAACGAGCTCCAGAGACAGGCATGAGCCGCAGCTATCAGCACGGACACCAGAGATGGGTATGAAACACTAAGGCTGCTGCTGTAGCCACCAAGAAGCCTGTGTGCGAGCACAAGTCACTATCCACACCTCCCCTCCTGGGAGCCTGTGCAGCCTGCCACTACCAGGGTCCGATGATCTAGAGACAACTTCCCTGGGAGAACACACGGCACACCTCAGGCTGGTGCAACGTCATGGTGGCCTCTGCCTCTGCAGGCTTGCCCCGCATTCTGTACCCCTCCCTCCCCCCGGCCTGAGTGAGCCAGAGCCCCCTAATCAGTTGCTACTTTAACCCCGTCCTGTCCAGGCAGGAACAGACGCCCTCAGGTGACCTACACGCAGAGGCAGAGCCAAATCCAAAGCTGAACCCCAGGAGCTGAGCGAACAAAGAAGAGAAACGGAAATCTCTCCCAGCAGCCTCTGGAGCAGTGGTTTAAATCACAATCAGCTTGATGTACCCTGCATCTGTGCAATACCTGAACAGACAATGAATGATCCCAAAATTCAGGCGGTGAACTTTGGGAGCAACTACAGACTTGGGGTTTGCTGTATGCAACTGGTTTCTGGTTTTATGTTTATCTTAGTTTAGTATTTAGAGTTTATTATCATTGGTAGATTGGTTTATTGATTTGGTTGCTCTCTTTCTTTTTTTTTTATATATAGACATATTTTTTTTCCTTTTTCTCTTTTTGTGAGTGTGTACGTGTATGCTTCTTTCTGTGATTTTTGTCTCTATAGCTTTGCTTTTACCATTTGGCCTAGGGTTCTGTCTGTGTTTTTTTGTTGTTGTTGTTGTTTTTTTAGTATATATTTTAGTGATTGTTATCATTGGTCAATTTGTTTTCTGGTTCGGTTGCTCTCTTCTTTCTTTCCTTTTGTTTTTATTGCTTTTTAATTTATTTATTTTTAATACTGCACTGCATAATGATCAAAGGATCAATCCAAGAGAAAGATATAACAGTTGTAAATATTTATGCACCAAACATAGGAGCACCTCAATACAGAAGGCAAATGCTAACAGCCATAAAAAGGGAAATAGACAGTAACACAATCATAGTACGGGACTTTAACACCCCACTTTCACCAATTGACAGATCATCCAAAATGAAATTAAATAAGGAACACAAGCTTTAAATGATACATTCAACAGATATACTTAATTGATATTTATAGGACATTCCATCCAAAACAGAAGAATACACTTTCTTCTAAAGTGCTCATGGAACATTCTCCAGGATAGATCATATCTTGGGTCACAAATCAAGCCTTGCTAAATTTAAGAAAATTGAAGTTTTCAGAAAACTTGGAAGAGTATCTTTTCCAACCACAACGCAATGAGACTAGATATCAATTATGGAAAAAAACACAAATACATGGAGGCTAAACAATACACTGCTTAATAACCAAGAGATCACTGAATAAGTCAAAGAGGAAATAAAAATATACATAGAAACAAATGAAATTGAAAACACGATGACCTCAAACCTATGGGATGCAGCAAAAGCAGTTATAAGAGGTAAGTTTATAGCAATACAATCCTACCTTAAGCAACAAGAATCATCTCAAATAAACAACCTAACCTTAAACCTAAAGAAATTACAGAAAGAAGAACAAAACAACCCCAAAGTTACTAGAAAGAAAGAAATCATAAAGATCAGATCACAAATAAGTGAAAAACGAGGAAATGATAGCAAAGATCAATAAAAACTAAAAGCTGGTTCTTTGAGAAGATAAATAAAATTGATACACCATTGGCCAGATTCATCAAGGAAAAAAGGCTCAAATCAACAGAATTAGAAGACTCAAATCAACAGAATTAGAAATGAAAAACAAGTAACAGCTGACACTGCAGAAATAAAAAGTATCATGACAGATTACTATAGGCAACTCTATACCAATAAAATGGACAGCATGGAGGAAATGGACAATGTCTTAGAAAAACAAAACCTTCCAAGACTGAACCAAGAAGAAACAGAAAATATAAACAGACCAATCACAAGCACTGAAATTGAGACTACAATTAAAACTCTTACAACAAACAAAAACCCAGGACCAGATGGTTTCACAGCTGAATTCTATCCAACATTTAGAGAGGAGCTAACACCTATCCTTTTCAAACTCTTCCAAAATATAGCAGAGGCAAGAAGACTCCCAAACTCATTCTTCGAGGCCACAACCACCCTGATAGCAAAACCAGACAAAATGTCACAAAGAAAGAAAACTATAGGCCAATATCACTGACGAACAGAGATGCAAAAGTCCTCAACAAAATACTAGCAAACAGAATCCAACAGCACATTAAAAGTATCAAACACCATGACCAAGTGCGGTTTATCCCAAAAATGCAAGGATTCTTCAATATACACAAATGAATCAATGTGATAAACCATATAACAAATTGAAGGAGAAAAACCATATGATCATCTCAATAGATGCACAAAAATCTTTCCACAAAGTTCAACATCCATTTATGATAAAAACCCTCCAGAGTGTAGGGAACTTACCTCAACATAACAAAAGCCATATATGACAAGTCACAGCCCATATCGTTCTCAAAGGTGAAAAACTGAAATCATTTCCTCTAAGAGCAGGAACAAGACAAGGTTGCCAACTCTTACCACTGTTATTCAACATAGTTTTGGGAGTTTTAGCCACAGCAATCAGAGAAGGAAAAGAAATAAAAGGAATCCAGACTGGAAGAAAAGAAGTAAAGCTGTCACTGTTTGCAGATGACATGATACTATACATAGAGGATCCTAAAGATGACCAGACAACTACTAGAACTAAACAATGAATTTGTTAAAGTAGCAGGATAAAAAATTAATGCACAGAAATGTCTTGCATTCCTATACACTAATGATGAAAAATCTCAAAGAGAACTTAAAGAAACACTCCCATGTACCACTGCAGCAAAAAGAATAAAATACCTAGGAAGAAACCTATCTAAGGAAACAAAAGACCTGTATGCAGAAAACTATAAGACACTGATGAAAGAAATTTAAGATGATACAAACAGATGGAGAGATATACCACGTTCTTGGATTGGAAGAATCAACATTGTGAAAATGACTATACTACACAAAGCAATCTACAGATTCAATGCAATCCCTAGCAAACTACCAATGGCACTTTTCACCGAACTAGAACAAAAAATTTCACAATTTGTATGGAAACACAAAAGACCCTGAATAGCCAAAACAATCTTGAGAAAGAAAACGGAGCTGGAGGTATCAGGCTCCCAGACTTCATACTGTATTAAATGCTACAGTAATCAAGACAGTATGGTAATGGCAAAAAACAGAAATTTAGATCAATGGAACAGGATAGAAAGCCCAAAGATAAACCAACACACGTATGGTCACCTTATCTTTGATAGAGGAGGCAAGAGTATACAATGGAGAAAAGACAGCCTCTTCAATAAGTGGTGCTGCGAAAACTGGGCAGCTACATGTAAAAGAATGAAATTAGAATACTCCCTAACACCATACATAAAAATAAAATTAAAAAGGATTAAAGACTTAAATGTAAGGCCAGATGCTATAAAACACTTAGTGGGAAATATAGGCAGAACACTCTACAAGATAAATCAAAGCAAGATCCTTTTTGACCCACCTCGAGAAATGGAAATAGAAACAGAAATTTAAAAATGGGACCTAATGAAACTTAAAAGCTTTTGCACAGCAAAGGAAACCATAAAGAAGACAGTAAGGCAACCCTCAGAATGGGAGAAAATATTTGCAAATGAAGCAACTGACAAAGGAACTTTTTTTTTATAGTTTCTTTTTTATATATATATAAGTATATATTTTTAACATCTTTATTGGAGTGTAATTGCTTTGCAATGGTGTATTATTTTCTGCTTTATAACAAAGCGAATCAGCTATACATATACATATACATATACATACACCCCATATCTCCTCCCTCTTGCGTCTCCCTCCCACCCTCCCTATCCCACCCCTCTAGATGGCCACAAAGCACCGAGCTGATCTCTCTGTGCTATGTGACTGCTCCCCACTAGCTAGCTGTTTTACATTTGGTAGTGTATATATGTCTATGTCACACTCTCACTTCGTCCCAACTTACCCTTCCCCCTCCCCATGTCCTCAAGTCCATTCTCTACATCTGCATCTTTATTCCTGTCCTGTCGCTAGGTTCTTCATGACCATTTTTTTTTTTTGATTCCATATATATGTGTTAGCATACAGTATATATTTCTCTCTTTCTGACTTACTTCACTCTGTAAGACTGACTCTTTGGCCATCCACCTCAATATAAATAACTCAATTTTGTTTCTTTTTATAGCTGAGCAATATTCCATTGCATATATGTGCCACATCTTCTTTATACAATTTTCTGTCGATGGGCACTTAGGTGGCTTCCATGTCCTACTAGCTATTGTAAACAGAGCTACAATGAACATTGCGGTATATGGTTCTTTTTGAATTATGGTTTTCTCAGGGTATATGCCCAGTAGTAGGATTGCTGGGTCATATGGTAGTTCTATTTTTAGTTTTTTAAGGAACCTCCATACTGTTCTCCATAGTGGCTGTATCAATTTACATTCCCACCAACAGTGCAAGAGGGTTCCCTTTTCTCCACACCCTCTCCAGCATGTATTGTCTGTAGATTTTTGATGATGGCCATTCCAACTGTTGTGAGGTGATACCTGATTGTAATTTTGATTTGCATTTCTCAATGATTAGTTATGTTGAGCATCCTTTCATGCCTTTGTTCACAAGCTTTATATCTTCTTTGGAGAAATGTCTGTTTAGGTCTTCTGCCCATTTGTGGATTGGGTTGTTTGCTTTTTTGATATTGAGCTGCATGAGCTACTTGTAAATTTTGGAGATTACTCCTTTATCAGTTGCTTCATTTGCAAATATTTTCTCCCATTCTGAGGGTTGTCTTTTTGTCTTGTTTATGGTTTCCTTTGCTGTGCAAAAGCTTTTAAGTTTCATTAGGTCCCATTTGTTTATTTTTGTTTTCATTTCCATTTCTCTAGGAGGTGGGTCAAAAAGGATCTTGCTGTGATTTATCTCGTAGAGGGTTCTGCCTATATTTCTTCTAAGAGTTTTATAGTGTCTGGCCTTATATTGAGGTCTTTAATCCATTTTGAGTTTATTTTTGTGTATGGTGTTAGGGAGTGTTTTAATTTCATTCTTTTACATGTAGCTGTGCAGTTTTCCCAGCACCGCTTATTGAAGAGGCTGTCTTTTCTCCATTGTATTTTCTTGCCTCTTTTATCAAAGATAAGGTGACCATATGTGCGTGGGTTTACCTCTGGACTTTCTATCCTCTTCCATTGATCTATATTTCTGTTTCTGTGCAAGTACCATACCATCTTGATTTCTGTAGCTTTGTAATATAGTCTGAAGCCTGGGATCCTGATTCCTCCAGCTCTGTTTTTCTTTCTGAAAATTGCTTTGGCTATTTGGGGGTTTTCTGTTTCCATACAAATTGTGAAATCTTTTGTTCTAGTTCAGTGAAAAATGCCTTTGGTAGTTTGATAGGGATTGCATTGAATCTGTAGATTGCTTTGTGTAGTATAATCATTTTCACAACGTTGATTCTTCCAATCCAAGGACGTGGTATATCTCTCCATCTGTTTGTATTATCTTTAATCTCTCTCATCAGTGTCTTATAGTTTTCTGCGTACAGGTCTTTTGTCTCCTTAGGTAGGTTTCTTCCTTGGTATTTTATTCTTTTTGTTGCAGTGGTAAATGCGAGTGTGTCCTTAAGTTCTCTTTGAGATTTTTCATCATTAGTGTATAGAAATGCAAGAGATTTCTGAGCATTAATTTTGTATTCTGCTACTTTACCAAGTTCATTGATTAACTCTAGTAATTTTCTGGTAGCATCTGCAGGATTCTCTATGTATAGTATCATGTCATCTGCAAACAGTGATAGCTTTACTTCTTCTTTTTGATTTGGATTCCTTTTATTTCTTTTTCTTCTCTGATTGCTGCGGCTTAAACTTCCAAAACTATGTTGAATAATATTGGTGAGCATGGACAACCTTGTCTTGTTCCTGATCTTAGAGGAAATGATCTCAGTATTTCACCATTGAGAACGATGTTGGCTGTGGGTGTGTCATATATGGCCTTTATTATGTTGAGGTAAGTTCTCTCTATGCCTGCTTTCTGGGGGTTTTTGTCATACATCGGTGTTGAATTTGGTCAAAAGCTTTTTCTTCAACTACTGAGATGATCATATGGTTTTTCTCCTTCAGTATGTTATATGGTTTATCACATTGATTGATTTGTGAATATTGAAGAATCCTTGCATTCCTGGGATAAACCCCACTTGGTCATGGTGTATGATCCTTTTAATGTGCTGTTGGATCCTGTTTGCTAGTATTTTGTTGGGGATTTTTACATCTATGTTCATCAGTGATATTGGCCTGTAGTTTTCTTTGTCACATCTTTGTCTGGTTTTGCTGTCAGGGCGATGGTCGCTTCGTAGAGTGAGTGTGGGAATGTTCATCCATCTGTTACATTTTCGAAGATTTTGAGAAGGATAGGTATTAACTCTTCTCTAAATGTTTGATAGAATTCACTGTGAAGCCATCTGGTTCTGGGTTTTGTTTGTTGGAAGATTTTTAATCACAGTCTCGATTTCAGTGCTTGTGCTCGGTCTCTTTATATTTTCTATTTCTTCCTGGTTCAGTCTTGGAAGGTTGTGCTTTTCTAAGAATTTGTCCATTTCTTTCAGGTTGTCCGTTTTATTGGCCTATAATTGCTTGTAGTAATCTGGCATGATACTTTGTATTTCTGCAGTGTCAGTTGTTACTTCTTTTTCATTTCTAATTCTATTGATTTGAATCTTCCTCCTTTTTTTCTTGATGAGTCTGGCTAATTGTGTATTGATTTTGTTTGCCTTCTCAGCGCAACAGCTTTTAGTTTTATTGATCTTTGCTATTGTTTCCTTCATTTCTTTTTCATTTATTTGTGATCTGATCTTTATGATTTCTTTTCTTCTTCTAACTTAGGGGTTTTTTTAATTCTTCTTTCTCTAATTACTTTCAGTGTAAGATTACATTGTTTATTTGAGATGTGTCTTGTTTCTTGAGGTAGGATTGTATTGCTATAAATTTCCCTCTTAGAAGTGCTTTTGCTGCATCCCATAGATTTTGGGTCATCGTGTTTTCTTTGTCATTTGTTTGTAGGTATTTTTTATTTCCTCTCTGATTTCTTCATTGATCTCTTGGTTATTTAGTGGTGTACTGTTTAGCTTTGATGTGTTTGTATTTTTTACAGATTTTTTCCTGTATTTGTTATCTAGTCTCATAGCATTGTGGTTGGAAAAGATACTTGATAGAACCTCAGTTGTCTTAAGTTTAGCAAGGCTTGATTTGTGACCCAAGATATGATCTGTCCTGGAGAATGATCCATGAGCACTCGAGAAGAAAGTGTATTCTGTGTTTTTTGGATGGAATGTCCTATAAATAGCAACTAAGTCCATCTTGCTGAATGTATCATTTAAAGCTTGTGTCCATATTTATTTTCATTTGGATGATCTGTCCATTGGTGACAGTGATGCATTAAAGTCCCCTACTATGATTTTGTTACTTTCGATTTCCCCTTCTATGGCTGTTAGTATTTGCCTTATGTACTGAAGTGCTCCTATGGTGGGTGCATAAATATTTACAATTGTTATATCTTTCTCTTGGATTGATACTTTGATCATTATGTAGTGTCCTTTTTTGTCTCTTGTAATAGTCTTTATTTTAAAGTCTATTTTGTCTGATATGAGACTTGCTACTCCAGCTTTCTTTTGATTTCCATTTTCATGGAATAACTTTTTCCATCCCCTCACTTTCAGTCTGTATGTGCCCCTAGGTCTGAAATCGATCTCTTGTTGACAGCATATATATGGGTATTGTTTTGGTATCCATTCAGCCAGTCTGTGTCTTTTGGTTGGAGCATTTAATTCATTTACATTTGAGGTAATTATCGAAATGTATGTTCCTTTTATCACTTTTTTAATTGTTTTGGGTTTATTATTGTAGGTCTTTTCCTTCTCTTGTGTTTCCTGCCTAGAGAGGTTCCTTTAGCATTTGTTGTAAAGCTGGTTTGGTGGTGCTGAATTCTCTTAGCTTTTGCTTCTCTGTAAATTTTTAAATTTCTCCATTGTATCTGAATGAGATCCTTGCTGGATACAGTAATCTTGTTTGCAGGTTTTTCCCTTTCAGCACTTTAAATATGTCTTGCCACTCCCTTCTGGCTTGCAGGGTTTCTGCTGAAAGAGCAGCTGTTACCCTTATGGGGTTTCCCTTGTATGTAATTTGTTGTTTTTCCCTTGCTGCTTTTAATAGTTTTATTTAATTTTTGATAGTTTGATTAATATATGTCTTGGTGTGTTTCTCCTTCTGTTTAGCCTGTATGGGACTCTCTGCGCTTCCTGGTATTGATTGACTATTTCCTTTCCCATATTAGGGAAGTTTTCAACTATAATCTCTTCATATATTTTCTCAGTCCCTTTCTTTTTCTCTTCTTGTTCTGGGATCCCTATAATTTGAATGTTGGTGCATTTAATGATGTCCCAGGGGTCTCTGAGACTGTCCACAATTCTTTTCATTCTTTTTTCATTATTCTGCTCTGCAATAGTTATTTCCACTATTTTATCTTCCAGGTTACTTATCCATTCTTCTGCTGTAGTTATTCTGCTATTGATTCCTTCTAGAGAATTTTTAATTTCATTTTTTGTGTTTTTCACCATTGTTTGTTTGCTCTTTAATTCTTCTAGGTCCTTCTTAAACGTTTCTTGTATTTTCTCCATTCTATTTCCATAATTTTTGATCATCTTTACTATCATTACTCTGAATTCTTTTTCAGGTAGACTGCCTATTTCCTCTTCATCTGTTTGGAGTGGTGAATTTTTACCTTGCTCCTTTATCTGCTGTGTGTTTCTCTGTCTTCTCATTTTGCTTAACTCACTGTGTTTGGGGTCTCCTTTTCGCAGGCTGCAGGTTCGTAGTTCCTGTTGTTTTGGTGTGTGCCCCTAGTGTGTAAGGTTGGTTCAGTGGGTTGTGTAGCCTTCCTGGTAGAGGGGCCTGGTGCCTGTGTTCTGGTGGATGAGGCTGGATCTTGTCTTTCTGGTGGGCAGGTCCACGTCTGGTGGTGTGTTTTGGGGTGTCTGTGACCTTATTATGATTTTGGCAGTCTCACTGCTAATGCGTGGGGTTGAATTCCTGTCTTGCTAGTTGTTTGGCATAGGGTGTCCAGCACTGTCCTTGCTGGTCGTTGAGTGGAGCTGGATCTTAGCGTTGAGATGGGCATCTCTGGGAGTGCTTTCACTGTTTGATATTACGTGGAGTCGGGACGTCTTTGGTGGACCAATGTCCTGATCTCATCTCTCCCACCTCAGAGGCTCAGACCTGACAACCTGCTGGAGCACCAGGACCCTGTCAACCACACGACTCAGAAGAAAAGTGAGCAAGGAAAGGAAGGAAGGAAGAAATAGTTATTAAAATAAAAATTTTTTAAATATATAAAGTAAAACAAATTAAAAATTAATAAAAAAAGAAAGAAGTGAGCAACCAACACAAACAAACAAACATAAAAAACCAAAAAAATACAGGCAGACAGAACCCTAGGACAAATGGTAAAATAAAGCTATACTGACAAAATCACACAAAGTCCACTGCCTCAATTTTGGGATCATTCGTTGTCTATTCAGGTAATCCAGAGATGCAGGGTACATCAAGCTGATTGTGGAGATTTAATCCACTGCTCCTGAGGCTGCTGGGAGAGATTTCCCTTTCTCTTCTTTGTTTGCACAGTTCCTGGGGTTCAGCTTTGGATTTGGCTCCGCCTCTGCATGTAGGTCGCCCGAGGGCATCTGTTCTTTGCTCACACTGGACGGGGTTAAAGGAGTAGCTGATTCGGGGGCTCTGGCTCACTCAGACTGGCGGGGAGGGAGGGGTACAGAATGTGGGCGAGCCGGCAGCGGCAGAGGTCGGCATGATGTTGCGCCAGCCTGAGGCATGCCGTGTTTTCTCCCAGGGAGGTTGTCTCTGGATCACTGGACCCTGGCAGTGGCAGGCTGCACAAGCTCCGAGGAGAGGAGGTGTGGATGTTGACCTGTGCTTACACACAGGCTTTTTGGTGGCTGCAGTAGCAGCCTTAGCATTTCATGCCCGTCTCTGGTGTCTGCATTAATCCCGTGGCTCGCGCCTGTCTCTGGAGCTCGCTTAGGCGGTGCTCGGAATCCCGTCTCCTCGCACACCCCGAAACAATGGTCTCTTGCCCCTTAGGCAGGTCCAGACTTTTTCTGGGACTGCCTCTCAGGTAGCTGTGTCACACTAGCCCCCTTCAGGCTATTTACACGCAGCCAACCCCAATCCTCTGCCTGGGATCTGAGCCCTGAAGCTGGAGTCTCAGCTCCCAGCCCTGACTCATCCTGGCAGATGAGCAGACAAGCCTCTCAGGCTGGTGAGAGCTGATCGGCACCGATCCTCTGTTCAGGAATCTCTCCGCTTTGCCCTCTGTACCCCAGTTGCTGCTCTCTCCTCCATGGCTCCGAAGCTTCCCACCCACCACCCACCCCCACGTGTCTGCCAGTGAAAGGGCTTCTTAGTGTGTGGAAACTTTTCCTCCTTCATAGCTCCTTCCCAGAGGTGCAGGTCCCATCCCTATTCTTTTGTCTGTTTTTCCTTTTTTCTTTTGCCCTAACCAGGTACGTTGGCAGTTTCTTGCCTTTTGGGAAGTCCAAGGTCTTCTGCCAGCGTTCAGTAGGTGTTCTGTAGGAGTTATTCCACATGTAGATGTATTTCTGATGTATTTGTGGGGAGGAAGGTGATGTCCATGTCTTACTCCTCCTTCCTCTTGAAGGTCTTTTTTTATCGCAACTGATGGAGGATTAGTCTCCAAAATTTACAAGCAGCTCATGCAGCTCAATATCTTAAAAACAAACAACTCAATCCAAAAATGGGCATAAGACCTAAATAGACATTTCTCCAAAGAACATATACAGTTTGCCAACAGCACATGGTTCTGAAGAACCTAGGGGCAGGACAGGAGTAAAGATGCAGATGTAGAGAATGGACTTGAGGACACGGGGAGGGGGAAGGGTAAGCTGGGACAACATGAGAGAGTGGCATGGACATATATACACTACCAAATATAAAATAGATTAGTGGGAAGCAGCCGCATAGCACAGGGAGATCAGCTGGGTGCTTTGTGACCACCTAGAGGGGTGGGATAGGGAGGGTGGGAGGGAGATGCAAGAGGGAGGAGATATAGGGATATATGTATATGTATAGCTGAGTCACTTTGTTACAAATCAGAAAGTAACACACCATTGTAAAGCAATTATACTCCAATAAAGATGTTAAAAAAAAAATTCCCTCTTCATAAGATCGTTGAAAGACAAAATTCATTTCTTATAAACACTTACTAAGCATCTATTATATATCAATAATTCTTGTAGTTTCTAGAGATAAAAGCACAATATCCATAAAAATACTTCTTTTCATTTATTGGCCCAAAGTAAACAATAAATGATAGTGATCCTATTGTTAACATCATCTTCAACTACCCCAAATTATTTTTATTTCTCTCTACTATCTAGTCCTTCATTGGGCACTACCTTCTATTAGAGTCTTTCTTAGTAAATATAGCTATTCCAATGTAAAACCTTGGAGTATCTGATATCCAGAAACTGGTATCTGATATCTTTCTCTTTTGTTGTTCTTTGTGTCCTTTACAATGTACATATGTATCCAGTTTCCATGGCAGGGAATTTTCTTCCTCAGATTTCTTCATTTCTACAAATATAATAAGACATGATTATAAATGTTAGTCCACCTTTTTAATTAATCATGTACTTTATTGTGTGCCTGTTATGTACTAAGCAAAGTTTTTTGTGCTTGGAATACCTCAGTGAATGACAACAATAAAAAGAAATCACAAACTTCATAGAGATTACATTGTAGTAGAGGGACATATATCATAAAAATAAGTATAATAAATAAATGTATGTCATAAATATTTTACTGTATCTCCCTAGGAATAAATTATAAATATACTCCTATGTATATCTACTATTTAAGAATCATTTCCATTTACTACTGTACTAACAGATACTCAAATTTTACACTAAAAAAGAAAAGATAAAATATTATATGAATATCTCATTTTTCCCCTGCATTCAATGGATTATTTTTCACACCATTTCTGGTTTGCACATGTTGCGTTAGAGATCAATTTGTAGTCTATTGAAGATAAAAACAAATATTTGTTTATTAAAAGATAAAAGAATCAGTAAGAAACATTTACAAGTCAATCTTAGCATGATATACATGATACTTGTTTGGTTTACAAACAATTCTATCATAAACAATACCAAACAGAAGTACCACAGAAGTTAGTAGTTCAGAGTATTATAAGTGATGGGCTGTCAGTTTTTGAAACCAGTATCATTTTTAAAAACAAATTGCTAAAATTTTACAACCCAACTTTCACAGTTCTAAAGTTAATGTAAATAGATCCATACTCTGAGTTTCATTTTTGCTCCATTAATGGAAAATAAACCTGACTCTGCTTCATACGAATACCTTCCCTGAGAACTAGAATGTGGCTCAATTTGACTATGTCAGAATAACCTATGTTTAAATTGCTATGATGGGATTTTTTGCTGATGCACGTATCACCATGTGTGAAAGTGGCAGTTTTAAGTATTAAAATGTCTCTGAAGTGACATGACCATATTAATCTCAAATTTGTTAGACCTGAAGCAAAAGTCCATGTGAATCTTATAGGCTATATTATTATATGCTTAACCCAATACCTTGCGCTAAATATTTGAAAAAGTGAAGAATTAGTAAATAAAGACTGATATTCATTCTCGTAAATTACATTTAATTATCAGAGAGAATTATGTTGGTTATACCTTAAAATTTATCTCACTACCACCATCACCCAGGTCCAGGCCACCAAAACCTCTTGCCAAAGTTGAAAAAAAAGAATTCTAACTGGTATCTCTGCATCTGCCCTAGCCCCTAATCTCAGTTGTGTGGCTCATATGGTCCTTTAGAAACAGAGCCGATCACATTACTCTTGCTCAAAATTATCTAACGTTTCCTTCTATCTCACTTAGAATATAAGCCAACGTCTTTGTACTAATGTAGAAGGTCATATGTGATCTGGTCCACATTACTTCTTTGTCCTCATCACTTAACATTCCTTTCCCTCTCCCCCATCATAACTCACTCAATTTCTACCTTGGTAATCTTACTGTTACCTGAATTTGTCAAGCACAGTCTTATTTCAGAGTTTTCACATTTGCTGTTTTTTTGTTTGTTAGTGTGTCTGCCTGCCTGGAATACTTGTGCTTTAGATATCCATGTGACCCACTATCTCTCCTCCTCCTGGTCTCTACTCAGAGGCCTCCTCAACCACTTTATATAAAGTAGCACTTTTCCCCAAACCATCAATCTCTAACCACTACCCAGCTTTATCCTTCTTTATAGCACTCATCAAGACATGACTTATTTTATGTGTGTGTGTGTATACAGTTACTGTCATTTATTGTTTATCTCCATTATGTTAAAGTATAGTGCTCCAAAGTTTATAAAACATGACTCTCAGACAAATATTAAAAGAAAACATTTCCAGAATGTTATCCTATTTCTTTAAAAATAAGGCAACCAATATAATGTTAAAATCATTTCAAAAGCTTGTGTGACACTAGGTACTTTAATAAAGAAATGTCAGGATAGGATTGCTGGGTTATGTACAGAACTGATTAATGTCTTACAAAGAAATAAAATGTAACCTTTGGCACTATCTATTTCATTGGACAGAAATTATTTGATCTCTTCTGGACAAAATTTACAAATTAACCTCTACTCCAACAGGGTTGAAAAATAATCTACTTTGATGGTAGGTCAAGCCCAGGACTGCACTGAAAGGACACTTAGTAATCAATTTTGCCTATTTCAAAGTTGCAAATAATTTTTCTGACACTTACAAGGTCAGGTAATTCTTTTTTTTTTGCTGCTATATCCCCAGATCTTTCAATAGTAATGGGCAGATAGTATTCTTTTGTCTTAGTTTAGGTTCTCCAAGAAACAGATCTTGAGGCAAGGATTTGAATGCCCATAGTTTGAGAAGTGATCCAGAAAAACTGATAGGAAAGTTAAGAATTGAAATAGGGAACAGAAGAAAGTCAAGAAGAGCATGACATCAGGCAGTTGTCAATCTGAAATATGAGAATTCAGTACCATGGTGTAACATGATACATAGTGCAGAACATGCCTCAGAGTTATTCCATCCAAACAATGAAGTGCTTGGGGGCATTTTGTCATCAACTCTGACTGTCATTTATTGAGGGCTGCTTCCAGGAAAGTTAACTGTATCCTATATCTAGTTTGCCCTGTGTGCAGGCTGATATGCTTCTGAGGCAAAACCAAAATAAAAATAAAATAAAAAACAAACAAAAAAACCTTTCTGGTAGAGAGGACAGAAATACCCAGTAGCAGTTTTTAGCAAGTGAGTTCCAAGGGGATATAGGTGGGTCATTGACAATGTCTGCTCTGGTGCTCCATTTTTTAAAAAAAGTATTGATTGAATGAATATACAAATAAAATGTTTTCAGAGATCTTGTGAATTGCATCCTTAGTTTTATAGGGCCCCATAGAATAAAAGAGATAAGGTAAACATCACAGGAAGTGATATGAAGATCTTGGAAACAAATCAGCTTTTTCTGCCCAGGTGATAGAGCAGGGAAAAAAAAAACATAGGATTTGTTATCAGACAGACTAGGTTTATTTATGCCATCTAACTATATGACCTCCATCAGGTGACAACTTCTCTAAGAATTAATTTTCTCACCTCTAAAATTCATATAATTAATCTCAATTCTCCAGTTATGAAAACATCACCAAAGTTTGCATACATAGTTACCATAAAAAGACAGAACCTACACTTAAGAAAAGCTATACTCTATTTAAAGAGTTAAAATATCTTAAAAATATGATGAGCTGAATGTTTTGGTCCCTCATAAACACTGAACATTAATGGTTTAGTTGACAGCCCTGTTCCTCAAGTGGGGAAGATAACCTCATACCATTAAGATGAAGAACATTTTCTAAGATCATCTAACTTATTTCTTTGGTTTGACAGGAGACTCAGTTATTGTATTTCTGATTATAATTGTCTTCCAATGTAAATATTATCCCAATGAAAAACTGTGAGTGTCGTTTTCAATAAGAGTATTTTATTCCTAGTCAAAGTCATATGTTTTATATATTAATAATTTTAAAAACTGCAGTTTTAGCTTGTCCATTAGTTTCTGTGGGTCTGTGAGAGTTATGTTTGGAAACAAATCAGCTTTTTCTGCCCAGGTGATAGAGCAGGGAAAAAAAAAACATAGGATTTGTTATCAGACAGACTAGGTTTATTTATGCCATCTAACTATATGACCTCCATCAGGTGACAACTTCTCTAAGAATTAATTTTCTCACCTCTAAAATTCATATAATTAATCTCAATTCTCCAGTTATGAAAACATCACCAAAGTTTGCATACATAGTTACCATAAAAAGACAGAACCTACACTTAAGAAAAGCTATACTCTATTTAAAGAGTTAAAATATCTTAAAAATATGATGAGCTGAATGTTTTGGTCCCTCATAAACACTGAACATTAATGGTTTAGTTGACAGCCCTGTTCCTCAAGTGGGGAAGATAACCTCATACCATTAAGATGAAGAACATTTTCTAAGATCATCTAACTTATTTCTTTGGTTTGACAGGAGACTCAGTTATTGTATTTCTGATTATAATTGTCTTCCAATGTAAATATTATCCCAATGAAAAACTGTGAGTGTCGTTTTCAATAAGAGTATTTTATTCCTAGTCAAAGTCATATGTTTTATATATTAATAATTTTAAAAACTGCAGTTTTAGCTTGTCCATTAGTTTCTGTGGGTCTGTGAGAGTTATGAACATACAATGCTGAGGATAAGAGCTGAACTTTGTTAAATTTCACCTTGCAAGGACTTTTAGAAGACATTCAACCATTTTTGCCTTGTGCGTTCATTAAAAACTTCAACAATAAATAGACATGGTGCCCAAGAAATGAAGCATGTTCCCAATTTAGAAAAGAATTGGTGAAGGGGATATATAAGCATCCCAAGGAAAAGATGTAGAAAAACCACCAGCGTTATCTCACCTGCAATAAGACAAGTTGTGCTCAATAATCTGGACTTTCTTATTTTAGAGGAAAGCTGAAGAGAAAAGGAGAAAAATCATAATCACCCAGAAGAATCTCTAGCAGCAAAGGAGGATCCTCTGCGGAAGGAGGAGCAAGAGGAGAAGGGCAGCCAAAATCTTAGTTGCAGTTTCTCTTCTCAGAGATGAATGAATCTTGGTGCAAGTTATTATTCAAGTATAAATATACTGGATATACATTCTCAAACATTCAAAACTACATACCCTAAAAATCCCTTGAGCTCTTCCCGACAAAATGAATAAACAAAACAAAAACAAAACAGTAAACTACAGATTGACCATAGCCATGGTCTAATGGACTGATGGTGATCACTGGGTCTACTTAAATGGGGCACTAAGTCAAAATATAGGTAAATATGGTTACAGAAAATAAACATTATTAACGTAGATGATTTTTAAATAAAAAAAATAAAACCAAAACTCAGTATATTAAAGGCGGGAAGAGGGAAGACGATTCAGGACAATAATTTTCTAGTCTGACTTAGCAGAATTTAGCTGTAACCTGAAGTGAAAGTCAGGAAATACAGGCTAAGTTTGCTATTTAAAATCATCAGCAAAAAAACTGAATGAAAACGCTCTCTCATGGGGGTGACGGGGCTCATATTATCTAAAAAGAAAATAAATTGAGAGTCTTACATGTGCTTCCCAAAGTTTGAAAGGTAACTACTATAAAATGGAAAAAATAGATTATATAACAATCCAAATTACCCTTGGAAAGTCACTCAGCTCCAGCGGAAAAGAAACTTTTGTCAGTTTAGTTAATTCTTAACATTGAAGCTCCTAAACTAGTATCACCCACAAACAGTAGGTGCTTAATAAATAATGAATGGTGAGTAACAAGGCAAAATGTAAGCAATTCAGTTAGCAAAATGTAAAAATCAAGCTATTAAAAAAAGGAACTATAACATGCTAAAATGAAAGGTTTAGAAGCATCTTTTTTTAACATCTTTATTGGAGTATAATTGCTTTACAATGGTGTATTAGTTTCTGCTTTATAACAAAGTGAATCAGTTATACATATGCATATGTCCCCATATCTCTTCCCTCTTACATCTCCCTCCCTCCTAGCCTCCCTATCCCACCCCTCTAGGTGGTCACAAAGCACCCAGCTGATCTCCCTGTGCCATGCCGCTGCTTCCCACTAGCTATCTATTTTACATTTGGTAATGTATGTATGTCCATGCCACTCGCTCACTTTGTCCCAGTTTACCCTTCCCCCTCCCTGTATCCTCAAGTCCATTCTCTAGTAGGTCTGCATCTTTATTTCCGTCTTACCCCTAGGTTCTTCATGACCTTTTTTTTTTAGATTCCATATATATGTGTCAGCATATGGTATTTGTTTTTCTCTTTTTTTTTTGTTTTTGTTTTTTTTTTTGTTTTGTTTTTTGTGTTTTTCTCTTTCTAACTTACTTCACTCTGTAGGACAGTCTCTAGGTCCATCCACCTCACTACAAATAACTCAGTTTCATTCATTTTTATGGCTGAGTAATATTCCATTGTATATATGTGCCACATCTTCTTCATCGATTCATCTGTTGATGGACACTTAGGTTGCTTTCATCTCCTGGCTATTGTAAATAGAGCTGCAAAGAACATTTTGTTACATGACTCCTTTTGAATTATGGTTTTCTCAGGGTATATGCCCAGTAGTGGGATTGCTGGGTTGTATGGTAGCTCTATTTTTAGTTTTTTAAGGAACCTCCATACTGTTCTCCATAGTGGCTGTACCAATTTACATGCCCACCAGCAGTGCAGGAGGGTTCCCTTTTCTCCACACCCTCTCCAGCATTTACTGTTTGTAGATTTTTTGATGATGGCCATTCTGACTGGTGTGAGATGATATCTCATTGAAGTTTTGATTTGCATTTCTCTAATGATAATGATGTTGAGCATTCTTTCATGTGTCTGTTGGCAATCTGTATATCTTCTTTGGAGAAATGTCTATTTAGGTTTTCTGCCCATTTTTGGATTGGGTTGTTTGTTTTTTTGATATTGAGCTGCGTGAGCTGCTTGTAAATTTTGGAGATTACTCCTTTGTCAGTTGCTTCATTTGCAAATATTTTCTCCCATTCTGAGGGTTGTCTTTTTGTCTTGTTTATGGTTTCCTTTGCTGTGCAAAAGCTTTCAAGTTTCATTAGTCCCATTTGTTTATTTTTGTTTTTATTTCCATTTTTCTAGGAGGTGGGTCAAAAAGGATCTTGCTGTGATTTATGTCACAGAGTGTTCTGCCTATGTTTTCCTCTAAGAGTTTGATGGTCTCTGGCCTTACATTTAGGTTTTAATCCATTTTTTTTTATTAGATTTATTTTTTAATCTAATCATTTTAGATTTTAGATTTAGATTTTAATCTAATCATTTTAGGCATTTTTTTCTTAAATTCCATTTATATGTGTTAGCATATGGTATTTGTCTTTCTCTTTCTGAACTTCACTCTGTATGACACACTCTAGGTCCATTCACCTCATTACAAATAGCTCAATTTCGTTTCTTTTTATGGCTGAGTAATATTCCATTGTATATATGTGCCACATCTTCTTTATCCATTCATCCGATGATGGACACTTAGGTTGTTTCCATCTCCTGGCCATCATCAAAAAATCTAGAAACAATAAATGCTGGAGAGGGTGTGGAGAAAAGGGAACACTCTTGCACTGCAGTTGGGAATATGAATTGGTATAGCCACAGACTGGGAGAAAGTATTTGCCAAAGACACATCTAATAAAGGACTGCCATCCAAAATACACAAAAAACTCTTAAATCTCAGCAGTGAGAAAGCAAGCTGATTAAAAAAGAAAAACTGGCTAAAGACCTTAAACAGACACCTCACTGAAAAAATAAAAATAAAAAGATATACAGATAGCAAATAAGCATATGAAAAGATATTCCATATCATATATCATCAGGGAAGTATAAATTAAAACAACAATGAGATACCATTACATATCTATTAGAATGACCAAAATCCAGAACATTCACAACACCAAATGCTGGTGATGATATGGAACAGCAGAAACTCATTCATTGATGGTGGGAATGAAAAATGGTCCAGACATTTTGGAAGACATTTTGGTGGTTTCTTACAAAACTAAACATATTATTAACATCCAATCCAGTAATTACAGTCCTTGGTATTTACTTAAAGGAACTGAACATTTATATCCACACAAAAACCTGCACAAGGATGTTTATAGAAGATTTATTCATCATTGCCAAAACTTGGAAGCAGCCCAGATGTCCTTCAGTGGGTGATAAAACTGTGATACATCCAAACAGTAGAAATATTATTCAACACTAAGAAGAAATGAACTATCAAGCCATGAAAAGATATGGAGGAACCATAAATACATAGTACTAAGTGAAGGAAGCCAATCTGAAAAGGACACATGCTATATGATTCCAACTATGTGACATTCTGATAAAGGCAAAACTATAAAGATAGCAAAAAGATCAGTGGTTTCCAGGCATTAGTGGGGAGGAAGGAATGAATAGGTAGAGCACAGAAGATTTGTCAGGCAGTGAAAATACTCTGAATGATGCTATAATGGTGGATACAAGTCATTATACATTTATCTGAATCCATAGAATGTACAACCCAAGAGTGAACAGTAATGTAAGTTGTGAACTTGGGGTGATAATGATATATCAATGTAGGCTCATCAGTTGAAACAAATGGACAACTCTGGTGGGGGATGTTGATAATGGGGAAGGCTGTGCATGTGTGGGGGCAGGGGGTATAGAGGATAGCCCTGTATTTTCCTCTCAATTTTGCTGCAAAACTAAAACTGCTTTAAAAAAGTGAAGTCCGTAATAAAAAATAAATATCATTTGATGTTTATCTGATATTTAAATACAGCCATGTGTCCTTTTTTTTGCTTTCATTTAACTGGCAACCTAAATATGGTTTATCTTGGTAAATGTTCTGTGTATGTTTGAAAAATATGTTTCATATTCTGTTATTGTCTACTGGAGTTTTGGTAAAAATTAATCAACTTAAGTTTGGTTAATAGTGTTTTTCAGTCTATTATATTCTTACTGATTTTCTGCCTACTTGTCCTATTAATAATTGAAAGAGAGATATTGAAATCTCTCATTATATTTGTGGATTTGTGTATTTCTTCTTGACGTCTATCACTTCTTGCTTTGAGTATTTGAAGCTCTGTTATAAGTGCATAAGTGTTTAGAATTGTTGGTTCCTCTTGATGAATTGACCCCTTTATCATTACAGCATGAAATTTTTTGCCCAGAGTAATATTTTTTCTCTGAAATCTACTTTGTTGTTGTTAATATAGTCTCTCCAGCTTTCTTTTGATGAGTTTGAGCATGGCATTTTTTGTATTCTTTTATTTTTATTCTTTTACTTTTGTCCTATTTGTATTTAAACTGAGTTTCCTCTAGTGTATAACTTGGTCTTGTTTGTTTATATCCATTATGCCTATTTCTTCCTTATAATGGAGGTGTTCAGACTATTTATATTTGATATGATTATTAATATGATTAGGTATAAGTCTATTATCTTGCTATTTGTTTCTGTTTATCTCAGCTGTTCTTTATTGTTTTTTTCCCATTGATACATTTTATCTTCTGTGTTCTGTGTTCCATGTCTTTAACTTATCATAGTCTACCTGTAAGTGATATTATACCATATCATGTAAAGTATAGGAATCTTAAAACAGTATACTTTCAGATTTTCCCTTTTCTTTTACTGCTATATATGTCATAAACCCAAAACTACATTCTCATTGTTTTTGTTTACCCTAAACTATAAACCCTCTGAAGACAGGTGTTATGTCTTCTGGGCTTACTAGTGAATGACCACTGCCTAGCATACAGCTTTATATGAAATAAGTACCCAATAAATATTTTGGGTATAAAGAATAACAGAATAAATAAAAAGACAATATTTTAATTTTAATTAATTTTTTGTACCCTTCCTCATACTCTGAAGGGTTTCATGGACACATTTTTGAGGATATAAAATTCAGTGACAAGAACTATTTTAATATCATTTTTTAATTCTTTCATCTATGTCAGTTCTGGGTCAGTTTCAATTCACTAATTTTTCTGTTCATTATGATTCATATTTTCCTGCTTCTTTGCATGTCTGAAAAACTTTGGTTGTATGCCAGGCATTGTGGACTTTACTTTGTTTGCCACTCCATAGTTTTGTGTATCTATATCTATGTCTATATCTATCTGTATCTCCTTGAGCTTTATACCGGGACACAGTTGGGTTACATGTTAACAGTTTGATCCTTTAGGTCTTTTAATATCTGTTTGGTGGGACCAGAGCAGCATTTAATCTAGGGCTAATTATTCCTCATTTTTTAAGCAAACCCCTTCTAAGTATTCTAACCAGTGACCATGAGTTGTGAAGTTTTCCCCTGTGGCATTTTGGAATGTACACTATTCCCAGCCTTATATAAGCACTGGATACTCCTTCCTCTAACTCTTTTGGATGGTACTTTCCTCTACTTAAGGTAGTATTCTCAAATGCATGCACTGATTGGTATTCTGCTAATCACTTGAGAGAACCCTCTGTTGATCTCCAGAATTCTCTTTCTGTTAAGCTCTTTCTTTTTCATTACTCTGTCCTATGAACTATAGCTTCTTGGGCTTCCCTGGACCCTTAGTTCTGTCTCTTTCAACTCAGCCAAATCTGCCTGGTGCTGAGTTCCCTCTCAGAGCCCTTGCTTAGGAGTTCTCAAGGCAGTAATCTGGGGCAACCATAGGGCTCACTTTGTCTTGTGTATGTTCTGATATAATGGTGTCATCCATCCAGTATATGTCATTCAGTAATTTGCTTTCTTTACTGAATAATATAACTCCCAGTTTTTCCTACGTTGATATATGTGGAACTAACATAATATTTTAGTCACTGCATCATAGTCTATAAACTGACATAATATAGTCATTTTGCCATTATTTTTGATGAACAGTTTGTTTTTTCCTAATATTTTGCTATTGTAAGCTAGATATGATACATACCTGTATATATGCTTTCTTATGCAATTATGTGGGTATTTCTCTAGGGTAGATAATCATAAGTGTCACTCAAATTTTATAGATTCAAATTATCTGTCATGGTGGCTATATTAATTACACTCCCCCAGAAGAATATAGAAGTACCATTTACTCACAGCTTCATCTCCAATTAATATAATAATTAAGTTTTAAAACTTAGTTAAAATTATGCATAAAATATCATGTATATTTTCTCTCCAATTAAATATATATTCACCTATTTGCCCATTTTCAGTAGGGATGTTTTATTATGATTTTCAAAGGATATATCCTTTCTGTTTCTATATTTCTAAATATTCATGTGTGAAAATTGTTATATATTGCAAATATTTTCATGCAGGATTTCACTTTTTGTGTCTGATTTAAGAAGGTTTTACTTGCTTAAAGTTCATAAACATATATTTATTTTCTTTTAGTATGTTTTGGGTTAAGATGTATACATTTAAGCTTTGAATACACCTATAATTTACTTTTCTGAAAAGTATGAGCTAGGGCTCTAAATTCCTTTTTTTCCCTTTAAATGTATAGGTAATTGTCTAAATGAAATTAATTGAAAAAGGCATCCTTTCTTCACTGATGTGAAATGTCCCCTTTATTTATGCAAAATCCTCATAGACACAGCCACAGATTTTGAAGGTTTTCATTTACATTCTCTTTGTTTATCCTACCTGTGGTACTGTGAGGTGAGCTCAGTAGACAGTATTGGTGCCTCCCTTTTCTGTGTGAAGAAACTGAGGCTCAGAATTGTTTGCTTAAGGTCAAACAGCTCTCACCAAATTGAGGAAGAATTTAAATTACAATCTTTGAACTCCAAAGCTCATGCTCTATTCCCTACTCTAAGGTCACGTCCAGTTTGTTTCTCTGATCTCTTGGCTCAGTGATTTTTATATAGTTTCAAGCTCTGGACAGAGTTGTTCTATTTCCCCTTCTGAAAGTACCTAATCTCAGATAACTTTTGATAACATGTCAAAAAGTCTACCTTTCTCTTTAGATTCCACCAATTTCAGGGCATAAAGGCGCAGACACAAATCAGTATACCAGGTTCTGAGTCCTATACATAGAAATTAAATAACAGTTACTCAGGGGTTCCTTATTTATGCACATTGTGGATTCTTTCCTTTTCTGTGAACGTTTATAGAACTTGAAAGATATAGCTAAAAGAAGTTGGAAGGAAGAATGAAACTGTTTAACTGCCTCTTAAGACCATAGTCCCAGAAGCTTTTTATCTTTAATGAAAGTGCACCTGTAAATGATTATGCATCACCATCCATTTTCACCCATATGTGGCTGATGAGTAAGTGAAATGGAGGTTCATTAAAAATAAAAGCAAAGCAATTAGAAGGACTGCAACACAAAGATCAACACCCATTATCAGACAGAGGATATGGTGTGCTGAAAGAGGTATTTGCTTTTCAACTAGTTTCAATCAACTGCAGGCTATGAAATGATAATCTCTGCTTATTTTTTTTGCCAGTAAATGTCAGCTATGTCATTTCTGTTTACAGATGAGTGTGTTTCAATCTTGAAATGTTTATTCTCCACCTCTATTATAGAAAGAAAAAGATTTTTCTAACTTGCCTCTGGGAAAACAATACTGTCTGCATTTGAATTCTGAACTAGACTAAAGGAAGCATTGAAACAGGGAATTACTCTATGTGTCTGATTAGATTACAGCTTTGGGAGCTGCAAAGCAGGTTTCATGCTAATAAAAAAAAGAGCAAGCAAGCGAGAGAGATTATATACTTCTCTACTGTGGAAGAAAGGTAACATCCAAATTGTAAAATGCACGGATAAATTGTTTTCTGCACTGATTTGTGGCTTTCTATCTCAACCGCCATCCTACTACATTAAGTTGAATATCCAACTCTTGGATCCAGATATGGAAATATTTATTATTGTGCATTTTTGGACCTAGATTTTTAAGGTCTATCTATTAAATATCCAGTACTATATAGCTGAATTTGTAGAAAAAGAAAATTAACTACAATTATACTACTGAAATGAATTTTAGTATTGAAAAGATAGTTTTCTCCTGCTAAATGGTAGCATAAGACACAAGCAAATAATAGCAGCCATATTGACAGTTATTTTGATATTGATAAATAATTAAAATTCTGGCAAATAAATGGAGATACACCTAATCTGAACTTATTTTAGTTTGCAAAACCCAACCTATGGTTAAATAGTTTCAGGTTTGTCAGGGTGTAGACAGATTACTTGCTTAAGTGTTTTTTATGGATAGACTTTGGATAATAGTATGAAGTATACATTTGCAGAAGGAAAAAATTGTTAGTAGTTAATTTTTTCCATTAATAAGTAATCCGTTTCACTTTAAAATGTGTTTAAACTACAGAAGAAAGAAAAATAAATGTATATGTGATACTATCTTTCAGAAATGAGCGCTGTATTGTGGTAAAACTGCTTTAAGTCTGTATTATATATTTATCACTTAGAGTTTCTTAGAAAACTATTTACAATGATAATACTTGCTTATTTTAGCTTGTTTTATAATATAAATATTTTCATGTCAATATAACTTTTTGTAAACCATAAAATATTTCTTTTGTAAACACATAAATATTTTAATGGCATTATGGTTTCTACCAGGAGGCTATAATATAATTTATTTGGTCCTTATTTTTGGACATTTAGTTTTTTTTTTTTGTTTTTTTTTTTTATTTATTTTTACTTTTAGTTTTTTTAAATAAGCCTCTAACTTACAAATGATGCTACAATAAACTTCCCTAATTATAAAAACTTGACAATTTTTTTTGAATTTTATTTATTTTTTTATACAGCAGGTTCTTATTAGTCATCAATTTTATACACACCAGTGTATACGTCAATCCCAATCGCCCAATTCATCACACCACCACCACCACCCACCCGCCACTTTCCCCCCGTGGTGTCCATGTTTGTTCTCTACATCTGTGTCTCTAAAAGCTTTGAAGTTTCATTAGGTCCCATTTGTTTATTTTTGTTTTTATTTCCATTACTCTAGGAGGTGGATCAAAAAACATCTTGCTGTGATTTATGTCAGAGTGTTCTTCCTATGTTTTCCTCTGAGAGTTTTATAGTGTCCAGTCTTACATTTAGGTCTCGAATCCATTTTGAATTTATTTTTGTGTATGGTGTTAGGGAGTGTTCTATGTTCATTCTTTAAATGTAGCTGTCCAGTTTTCCCAGCACCACTTATTGAAGAGACTGTCTTTTCTCCATTGTATATCCTTGCCTCCTTTGTCATAGATTAGTTGACCATAGGTGCGTGGGTTTACTTCTGGGTTTTCTTTCTTGTTCCATTGGTCTGTGTTTCTGTTTTTGTGGCAGTACGATATTGTCTTGATTACTATAGCTTTGTAGTATAGTCTGAAGTCAGGGAGTCTGATTCCTGACTTTTTTTCCTTCAAGACTGCTTTGGCTATTCAGGGTGTTTTGTGTCTCCATACAAATTTTAAGATCTTTTTTTCTAGTTCCGTAAAAAATGCCATTGGTAATTTGATAGGGATTGCATTGAATCTGCAGATTGCTTTGGGTAGTATAGTCATTTTCACAGTATTGATTCTTCCAGTCCAAGAACATGGTATATCTCTCCATATGTTGGTATCATCTTTAATTTCTTTCATCAGTGTCTTAGAGTTTTCTTCATACAGGTCTTTTTTCTCCCTAGATAGGTTTATTCCTAGGTATTTTATTCTTTTTGTTGCAGTGGTAAATGGGAGTGTTTCCTTAATTTCTATTTCGATTTCTCCTCATTAGTGTATAGGAATGCAAGAGATTTCTCTGCATTAATTTTGTATCCTGCAACTTTATGAAATTCATTGATTAGCTCTAGTAGTTTTCTGGTGGCATCTTTAGGATTCTCTATGTATAGTATCATGTCATCTGCAAGCAGTGACAGTTTAACTTCTTCTTTTCCAATTTGTATTATTTTATTTCTTTTTCTTCTCTGATTGCCGTGGCTAGGACTTCCAAAACTATGTTGAATAGTAGTGGTGAGAGTGGACATCCTTGTCTTGTTCCTGATCTTAGAGGAAATGCTTTCAGTTTTTCACCATTGAGAATGATGTTTGCTGTGGGTTTGTCCTATATGGCCTTTATTATGTTGAAGTAAGTTCCCTCTTTGCCCACTTTCTGGAGAGTTTTTATCATAAATCGGTGTTGAATTTTGTCAAAAGCATTTTCTACATCTATTGAGATGATCATATGGTTTTTTTCCTTCCATTTGTTAATATGGTGTATCACACTGATTGATTTGCATATATTGAAGAACCCTTGCATTCCTGGGATTAACCCCCACTTGATCATGGTGTAGGATCCTTTTAATGTCTTGTTGGATTCTGTTTGCTAGTATTTTGTTGAGGATGTTTTCATCTATATTCATCAGTGATATTGGTCTGTAATTTTCTTTTTTTATAGTATCTTTGTCTGGTTTTGGTATCAGGGTGATAGTGGCCTCATAGAATGAGTTTGGGAGTGTTCCTTATTCTGAAATTTTTTGGAAGAGTTTGAGAAGGATGGATATTAGCTCTTCCCTAAATGTTTGATAGAATTCACCTGTGAAGCCATCTGATCCTGGACTTTTGTTTGTTGGAAGATGTTTAAGCACAGTTTCAATTTCATTACTTGGGATCAGTCTGTTCATATTTTCTATTTCTTCCTGGTTCAGTCTTGGAAAGTTATACCTTTCTAAAAATTTGTCCACTTCTTCCAGGTTGTCCATTTTATTGGCATAGAGTTGTTTGTAGGAGGAGTCTCTTAGGATGCTTTATATTTCTGCACTGTCTGCTGTAACTACTCCTTTTTCATTTCTAATTTTATTGATTTGAGTCCTCTCCCTCTTCTTCTTGATGAGTCTGGCTAATGGTTTATCAATTTTGTTTATCTTCTCAAAGAACCACCTTTTAGTTTTATTGATGTTTCCTATTGTTTTCTTTGTTTCTATTTCATTTATTTCTGCTCTGATGTTTATGATTCTTTCCTTTTGCTAACTTTGGGTTTTGTTTGTTCTTCTTTCTCTAGTTCCTTTAGGTGTAAGGTTAGATTGTTTGAGATTTTTCTTGTTTCTTGAGGTAGGCTTTATAGCTATAAACTTCCCTCTTAGAACTGCTTTTGCTGCATCCCATAGGTTTTGGATCATCATGTTTTCATTGTCATTTGTCTCTAGGTATTTTTTGATTTCCTTTTTGATTTCTTCAGTGATCTCTTGGTTATTTAGTAATGTATTGTTTAGCCTTCATGTGTTTGTGTTTTTTTCCATGTAATTCATTTCTAATCTCATAGCGTTGTGGTCAGAAAAGTTGCTTGATATGATTTCAGTTTTCTTAAATTTACTGAGGCTTGATTTGTGACCCAAGCTCTGATCTATCCTGGAGAATGTTCTGTGTGCACTTGAGAAGCATGTGTATTCTGCCACTTTCGGGTAGAATGTTCTATAGATATCAATTAAATCTATCTGGTCTATCATGTCATTTAAAGCTTGTGTTTCCTTATTTATTTTCTGTTTGGATGATCTGTCCATTGGTGTAAGCGGGGTGTTAAA